>NC_090404.1:37262808-37578121 GCF_036365525.1 Heterodontus francisci | reverse complement strand
CCTCCCTGGTGCTTGGGTCAAGATAGTCACGGAATGGCTGCAAGACATTCTGAAGGGGGGGTGAACAGTCAGAGGTCGTGGAACACATTGGTACCAACGACGGAGGTAAAAAGAGGATGAAGACCTGAAACAAGAATTTAGGGAGCTAGGTAGCAGATTAAAAAGCAGGACCTCAAAGGTTGTAATCTCTGGATTACTCCAGTGCCACATGCTAGTGAGTATAGGAATAGGAGGATAAAGCAGATGAATGTGTGGCTGAAGAGATGGTGCAGGAGGGAGGGCTTTAGCTTCCTGTATCACTGGGTCTGTTTCTGGCAAAGGTGGGACTTGTACAAGTTGGACGAACATCCTTGCTGGGAGGTTTACGAGTGCTGTTGGGGGCAGTTTAAACACATTTGGCAGAGGAATGGGATACAGAGTGGAGGTATAGGAGCGGGTGATGCTCAGTCAAATATCGAAGAGAAACTGAGTAAGTCTGTTAGGCAGAGCAAATATAGACCTGTTAAGGCACAAGTGACAAATGCAAGGTTGTATTGCATTTATTTTAATGCAAGACAGATGAATTGAGGGCGTTGATTAGCACATGGGATTATGATATTGTTGCTATCACAGAGATGGTTGAGGGAAGGGCAGGACTGGCAACTCAATATTCCAGGCTATAGAATCTTCAGGTGTGACAGGAGAAGGGATAAAAGAGGAGGTCGCATTGCACTGTTGATCAAGGAGTCAATTACTGCAGTAAGGAGGGATGATGTCTGACAAGGTTCTTCAAATGAGGCCAGATGAGTAGAACTTGAAAACAAAAAGGGGTCAATCACTTGGCTGGGAGTGTACTACAGGCCTCCAAACAGTCAGGGAGCGATAGAGGAGCAGATATGTAGGCAAATCTCAGAGAGGTGTAAAACTAATGGAGTAATAATAGTAGGGGATTTCAACTTACCTGATATCAACTGGGATGGTCTTACTGTAAAAAACTTCAAGGGGGCGGAATTCTTAAAATATATACAGGAGACTTTTTTGAGCCAGTACCTAGAAAGTCCAACAAGAAAAGGCGCAGTACTGGACCTAATCCTAGGGAATGATGCTGGACAAGTGGTAGAAGTGTCAGTGGGGGAGCATTTTGGGGATCGTGACCATAACTCTATAAGAAAAAGACAAAGGCGGGCTGGAAATAAAAGTACTGAATTGGGGGAAGGCTGATTTCAATATGATAAAACAGAATCTGGCCAAAGTGGACTGGGAGCAGCTACTTGTAGGAAAGTCTGCATCAGACCAGTGGGAGTCATTCAAAGAGGAAATAGTGAGGGTTCAGAGGCAACATGTACCCGTAAAGGTGAAGGGTAGGACCAACAAGTCCAGGGAACCCTGGATGTCAAGGGATATAGAGGATTGGATCAGAAAAAAAAAGGAGGCTTATGCCAGATTCAAACTGCTGAAAGCAGCAGAGGACCTGGAAGAGTATAAAAAGTGTAGTGGGGCGGGGGGGGTACAAAAAAAAGTAATTTCGGAGAGCAAAGAGGGGGCATGAAAAAACACTGGCGGGCAAGATCAAGGAAAATGCTAAGGCATTTTCTAAGTATATTAAGGGCAAGAGGATAACCAGTGAAAGAGTGGGGCCCATTAGGGACCAAAGTGCCAATCTGTGTGTGGAGCCGGAGGACATAGGTGAGGTTTTCAATGATTAGTTTGCATCTGTGTTCACTTTGGAGAAGGATGATGTAGGTGTAGAGATCAGGGAGGGGGATTGTGATACACTTGAACATATTAGCATTGAAAGTAAGGAAGTCTTCGCTGTTTTAGCGGGCTTAACAGTGGATAAATCCCCAGTCCCAGATGAGATGTATCCCAGGCTGTTATGTGAGGCAAGGGAGGAGATAGCAGGGGCTCTGACATAAATTTTCAGATCCTCTCTGGTCACAGGAGAGGTACCAGAGGACTGGAGGACTACGAATGTGGTGCCATTATCAAGAAGGGTAGCAGGGATAAACCAGGTACTTAAAGGCCAGTGAGTCCAACATCAGTGGTTGGGAAAATATTGGAAAACGTTCTGAGGGACAGGATTAATCTCCAGTTGGAGAGGCAGGGATTAATCAGGGATAGTCAACATGGCTTTGTCAGGGGGAGATCGTGTCTAACTAACTTGATTGAATTTTTCAAGGCAGTGACTAGGTGTGTAGATGAGGGTAAAGCAGTTGATGTAGTCTGCATGG
Organism: Heterodontus francisci; assembly: GCF_036365525.1. Taxonomy (NCBI): domain Eukaryota; kingdom Metazoa; phylum Chordata; class Chondrichthyes; order Heterodontiformes; family Heterodontidae; genus Heterodontus; species Heterodontus francisci. Next base: position 37,575,911 of record NC_090404.1, on the reverse strand, counting down.
GTTTCAGGAAGTTTTTGATAAGGTCCCGCATGGGAGATTGGTCAAGAAGGTCAGAGCCCATGGGATCCAGGGCAATTTGGCAAATTGGATCCAAAATTGGCTTAGTGGCAGGAGGCAGAGGGTGATGGTCGAGGGTTGTTTTTGCGAGTGGAAACCTGAGACTAGTGGTGCACCACAGGGATCGGTACTGGGACCCTTACTGTATGTAGTGTACATTAATGATTTAGATGTGAATATAGGAGGTATGATAAGTAAATTCGCAGTTGACATGAAAATTGGTGGTGTCATAAATAGTGAGGAGGAAAGCCTTAGATTACAGGACGATATAGATGAGCTGGTAAGATGGGCAGAGCAGTGGCAAATGGAATTTAATTCTGAGAAGTGTGAGGTGATGCATTTTGGGAGGACTAACAAGGCAAGGGAATATACAATGGATGGTAGGACCCTAGGAAGTACAGAGGGACCTTGGTGTACTTGTCCATAGATCACTGAAGGCAGCAGCACAGGTAGATATGGTGGTTTGGAAGGCATATGGGATACTTGCCTTTATCAGCTGAGGCATAGAATATAAGAGCAGGGAGGTTATGGTGGAACTGTATAAAACGCTAGTTAGGCCACAGCTGGAGTACTGTGTACAGTTCTGGGCACCACACTATAGGAAGGATGTGATTGCACTGGAGAGGGTGCAGTGGAGATTCACCAGGATGTTGCCTGGGCTGGAGCATTTCAGGTATGAAGAGAGACTGAAAAGGCTGGGGTTGTTTTCGTTAGAGCAGAGAAGGCTGAAGGGGGATATGATTGAGGTATTCAAATTTATGAGGGGCATTGATAGGTTAGATCGGAAGAAACTTTCCCTTCTTGGAGGTGTCAATAACCAGGAGACATTGATTTTAAGGTCAGGGGCAGGAGGTTTAGAGAGGATTTGTGGGGAAAAAAAAGTTTCACCCAGAGGGTGGTTGGAATCTGAAAAGCACTGCCTGAAGAGGTGGTAGAGGCCGGAACCCTCACAACATTTAACCATGTATTTAGATGAGCACTTGAAACACCATAGCAGACAAGACTATGGGCCAAGTGCTGGAAAATGGGATTAGAATAGTTAGGTGGTTGATGGCCGGCACGGACACGATGGGCCGAAGGGCCTGTTTCTGTGCTGCATAACTCTCTGACTCTATTCACAGCACAGGAGGAGGCCATTCTGCCCATTGTATCTGTTCATCCCACTTTCCAGTTGTTCCGACCTCACAGATTGTCAATATGAAAAATATAAGATATGAATCCCCAGACCACACTAATAAATTACACAAGATTTCACATTTTCAGTCTTTTGTTCTAATAACTAAACTAAAAGAAATCCCCAATTATCTGAATCGCACTTTGATTGTAAATTGTGGTGACAGCTATTTACAAAGATATTTTCTTGACTTATTCAACACTTGACTATCTCACACCACACTGATACATTACACAGTCCTTTTTGATGACAAAAGCCTTTGCAGTTACAAGTCCCAAATTCCTGCCAATGGTGGGGCTGCTCCGACCTCTGGAGTGCACATCCTGTGTAATGTGCCAACTCCAGATAACCATTTGTGTAGGAAGTATCATTGGGGGAGGTGGTGACATCGGGGTAATGTCACTGGAACATGGGTTCGAATCCCACCACGGCAGATGGTGAAATTTAAATTCAATTATTAAATCTGCAATTAAAAAATCCATCTGGTTCACTAATGGGAAATCTGCTGTCCTTACCTGGTCTGGCCTACATGTGACTCCAGATCCACAGCAATGTGGCTGACTCTGAAATGCCCTCTGAAATGGCCGAGCGAGCCTCTCAGTTGTCAAGGGCAGTTTGGGATGGACAATAAATACTGGCCGAGCCAGCAACACCCACATCACATGGATGAAGATAAAAAAAGTTGCAGCAGCTCGAGCTCCGGTTTTCGGAGCATGAACTGCAGCTGGTGTCACTGCGGTGCATCCATGAGGTGAGAGATTTGTGGATAGCACGTTTATAGATATGGTCACCCTGCAGCTGAAGAGTATGCAGGGAGTGAGGCAATGGGTGGCCAACTGACAGTCAAGAAGAAACAGACAGGAAATGCAGGAGACCCCTGAGTGCATCTCACTCTCCAACCAGTATTCAGTTCTGAATACTGATGAAAGTGATGGTTCATCTCAGGAGTGCAGCCAGAGTCAAGGCCATGGCAGCACAGTTGGATCAGCTTCACAGAGGGTCACAAAGCTGACTGACTGAGCAATAGTGATAGGAGATTTGATAGGGGAATACACAGGTGTTTCTGCAGCCGCAGACGTGAATCCAGGCTGGTGTGTGGCCTCCCTCAGGACAATGTACAGCAGGGTGCATGTACAGTCATCCTGGGCCAGGAAGCAGGAGGAGAGAATGTTGTGAATTTCTATCCTGGACTGACAGTGATGGTTTTTGTAAACTCCTTTTACAGGGGCTTAGAAGCAGGGGATATGCAGATGGGGAATCTCAAGCCAAACATCACACGTAGATCTCACAGAGTCCCTCGATACATCAGGACCTGAATATCATCGGCCTTTGAATGTGGAAGGAGAAAGGTTTGTCTGTTCTGTCTGTGGGAAAAGATTTCAGGTATCAGTGAGAGTGGAAAAGCACTGAGATACACAAAGCCCTGGTTAGACCACACCTGGAGTATTGTGTTCAGTTCTGGGCACCACACCTGAGGAAGGATATAATGGCCTTGGAGGGAGTGCAGTGTAGATTTACCTGAATGATACCTGGACTCCAAGGGTTAAATTACGAGGAGAGATTACACAAATGAATCATAGAGTCATTACAGCACAGAAGGAGGACATTGATCTTTTTGATTCCATCCCAGCTCTCTGGAGAACAATCCAGTCAGTCCCATTCCCCCACTCTATCCCTGTAGTCCTGCAGGTTTATTTCCCTCAAATGTCCATCCAATTTCCATTTGTAATCATTGATCGTCTCCACTTCCACCACCCTCGTAGGCAGAGAGTTCCAGGTCATTACCACTCACTGTGTAAAAAAACTGCTTCCTCACATCCCTCCTGTATCTCAAAACCTGAATCTGTGTCCACTAATCCTTGTATCATCAGCTAATGGGAACAGCTTTTCTTGGTCTGCCTTATTTAAACCTGCCATCATTTTCAACACCTCTATCAGATCTCCCCTCAATCTCCTTTGCTCCAAGGAGAACAACACCAGCTCCTCCAACCTAACCTTGTAGTTAAATTCTCTCATCTCAGGAACCATTCTGATAAATCTCTGCACCCTCTCAAGGACCTTCACATCCTTCCGAAAGTGTGGTGACCAGAACTGGATGCAATACTCTAGTTGTGGCCTAACCAGAGCTTTATAAATGTTCAGCATAACTTCCTTCCTTTTGTGTTCAATACCTCTATTTATGAGGCCCAAGATCCCATTTGCTTTGCCAACTGTTCCCTCAATACATCCTTCCACTTTCAGTGATCTCTGCACATGAACCCTCAGGTCCCTCTATCTCTGCAAACTCTTTAGAACTGTACCATTAAGTGTTTGTTGCCTCTCCTTATTCCTTCTGCCAGAATGAATCACCTCACTGTGAGGGTTGTAGTCCCTGGAATTCAGAAGATTAAGGGGTGATTTGATTAAAGTTTTCAAGATATTAATTGAAACTGATAGGGTAGATAGAGAGAAACTCTTCTCCATCACCTGCAGTACTCGGCAGCATCGTCTAAAACATAGAGCCAGAACTTTCATTAATCCACCCCTGGGCCCAGTGAACCTGAGCATTAATGCACCCAGGCTGAATGTACACAGAATTACAGCCCAGAAACAGGCCGTTCAGCCCCACTAGTCTGTGCTGCTGTTTATAATCCACATGAGCCTCCTCCCTATCTGATTACCTTGTCCCACTCTGTCCCCATATCCCTCTATTCCCTTCTCCCTCATAAATGTATTGAGCCTCCCCTTAAACACATCATTGTTATCACCTTCAACCACTCCACATGGCAGTGAGTTCCACATTCTCACCACTCTCTGAGTAGAGAAATTCCTCCTAAGTTCTCTATTTGACCTGTTAATGTCTGTATTATATTGCTGCCCCCTTGTTCTGACTCCCTGATAATTTTAAAGACCTCTATCAGATCTCCTCCTCGTCTTCTCTTTTCCAGAGAAAGGAGCCCCAGCCTGCTCAATCTTGCTGGATAGTAACATCCTCTCTGGTGACATCTTTGTAAATCTATTCTGCACTTTCTTCAGTCTTCAATATCCTTTTTTAATCTGGAGACCAGAACTGCTCAAAGTCCTTCTAAGTGAGGTTCTCTATAAATGTAACATTCCCTCCCTGCTGTTACATTGTATTCCTCGAGAAAAGAACATCAGCTCTTTCTTTGCTTTCTTATCAACTTGTGTTGCTCCTTTTTGTGATTTATGTGACTCTGTTCTCAGATCTCTTTGCTCCTCTGCTCCATTTAATTTCTTACATTCTAACCAATAACTGGCCTCCTTATTCCTCCTCCCACAATGAACCAGTTCACATTTCACTCTGTTGAATTTCATTTCCCATTTATCTGTCCAGTCTGCCAGCCTGTTTCTGTCTTCCTGGATTTCAGTGCACTCCTCCTCATTATTAGTTCTATCATCCAGTTTGGTGTCAACTACAAGTTATGAAAACATCCCTCTAATTCCTGAGTCGAAATGTGGGTGAAGAACAGAATTCCCAGTGTACTTCACACTATAGTTGATGTTCCGGGCACTCGGGTTTCTGTATAATTTATTTAATAATTTTCTCCATTGTCTCTCTGACCCTGATCTCAATGGGATGACACAAAATCATCCATTCAATATTTGGAGGATTCATTCCCCAGGACTCCCGTGATAAGGGTCAGTCCCTTTTCAGTGACCACAGGGGCCCAGTGCATTGGCGTGGGATCGAACTGTGCACTGAACATGTCCAGCGTAGGTAATGGAGATGGACTGAGATGGACCAAGTGGATCGGGAGGCGAGAGGAGATTGTGGGTACAGGGGAGGAATTGGAGCCGTGGGTGGGCTGGGAGGCTTCATATACACCTGGGGTAGGCCAAGAGGCCCCGTGTTTACCTCATGGTGACAGGCCCGGGGGAGAGGGGGTCACTGGCCGCCATCTTGGACAGGGCGGGGTCAGGGTGCAAGCACAGAGAGCAAACAGGACCTGACAAATTCTGTTTCCAACTGGGTCCGAGTGCCCAGGCGATGGAGCATCCTGGACAATAGGGCTTTCAGCAGCTTCACCCACTCTCAGGCTGCATGTGATGTTTGCAGCCTTGAAGAGTCCATGGGCCATGTTTCTAATCAGTGTGAGAGGTTACAGCCCCTGTATCGTTACCCGAAGGGGCTGCTTCTCAACTTAGAAACCTGGAAATTTACAGTACGGAAGGAGGCCATTTGGCCCATCGTGTCCTCGTTGGCTGACAAGGAGCCATCCAGCCTAATCCCGCTTTCCAGCTCTTGTTCCATCGTGTTATGATCCTGTATTTTTTTTCTGGGAAGAATGCAGTGTGCCTTTAAGGCTGGAAAAGGAACAGTACTGCTTTAAGGCAACAAGCTCCAGAGACTGAGTCAAAGAATGTATTCTCGTTGCCCCGGGATACAGCCACTCAGACTGAAGATCGAGAGATACATTGTTTCCAACTGACATTTGAAACTAGTTGAAAAACTGGCATTTGAGACACCGTTAACAGAGACAGACACAGATTATCATCCAGCATATACTGAAGGAAAAGAGAGCTCTCTCTTGGTTTATTTAAACCCTATTTATTATACTCTCAGAATTCTGATGTCAAGCCAGATTAATTTCTAAAAAAAAATATCCAATTCCTTTAACTACTGAACTGTAATTGTTGAAATTTATCGCTGGAGAAGAGCAGCATCAATTCAACTGCTGAACTAGACTGTGGACTGTTCTACTGTTGAAGAACCTTTTATTTTTCCCCCCATCACACGGCTGTGAGGACTTCAAGCAACATTGGACTATTCCATATAGGAAGATTTCACTTCGGCAGGAGCATAAATATGCCAAGTCACTATTTTTTCTGTTTTAACTGTTTATAAGTTAGTAGTGTTTAAGAATTTAGTTTTTCTAATTAAACAGTTAATTTGTTGATCTAAAGACACCTGGTTTGGTTAGCCTTATTCGGGGGTTCATAGATGGTACAATTTGGCTGGATCTTTCTTTAATTTGGAATGTTTAAAATGTCAGGCGATCTGTGAGGGACGGGACTGAATCAACAGTGCGTTTCTCCCACCACTATCAAAATTGTATATTTTGACTGGGGGGCTTTGACTTGAGCGGTCGGTCGTAATAATACCCTTGTAGTTTAGGACACTTCAGGTGCATATCCAAGTACTTTTTAATTATTGTGAGGGTTTCTGCCTCTACCACCCTCCCAGGCAGTGAGTTGCAGATCCCCACCACCCTCTGTCTGAAATCCCCTCAAATCCCTTTTAAATTTCCTACCTCTTTCTCTAAATCTATGCCCCTGGTTATGGACCCCTCAGCCAAGGGGAATAGGTCCTTCCTATCCACTCTATTTAGACCCATCATCATTTTCTACACTTCAATTCGGTCTCCCCTCAGCCTCCTCTGTTCCAAAGAAAACAACCCTCACCTATCCAATATTTCCTCAGAACTAAAATTCTCCAATCCAGACAACATCCTTGTAAATCTCCTCTGTGTTTTCTCTAATATAGCCACATCTTTCCTGCAGTGCGATGACCAGAACTGTACACAGTCCTCCAGCTGTGTCCTAACCAGTGTTTTATACATTTCCAACATAACCTCCATGCTCTTGTATTCTCTGCCTTGGTTAATAAAGGCAAGTATCTCTTACGCCTTATCTACCTGCCCAGCCATGTTCAGGGTTCTGTGAATGTGCACTCCAAGGTCCCTCTGTTCCTTTATACTTCTCAATATCCTACCATTTATTGTGTATTCCCTTGCCTTGTTAGCTGTCTCCAAATACATTACCTCACACTTGTCCGGATTGAATTCCATTTGTCACTATTCTGCCCACCTAACCAGTCCATTGATATCTTCCTGCAGTTTACAGCTTTCTTCATTATCAACCACATTATCAACCAATTTTTGTTTCATCTGCAAACTTTTTATTCAAACCCCCCACATTCAAGTCCAAACCATTGATCTCTCGAACAAAAAGGACCCAGTACTGATCCCTGCAGAACCTCACTGAAAACAGCCTTCCAGTCACACAAACACTCATCAACCATTACTCTTTGCTTTCTGCCTCTGAGTCAATTTTGGCTCGAACTTGCTGTTTTGTGTTGGATCCCATGGGCTTGTCATTCATGACCAGTCTGCCTTGTGGGACCTTATCAATGGCCTTGGTTACAGTTTAACCCCATTCTCCTAATCTCTGGCCACTCGGTGTGGAGGTGGGGTGGGGAGGTTGGAGGATCTTTTCCGGGACCTGCTCTTGGGCCTGATTAAAACACCACCCACACCCACAGCCCTTTCGATGACCTGCCCTTCCAAAAGCCCCCAGTCCTCCCAATGCCCTCCTCTCCCTCACCTTATCCACCCCAAACCCACCCAGGTCTGTATCTGTCTTGTATATTTAAACATTCAGTTCTCACCTTCTCCATCTCTCTCTCCCTCTCGCTCAGGCTGAGAAACAATGTGTAGGTCCAGGATGTTCAGGGACCATGTTGGGAGTGGGGGTGTCACTCTGGCTGCTGCCCTGTCTTCCGTGGTCTTGTCTGTGCCGGGTGGCCTTCTGCAACCGGTGGACACCTCAGGATACAGAGTGTCTCGTGGACACTGGGAGCAATGTTCTGGTTTAGTTGGGAAGGTTCCCTTTGCTTCTGTTACAATTTGTTGCTTATTTTGGCTTCTTTTAGTTTGAATGGACCACATTTTTGGGGGAAACAAGAGAGGAAAGAATGTTCCATAGAAACTAGAACTGTCTGTTCTGAATTTCTATCCTGGACTGACAGTGCTGACTTTTGTAGACTCCTTTTACAGGGTATTAGAAGGGGAGGATTTACTGACGGGAAATTCAAACCAAACATCACATCAAGATCTGACAGAAACACTCGATTCATCAGGACCTGAATATCATCGGACCGAGAATGTGGAAGGAGAAATGTTTGTCTGCTCTGCCTGTGGGAAAAGATTTCAAACATCAGTGTGACTGGAAAAGCACCGAGACACACACACACCCGAGTGAGAGTGTTCCAGTGACTGACTGTGGAAAGAGCTTTAACCAGTTACACAGCCTGAAAAAACATCACACCATTCACAGCGGGGAGAAACTGATCACGTGTTCTGTGTGTGGACGAGGCTTCAACTGATCCTCCAGCCTGGAGAGACACAAGGACACCCTCACATGGAGAAACCATGGAAATGTGGGGACTGTGGGGAAGGGATTCGGTTCTCCATCAAAGCTGGATATTCATTAACGCAGTCACACTGGGGAGAGGCCGTTCACCTGCTGTGTGTGTGGGAAGGGATTCACTCAGTTATCACACCTGCTGACACAGCAGAGAGTTCTCAAGGGTAGGTTGGAGAAGTTGGGGTTGTTCTCCTTGGAGCAAAGGAGATTGAGGGAAAATTTCATAGAAATGTACAAGATTCTGAGAGACTTTGATAAATTAGACAAAGAAAAACTGTTCCCATGAACTAATGGTACAAGAACTAGGGAACACAGATTGAAGGTTTTGAGGAAGAGTTGCAGCAGGAATGTGAGGAAGAACTTCTTCTGCAGCAAATGGTTCTGACCTGGAACTCGCTACCAATGTGTGTGGTGGAAGTGGAAATAATCAATGATTTTCAAAGGAAACTGGATGGTCACTTGAAGGAAATAAACTTGCAGGGCTGTGGGCTGATGTGGGGCAGTGGGACTGAGTGGATTGCTCCCTGGAGAGCTGACATGGAATTGATGGGCCAAATGGCCTTGTTCTGTGCTGTAAATGATGTTGTGTCTCTGTGACTGTGTTTTGAGACAGGATATCCCAGCTCTCCACCCTGGGATTCTCAGTATGAACAGGATTCGGAATGGGGAGGACCCACTATCCATGGTTTACTGGAAATGTTCAAGGTCATATCAAAATTAAAGGAAAAGCAGATAATTGCACAAAGATGGGTGGCAAATCAGAATGTTGGACAGAATATAGAAAAACAGTAAAGAATGACTAAAAGATTGATAAGGAGTGCAGATTGTAAACAGAGTATGGAGGTATGTGTTTGCTGAGTGGTGAGTTCAGTGAAGGGGAGAGGAGGTGCTCCTTTTTTCTACTTTTTTGTCTTCCAGTATTTGGTTCTTGTTTCTGTGCAGTGAAAGGTGCTGGTTGGTTGAGTAACTGGTCACATATTCTACTTCTAAGTAGTCTGGTAAGTTAAGGTACGGCAGTGCAGCTTGGCCGAGTGCAATGCACAGCTTGTGACATGTGGGATGTCATGGACGCACCATGTGTCCCAGACAAACATATCTGCAGGAAGTGTCACCGGCTGCACAAGCTTGAGCTCTAGGGTTTGGAGCTCGAACAGTGGCTGGAGTCACTGTGGTGCATCCACAATGCAGAGAACTACATGGATAGCAGGTTTAGGGAGGTGATCACATCACAGGTTAGAAGCATGCAGGAGGATAAGGAATGGGTAACCGGCAGACAGCCTAAGAGAACCAGGCAGGTAGTGCAGGAGTCCCCTGATATGATCTCACTTGCTAATCGGCTTTCCATTTTGGATACTGGTGAGGGTGATGGTTCCTCAGAGGAGTGCAGACAGAGCCAAGTTTGTGGCACAACAGGTGGCTCCGCTGCACAGGAGGGCATGAGGAAGAGTGGAAGAACAGTAGTGATGGGGCTTTCATTAGTCCGGGGAACACAGAAGTCTTTCTGCAGCCGTACATCGGACTCCAGGATGGTGTGTTGCCTCCCTGGTGCCAGGATCAAGGATGTCACGGTACGGCTACAGGACATTGATCTGGGGGAAGGTGAACAGCCAGAGGTCGTGGTCCACGTTGGCACCATTAACATAGATGGAAAGGGTCAATGAGGTCCTGACAACAAATTTTAGGGAACTAGGAAGGAGATTAAAAAAGCAGGACCCCAAAAGCAGTTATCTGAGGATTACTCCCACTCCCATGTGCAAGTGAGCATCGGAATAGGAGAATTGACTGATTGAACAGGTGATTGGAGAACTGGTGTGGGAGGGAGGGCATCAGATTTCTGAGGCACTGGGACAGGTGGGACCTGTACAAGATGGACGGGTTGCATCGAAGCAGGATTGGGACTAATATCCTCACAGGGAGATTACTAGTGCTGTTGGGGAGGGTTTAAACTAGATTGGTAAGGGGATGGAAACCTGAGAGGGAGCTCGGATTGGAGGGAAGCAAAACTGGTAACTTGTCAGGGGTTTGGGAACCAGGGGAAAATATCAGACCGGAACACCAAGGTGCACAGAATACTGGGAGAGATCGATGGCACTGGAGTAGGGAATAGCAAGTTATAAGGTGGGATCAGAGTCAGGGAGAAAGTAATAAAGTCTAAATCAGTGTTAATGTGCATGTATGTGAATGCACAGAGTGTGGTTAATAAGATTGGTGAGGTACACGTGCAGATTGCCATGTGGAAATATGATCTTGTGGCGAGAACAGAGACCTGGCTCAAAGAAGGGCAGGACTGGGTGTTAAATATTCCTGGATACAAGGTGTTCAGCAAAGAAAGGGAAAGGGGCGGTGGAGTATTGATTAATGAGAACATTGCAGTGTTGGAGAAAAACGATGTCCCATCGGGGTCAAGAACAGAATCAATTTGGCTCGAACGAAGGAACAAAAAAGGTGCATTTACATTGCTCAGTGTTGTCAAGAGGCCACCAGCTAGTGGGAAGAACGTGGAGGAGAAAAAATGCAAGGACATTGCAGAGAGGTGCAAAAAATATAGGGTAGTTCTAATGGGCGACTTGATTCAAACATATCGTGGGATAGTAGTAGTGTAAAGGGCAGTGAGGGGCAAGTGTTCTTAGAGTTGTTCAGGAAAGTTTTCCACAACAGTATGTTGCTAGTCCAATGAGAAGGGAGGCATTCCTGGACCTGGTTCTTGAGAATGAGGTGGGCCAAGTGGATCAAGTATCAGTAGGGGAGCATGTAGGGGAGATTGATCATTGTATCGTAAGATTTAGGCTGACCATAGAAAAGGACGAAGAACAATCCAGAGTAAGAGTAATTAACTGGGGCAAGACAACTTCAATGGGGTAAGAATGGAGCTGGCTGAATAAATGAGATTCAAAAGTTGCCAGGAAACCTGATAGCGGAACAATGGGTAACCTTCAAAAAAGAGAGAGTTCGGGCACAGTCAACATATGTTCTCTCGAAGTGGAAAGGTTGGGCAAATAAATCCAGAGCTCCCTGGATTATAAAAGAGGTAGAGATTACGATAAAGAAGAAAAACTGTGCGGTTTTCCTTGGAGAAGGCTGAGAGGTGATTTGGTCGAGGTATTCAAAATCACGAGAGGTCTGGACAGAGAATTATACCTGAGGGACAATGTCCCAGACACTGCCATCACCATCCCCAGGTGTCCCACCAGCAGGACAGACCCAGCAGAGGTGACGGCACAGTGTTATACAGTCAGGAGGGAGTTGCCCGAGACGTCCTGAGCATGGGCTCCAGACCCCATGATGTCTCATGGCATCAGGTCAAACAGTGTAGATGGAGAGAAACTGTTCCTACTGGTGAAAGGATCAAGGACGAGAGGGAACAGATTTAAAGTAATTGGGAAGAGAAACAAAAATAACATGAGGAAAAACTTTTCCACCCAGCGAGTGGTTAATGTGTGGAATGCACTGTCTGAGAGTGTGGTGGAGGCAGGTTTAATTGAAACATTTCAAAGGGAATGAGACAGTTTTATGAAAAGGAACTAATGGAGCTGCGGGCTGACAGGTCCCGGATCCTCGGGCTTTCAAAGAGAAGCAAATGAGGGAGGAACTGCGCAGAATCTGTCCTCCTGTCCCGCCCCCTCTTCCTATTGGTCCGGAGCTGCCGTTAATCACCCAGACATTGTGAGCTCAGAGGTTAAGTCCCGGGTGCGCAGGCGCATTGCGGACCAGTGTTTCAAGCCAGAGGGTGAAGGCGGCGGAGAGACGCTTGTGAGTCGCTTCTGCAGCCGGTCAGTGGCGGCTGTTGGGCGGGGAGGCTTCAGAAACACCCGGTGTAGGCCTCAACACCCCCAATAACAAACTCCCGGTCCTGTGTTTGCACCGAGGGGGCGGCAGCTGCGGGAAACTGAGCTCAGTTATAAAGGGGCCTGGGGGAGGGGAGGGAGGGAGGAACCATTTGGGACACAGCACAGGGCAGGAGGTCCCCCCTCCCCCACTCCCTGGTTCCACAAAGACTCCCCTTGGACTCGGCCACACCTGGGCAGGGCTGGCTCAAGGTGCAGGAAGCTGATAGGCTGAGCTGTGGACTGGGAGGAGTGGGGGGTTTGACTGACAGGCCTGGGGAGGGGGATATCAGGGCAGGTACACACACTGCTCCCCCTTTTCCTCCTGGGATCTTTTACTGGAGTCGTGTTGCTGAGTGTTTCTAAACTCTGTCTCCCTATCCCGGTAATGTCGGTGGATTGTAGGTTGCTGTGAATGTTGGACTATATTGTCTCCTCATTCTTCCTCCCTCTCCCACTCCGAGTTCCAGGCTGCAGGCACTGGCTGTTTGATGTGCCTGAAATATTAAATATGTTTCTCTCTTCACTGAGACCTGCTGAGTATTTCCAGCATTTTCTCCTTTTATTTCAGATTTCCAGCATCTGCAGGACTTTGCTTTTGTTTTATTGCACGAGTTGCTCACAGAATCAAAGGCAGTGAAGGTGCTCGAGCTGGACGGAAGCAGTCGTGTCAGATCCTCAGTGGGTGAGAAATCGCCGAGTGCAGGGGAGGAATGAAGCTGGTGGATGTGCAGGGAGGCTTCAGAAATATCCGGTGTCGGCCTCAACACCCCCAATAAGAAGCTCCCAGTCCCACGTTCCAAGGAGAACAATCCCAGCTTCTCCAACCTAACCTTGTAGCTAAATTCCCTCATCCCTGGAACCATTCTGGTAAATCTCCTCTACACCCTCTCAAGGCCCTTCCCATCCTTCCTAAAGTGTGGTGATCAGAACTGGATGAACCAGAGTTTTATAAAAGTTCCCCTTAACTTCCCTGCTTTTGCACTCAATACCTCTATTTATCAAGCCCAAAATCCCATATTATTTGCTAACTGTTCTCAATATGTCCTGCCACCTTCAATGATCTATACATATAAACCCCCAGGTCCCTCTGTCCCTGCACGCTCTTTAGATCTGTGCCATTAAGCATTTATTGCCTCTCTCTATCCCTTCTGACAACCTGGAAATTTTCAGGATGTTACATCTGATAGTATAGATCAGGAGTGTCCAGCCTTTATGTATTAGGGGCAACATTCGAAATGTTGTCCTGCATAGGGGGCCGGAGGTGAGCAACTTTCGGCAAGGTAAAGGTATTAGAAATTTATTTTACTGTTCATCAAAATAACAATAATGTGCATTTTTGTGAATAAGCTTTAAATGAGGAAACTAATGTATTAACTTACTTTCCCAACACTATGTTGAACACTGATTTAGTGAGTTACCTGGCATGGTTTTTGCTTTCAGTAGCAGACATTGTCTGCCTGCACACTTGATGTAGCGATGCAGAGAATTCCAGATAGATTCCATTTGTGAGGAGAGATCTTGATCTCGCACTCTCCCTGTCTCCGGCTCTCTCTATTTTATTTAGAGATACAGCACTGAAACGGGCCCTTTGGCCCACCGAGTCTGTGCCAAGCAACAACCACCCATTTACACTAACCCTACAGTCACCCCATATTCCCTACCACCTACCTACACCAGCGGCAATTTACAATGGCCAACTTACCTATCAAACTGCAAGTCTTTTTCTGTGGGCGGAAACCGGAGCACCCAGCGAAAACCCACGCGGTCACAGGGAGAACTTGCAAACTCTGCAAAGGCAGTACCCAGAATCGAAGCCAGGACCCTGGAGCTGTGAGGCTGCAGTGTCACCCACTGCGTCTCTCTCTCGCTCTCTCTCTCTCTCTCTCTTTCCCCCCCCCACCACTCTCTCTCTCTTCCCCATCCCCCCGCGCTTTCTCTCTCTTCCGCTCTCTCCCTCTCCCGCTCTCTCTCCCTCTCCCGCTCTCTCTCCCTCTCCCGCTCTCTCTCCCTCTCCCTCTCCCGCTCCCTCTCCCTCCCTCCCCCGCTCTCTCTCTCTCGCTCCATGTCTGCCGGCCTCTGTCTCTCTGCTCCGCTCCCAGGGCCCGGTCACCCTGGCACCCTGCTCCCAGGGCCCGGTCACCCCAGCAGCCTGCTCCCAGGGCCTGGTTACCACTGCACCTTGCTGCTGGGCCTGCACCTCCTCAGATGGTGATGAAGAGCCTGAGGCCCAGGCCGAGTCTGTACGCAGGCAGAGCCAGTGCTTGGCCTGGGTCCTGAGCTCACGTCCAGGAAGGCTGCACTGGATATGGAGTTTGGGCGGGAAGCGCCAGCAGAGAAGCAGCTCAGCCCGCGCACCGCCATCTCACTAAAGGAGCCAAAATATCAGGGACGGAAGCTTGTCTGTCACCTTGGTAAAGGAGGACATGTGCAGTGACGTGTCTCCGCCATGTTGGTAAAGGAGCTGTAACCGTTGTCAGGTGCGATGGATACCATTGACAGGCTGGATTCTGGCCCATGGGCTGGATGTTCTGGAGTGTCGAACTAGGAGGCGTAGAGTAAAAGTTAGAGCCAGACCTTTCAGGAGTGAAGTTGGGAAACATTTCTACACACAAAAGGTGGTAGAAATTTGAAACTCTCTTCCACAAACAGCAGTTGATGCGAGATCAATGTTAATGTTAAATCTGACATTGATAGATCTTTGTTAACCAAAGGTATTAATGGAAATGGGACAAAGTCGGGTATATAGAGTTAGATCACAGATCAACCATGATCTCATTTCCTGGTGGAACAGGCTCGAGGGGCTAAATGGCCAACTCCGAGAATCATAGAAATTTACAGCACAGAAGGAGGCCATTCAACCCTTTGTGCTTGTGCTGGCCCTTTGAAAGAGCAGTTGTGCTTAGTCCCACACACCCACTTGGTGTTTGTAAGCCTGTAAGTTCCTCATTCTCAAATACCTGTCAACTCCCTTTTAAAATGACTGATAGAATCAGGTTCAACCACCTTTTTCAGGTGGAGCGTTCCAGATCCTGACAACTGTCTGTTGTTACAGAAACTGCTGAACTCAATGTTGAGTCCGGAAGGTTGTCAAGTCCTGTTCCTCGAGCTCCCATTGAGCTTCATTGGAACAGGGCAGGAGGCTGAGGACAGAGAGGTCAGAGTGGGAGTGGGACGGAGAATTAAAATGGGAAGTGACTGGAAACTCAGGAACATGCTTGCAGACTGAATGGAGATGTTTCTCAAAGTGATCACCCTATCTGTGTTTGGTCTTCCCAATGTAGAACAGATCTCATTGTGAGCAGTGAATATAATATACAAAATTGCCAAAAGTACAAGTAAATCACTGTTTGGTTTCATCCCACAAAACCCTGAGAATAGCCCAAAGGGAGCTACTTTATTTGAAGAGTAAAAGTTACAAAGTAAAGCAAATCAGTTGCTGGAATATTAAACTCCACCCCAGCTATAAAGAATATTAACACAGCAGATATAAACCCCACTGTCAGAATGAATATGGTTCAGTCCTGGATGTGATTAACAGCAGCAATAATTACAGAATGCAACAGCTACAGTCACTTGTGAACTCACTGGTGTCTCAGCATTTTGGATATCGATTAAATTCCTTCCCACAGATGGAGCAGGTGAACGGCCTCTCGTTATATTATTATAATATAATACTATCTTTAATATCATCTAATAAGATATTCTTTCTTACAGTTCAGTGGGATGTAAACAGTAACCCCAGCACCTTCAGGAGAGATGGTGCGAAAGCCCCTGTGTGCAGAGTGAGCATCAAATCAATGTGTGTAAATCCTCTCCTAATCCCCTGTAAAAGGAGGTAATAAAAGTCATCACTGTCAGTACAGGATAGAAATTCAGAACAGACAATTCGAGATCCTATGGAACATTTTATTCCTCTCTTGTTTCCCCAAAGCTGTAAATCGAAGTCCCACACACTCTCCCTCCTCCCTGTGCTGAAATCCAAACCCATGACACCATCTGCACCATTTCTTTCCTCCTCTGCCAGTTTTCTCCCTCCCTCTACTGTGCCTGGGTTCAGTTCTCCAGCCCCTGTGTGCAGAGTGAGAATAAAATTAATGAGTCAATGATTTTCTCTCCTGGTCACTGGGACCCTGAAGCCCCGCCCACTCTCTGTTCTGGTCCCACAAATTACCAGATTCATTCAGCTCAATTTCACAACTTGTCTTTGTGTTTTTGTGGGTTCTCTCTCACTCCCTTTTTCCTGTTGTAACTTCATGTTACAGGGTATTGGAAAGGGAGGATTTGCGGAAGGAAACTCAAACATCACCTCAAGATGTGACAGTCACTCGATTCATCAGGGTCTGAATATCATCGGCCTTTGATCATGGAAGCAAAAAGTGTGGAGAAACCGTACACGTGTTCTGTGTGTGGACGGGGCTTCAGCCGATCAGCTGGCCTGTCGATACACAAGTGTAGTCAGACTGGGGAGAAGCTGTGGAAATGTGGGGACCGTGAGAAAGAATTAAATTACACGTCTGAGCTGGAAACTCATCGACACAGTCAAACTGAGGAGAGGCCGTTCATCTGCACTGAGTGTGGGAAGGGATTCACTCAGTCATCCTCCCTACTCGCACACCAGCGAGTTCATACTGGGGAGAGGCCATTCACCTGCACTGAGTGTGGGAAGGGATTCACTCAGTTCTCAAACCTGCTGACACACCAGCGAATCCACACTGAGGAGAGGCCGTTCACCTGCACTGAGTGTGGGAAGGGATTCATTCATTCATCTGCCCTACTAAAACACCAGCGAGTTCACACTGGGGAGAGGCCGTTCACCTGCTCTGAGTGTGGGAAGAGATTCTCTCTGTCATGGAACCTGCTGGCACATCAACGGATTCACACTGGGGAGAGGCCATTCACCTGCTCTGATTGTGGGGAGGGTTCCACTTATTCATCCACCCTGCTGATGCATCAGCGAGTTCACACTGGGGAGCGGCCGTTCACCTGCTCTGAGTGTGGGAAGGGATTTACTCAGTCATCAAACCTGCTGACACACCAGCGAATTCACACTGGGGAGAGGCCGTTCACCTGTACTGAGTGTGGGAAGGGATTCATTCATTCATCCACCCTACTCACACACCAGCGAGTTCATAATGGGGAGAGGCCGTTCACCTGCACTGAGTGTGGGAAGGGATTCATTCATTCATCCGCCCTACTGACGCACCAGCGAGTTCACACTGGGGAGAGGCCATTCACCTGCTCTGATTGTGGGAAGAGATTCTCTCTGTCATGGAACCTGCTGGCACATCAACGAATTCACACTGGGGAGAGGCCATTCACCTGCTCTGATTGTGGGGAGGGTTTCACTCATTCATCCACCCTGCTGATACACCAGCGAGTTCACACTGGGGAGAGGCCATTCACCTGCTCTGAGTGTGGGAAGGGATTCACTACTTCATCCAAGCTGGTGAAACACCAGCGAGTTCACACTGGGGAGAGGCCATTCACCTGCTCTGAGTGTGGGAAGGGATTTGCTAATTCATCCGCTTGGCTGAGGCACCAGCGAGTTCACACTGGGGAGCGGCCATTCACCTGCTCCGTGTGTCGGAAGAGATTTACTCAGTCATCCCACCTGGTGACACACCAGTTCAGTCACACTGGGGAGAGGTCATTCATCTGCTCCGTGTGTAGGAAGGGATTCACTCAGCCATCCTATCTGCTGAGACACCAGCGAGTTCACAGATAATTACAGGGGTTGGATTCTGCTGTTGCTGCTGTTAATCATATCCAGACTGAACCATGTTCATTCTGACAGTTGGGGTTTATTTCTGATGTCAGTTGCTCCTCTTGGACTGAGCGTCTGCCCCACAGCATCTCTCATTCATGTGTGAATAGACCATCATGTCTTCAAACCTCATTTTCAATTTCAATCCACTCAGTAAATGTACTGAACAAAAGATGAACAATAAACAGATCACAGGCCAATCCTGTAACTCTATATTGACAGGAGAAAGTCTGTTCTTTAGCTCAAGAATGAGGCTGTTTAAGCTCTGTGTGTTTCTAAGCACTCGTAGACTGGAGCTGTTGGACAGACAGGCTGTTCACAACTGTTAACGTGTCAGATAGTGAAGGAATTGCTCTTCAAGTAAACTCACCAATTTATAAGCTCAGACTCCGGTCCCTGCTGTAATTAATACTCAGCATCCATTAGTGTTGATTTACAGTCAATCACTGAATCGTCTGGTTAATCTTTGTTACTTGTTTTGTGAAATACTCTCCCTATTAGTGCTGAACTGCTGGATAACTCTGATTACATTTAAATGTGTTTATCCATGTTTATAAAGTGTCTGTGTGTCCAGATTTAACTAAGTTGTGATTTGTAACCAATAAATGATGTTTCGGGTATGACTTGTCATCTGGTATCTTGGTGATTTGTCGAGAAAGATTTAATTCACTCACTCAGCAGCTCGAGAGGAACCAGACTGAGGTTTAATGAACATAAGAAATAGGAGCTGGAGGAGGCCATTCGGCCCTTCGAGCCTGCTCTGCCATTCACCCAGATCATGGCTGATCATCTACCTCAACTCCACCTTCCCACACTATCCCATATCCCTTAATTACCGTAATACCCAAAAATCTGTCAATCTCTGTCTTAAATATACTCAATGACTGAGCATCCACTGCTCCCTGGGGAAGACAATTCCAAAGATTCACAGCCCTTTCAGTGAAGAAATTTCTCCTCATTTCAGTCCTAAATGGCTGATCCCTTATCCTGAGACTGTCTCGATTCCCCAGCCAGGTGAAACATTTTCTCAGTATCGACCCGGTCAAGTCCCGTAACAATTGATGTTTCAGTCAGATCACATCTCCTTCTTCTAAACCTCAGGGAATATAGGCCTAGTCTACTCAACCTCTCCTCATTGGAGGAGATGGAGCAGAGTGGGGGTGCTGTACAATAGTGGTTCTGTTATTGAACTAGTAATCCAGAGGCCTGGACTAATGATGCTGAGACATGAATTCAAATCCCACCACTGCAATTAAAAAGCGAGGATCAATATTGGTGACCATGAAACTACGGATTGTCCGAAAAACCCACCTGGTTCACTAATTTCCTCCAGTGCATCTTGTAGATGGTACACACTGCTGCCACTGTGTGTCAGTGGTGGAGGGAGTGAATGTTTGTAGATTGGATGCCAATCAAGTGGGTTGCTTTGTGGGCGGCACAGTGGCGCAGTGGTTAGCACTGCAGCCTCACAGCTCCAGGGACCCGGGTTCGATTCTGGGTACTGTGAGAATAAGAAATATTGAAATGTTGTTTCTACAGCTTGTGGAAAGTTACCAAGAAGTCATTTGTGCACAACATAATGAAATCACTGAAAAAGAGAACTGATAAGGATATGTCAGTGGAGACCTTAAGACAGTACATCACTGACAAAGAGAATTGATAAGGGTATGTAAGTGGAGACCTTGGGACAGTACATCACTTAAAAATTGTGCTTTGGCAGATAACAGAGAAACAGCAAGAGTTAGAACAACGGATGTAGTGAATAAGAAACTGCCCCACTAAGATAAAGGCTGACAGCTGCAAGTTAAAACACATAATGGAGAGCCAAATAAGGTAAAACAAAAACAAGAGTTAGGGGCTAGAAAGTTAGAGTAGGGGGAGAAGTAAACAGAGGAGGAGACTGTAGCAACCATAGGATAGGTTAGTGTCATAATACGTTATAACCAATAATGTAAAATAAAGGCGTGGACAAATGGATTTGAATTGTATAAACATGAACTGAATATGTTGATCGGTGTGCCTGCTTGTAGGACACCCGATCTTGCAAGACCGTTAAATAAACTTACTTCTTCAGAGTTTGACTTGGTGTAAATTATTATCAAGTGGGCTACGTTTCTCACAATTGGGGGCTCGTCCGGGATCTCTTCATCATTGCCGGGACCGCGGCCGACGACAGACGAGAAGACGCGTCCCGTTAATTTAAAAACGGTCTCGTTTCTCTCGTTGGTAGCGGACCCGAGTAATCGACTGAAAATGATCCTAGGGAAGTCACTCTGAACGAGTATTTAGTGCGGCAGGTACACACGTGAAGTCAGGCAACTCCGTGCACGGACCAAGGTAAGAAAAACGACTTTTAAGTATTATCTTGGTGACTTATGGTTAACTGTAGGATAAGACCTTCTAAGTACCAAATGTCCTTGAGGAGTGAATTTTACAGTCCTGCAGTATAAGACCCTTCAGCTAGGAGGTGAGTACTGTATGGTATAAGACCCTTCAGTTAGGAGGTGAATACCGTAAGGTATAAGACCCTTCAGCTAGGAGGTGAATACCGTGGGGTACAAGACCCTTCAGTTAGGAGGTGAATACTGTGGGGCAGTATAAGACCCTTCAGCTAGGAGGTGAGTACTGTATGGTATAAGACCCTTCAGTTAGGAGGTGAATACCGTAAGGTATAAGACCCTTCAGCTAGGAGGTGAATACCGTAGGGTACAAGACCCTTCAGTTAGGAGGTGAATACTGTGGAGCAGTATAAGACCCTTCAGCTAGGAGGTGAATACCGTAAGGTATAAGACCCTTCAGTTAGGAGGTGAATACTGGTTAACTGTAGGATAAGACCTTCTAAGTACTGCAGTATAAGACCCTTCAACTAGGAGGTGAGTACCGTAGGGTACAAAACCCTTCAGTTAGGAGGTGAATACTGTGGGGCAGTATAAGACCCTTCAGCTAGGAGGTGAGTACCGTAGGGTATAAGACCCTTCAGTTAGGAGGTGAATACCGTAAGGTATAAGACCCTTCAGCTAGGAGGTGAATACCGTAAGGTACAAGACCCTTCAGTTAGGAGGTGAATACTGTGGGGCAGTATAAGACCCTTCAGCTAGGAGGTGAGTACTGTATGGTATAAGACCCTTCAGTTAGGAGGTGAATACCGTAAGGTATAAGACCCTTCAGCTCGGAGGTGAATACCGTAGGGTACAAGACCCTTCAGTTAGGAGGTGAATACTGCCGGGTATAAGACCCTTCAGTTAACCATGGGAAATAAATCGTCTAAAAAGGAAGACGATGGGAGACAAGGAAAGTCTGCCGGCAACATCCCTCCAGAAAGTCCATTGGGACGGATGTTGAAGTATTGGGATTTAGAGTCAAAAACCAAGGAGAAAAAGACCCAAATATGACAGCAAGAAGGACCACCCCTAAACCCGACGATAACGACGACGATAGAGACAGAGAGTCTCCTAAGACAATGATGCCCTTGAGAGAGGTACCAATAGGAAATAATGAAATTGGATTTGTTAGTGCACCATTAACGTCAGGAGAGGTAAGAGTGTTTAAAAAGGAAATGAAAGTCCTCGTAGAAGACCCCTGAAAATTTGGGAAAGAGAAAACCCTCCCGGGGTAGGGGGAAACGAACCAGCTGAACAAAAATACCCTAATCAAGACCCGCAGTGGCAGAACAATAATATCGGCCATAGGGGCCAGATGAAAGACCTTAGAAATCTGATAGTAAAAGGCATTGTTGTAAACAGGTAGTTGAAGCCCCTGCAAAACGTATGCCTTTACAGAGTTACCGCAGGCCCCTCTTATGGCACAAGCAGGCGACGTATTGAGTGCGACCCCTCTGGGTGTTGAAGGCTGTTTCTAGACAAATAGAGACCATTAAAGGCACCTAGGTGGGATCAAGAGAATGATTTTTACACAGGTTTTGAAGAATCAAAAGGGGGACTGTGAGAACAGAATTTAGATTTTAGAATTTTTAAGAACAGAATTACATGGGAACATTTAAGATGAAACAATTAATCAGTCATGTATTGCTAACAAGCTAGCTGACTTCATAACTTCAGGGCTGCAGAGGCAACTTGGCCTTGCAGCTGGTACAGCGAGAGAGAGAGAGAGAGAGAGACATTGTACTTCAACAGCACTCTTCTTATCACCCAGACATGACAATCCTAGGGAAAAGTTAGAATGAAAAACATACCGACCAGGCTAATACACGCCCCCTTGTTAGAGGGTGGCTCAGCCTACCCTGAAACAATTAATCAGTCATGTACTGCTAACAAGCTAGCTTCAGTGCTGTAGGGAGGGACAGCTTATCAGAAATGACTTCATAACTTCAGGGCTGCAGAGGCAACTTGGCCTTGCAGCTGGTACAGCGAGAGAGAGAGAGAGAGAGAGAGAGAGACATTATACTTCAACAGCACTCTTCTTATCACCCAGACATGACAAAGTTAGAATGAAAAACATACCGACCAGGCTAATACACGCCCCCTTGTTCGAGGGTGGCTCAGCCTACCCTTCTGATTCAGCAGTTGCTGAGTTTTTTATATTTGCTTTTATATTATACTGTTTAAATGTTATTTGAGTAAATGGATCCACATAATCCTAGTGAATATATATATAATCATATATAAGTTGATCAGTAGAGAGAGAAGGTTATCATAGAATGATAAAAGGGGGGAATGTGGAAGTGAGCAGAAAGGCATGGCACTATGCTTAATGGGAAATATAGCCAAGTTAAGAATAGTAGCTTTGCTGAGCTTTGATTTTAAGTGGCAGAAACCACAATGAAATAGCTAAAAGGGATGGCCAGAGTGTGTGCAAGCTGTGGCAGCCACAGCACTTCAGACCAAGGAAGTCATTTTACCTCGAAGCTATTACAAGAAATAGTTAGGGGATTGGGAATCCAATGGGACTTCCATACCCCTTGGCACCCTCCCTCTTCAGGGCGGGTGGAAAGAATGAATCAGACCTTAAAGAAACACCTGTCCAAACTGATACTTGAAACAAGGTTACCCTGGACAAAATGTTTACCTATAGCGATACTCAGAATTCGGACAGCCCCTAGAAAAGATGTGGGACTGTCCCCCTATGAAATGCTATTCGGAGTACCCTATATGGGAACCAGGGGCGAGATGCCAACCTTAGAAACTAAAGATTCGTTTCTAAAGAACTATATACTGGCGTTGTCTTCCTCATTGTCATTCCTCAGGAAGCAAGGCCTGTTAGTACAGACCCCACCTCTCGAATTTGCAGTGCACAAGATCCAACCAGGAGATTGGGTTCTGGTGAAATCATGGAAAGAGACTAAACTACAACCGAACTGGGAAAGACCATACCAGACTCTCCTAACCACTGAAACAGCCATAAGAACGGCAGAAAGAGGTTGGACCCACTACACAAGAATCAAGGGGCCGGTACAAACCCCGGCCGAGGAAGGAACTTGGACAACCGAATTAACAGAAGAACCATTGAAACTAAAGCTAAAAAGACTATGAGTAACGAACTTTTTTTTTTAATATAACGGTGCGAGCGCGGAAATACTGTCTGTAATATTGTGTGCCTTCTCTCTTTCTTTTCAAAAGTAGCCAGGAAATAAAATGGGTTGGATGTTTTTGTATTACCCACTTCCAATTAGACAACAAGGTGTTTGGAGTAACAGTTAGAGAAGGGAAAAAGAAAGGTGAATTAAAATGTTGTTTTCAGATAACAATAGATAAGATTGGTAAACCATCTAACAAACTAAAAGGGACCTCTCATAACGATCCTAACATAGTAAAAATAATAGAGGTAAAGGACCTGAGAAAGACAATTGAGATAGAAACCGGTTACGGGGACACAAATGCCTGGGTAGAATGGATAAAATTACCTGTAAAAAGTTTGAACAAAAACAATTGCTATGCTTGTGCATCTGGTAGACCGATAGCTCAAGTAGTACCTTTCCCGCTGGGGTGGGAGCGTGACCGAAAGGGCATGGAATGCATGTTAGCCCTATATCAGGATAAGACGGCTTGGGGTATTCAAACTTGCATATCCTTGTCAATAATGTTCCCTCCCCTAGAGAAAGAAGATTCAAGGACTCCCCCTTCATTTTTAGCCACCGGTGTGAATCACACATCATGCGTACGTCGACACGGTGCGGAGCTAACCAGAAATATGGGAGAGTTGAAGTCATGCATAGAGACTGAGGACGTAACTGGAAGAGTCAGGGGAGGGAACTACTCATCACTGAATGTTCCCAGAGCGGATTTATGGTGGTATTGCGGAGGAAAAATCCTGAGACAGACCCTACCCTCCCAGTGGAAGGGGACGTGCGCAATTGTTCAATTGGCAATACCATTCACCTTGGCATTTGAGAAACAAAAGATAATAACGAGGGAAAGGGGTAAAAGGGAAGCGATAGCGAACTCTTTTGACGACCAGGTATACATGGATTTCATAGGGGTCCCAAGAGGGGTACCTGATGAATTCAAGGCCCGAAACCAAATAACCGCCGGTTTCGAGTCTTTGTTTTGGTGGGTCACGATTAACAAAAATGTAGATTGGATAAATTATATTTATTACAACCAACAAAGATTTATAAATTATACTAGAGATGCGGTAAAAGGTATAGCTGAACAATTAGATGCCACTAGTAGAATGGCTTGGGAAAATCGACTGGCTCTAGATATGATCTTAGCAGAAAAAGGAGGCGTGTGTATAATGTTAGGAGGGAAATGTTGCACATTTATCCCAAATAACACAGCACCCGATGGTTCAATCACCCGAGCACTGCAAGGGTTAACAACTTTAGCAGAGGAGATGGCTGAAAATTCAGGAGCAGACACTTCCCTGACGGGGTGGCTTGAATCCTGGTTTGGAAAATGGAAAGGCATGATAATCTCGGTTTTTACCTCCCTGATCATGGTTGTCAGAATACTAATAGCCATCGGGTGTTGTATTATTCCTTGTGTAAGAGGGCTGACAGCGATTGATTGAGACAGCTTTGACGAAGCAGATGTCAATACAAAGAGGCCAGGAAGAAAGTATATACCTGTTAGGTAATGACAAAGTGGATAGTATCAACGGAGATACAGACATTGAAAAGGCAGCTGAAATAATGCTCAGAGGATTTGAGAGGACATATGAGAACCCTCCGCAGTATGTAGAAAACAACAAGGATTAAGTAAAAGAAAAGGGGGAATTGTGAGAATAAGAAATACTGAAATGTTGTTTCTACAGCTTGTGGAAAGTTACCAAGAAGTCATTTGTGCACAACATAATGAAATCACTGAAAAAGAGAACTGATAAGGATATGTCAGTGGAGACCTTAAGACAGTACATCACTGACAAAGAGAACTGATAAGGGTATGTGGAGACCTTAAGACAGTACATCATTGACAAAGAGAATTGATAAGGGTATGTAAGTGGAGACCTTGGGACAGTACATCACTTAAAAATTGTGCTTAGGCAGATAACAGAGAAACAGCAAGAGTTAGAACAACGAATGTAGTGAATAAGAAACTGCCCCACTAAGATAAAGGCTGACAGCTGCAAGTTAAAACACATAATGGAGAGCCAAATAAAGTAAAACAAAAACAAGAGTTAGGGGCTAGAAAGTTAGAGTAGGGGGAGAAGTAAACAGAGGAGGAGACTGTAGCAACCATAGGATAGGTTAGTGTCATAATACGTTATAACCAATAATGTAAAATAAAGGCGTGGACAAATGGATTTGTATTGTATAAACATGAACTGAATATGTTGATCGGTGTGCCTGCTTGTAGGACACCCGATCTTGCAAGACCGTTAAATAAACTTACTTCTTCAGAGTTTGACTTGGTGTAAATTATTATCAAGTGGGCTACGTTTCTCACACAACTGACACACATCAAATCCTGTTAGTTTCATGTGGCATCTCCTTCTGCTTCTATCACTGCTTTTCCTCCAGCTCCCTCTGCTCCTCCAGCTTGCAGGTGAATGAGCTGCTTGATGCAAACAGACCAAATTTGTGAAAGCCAGCTTGACCTGGAAAGCAGGGAGTGGGAATGAAAGATGCAGGACATTGAGAAACGATGGGTTTCACAGATAACAGGATAAATAAGCACCAGGATCTCATCTTCCTGCTTCTTCCAGATACTGAACGCATGAATATACAAGAGTTGTTCCCATTCGCAATTAGACACTGTCACCCTCTTCCAATCTTTTACAAGTTGCTAAGCTTTGAAACTGCATATTTCTGACAGGTTTTCAATGTGAAGAAAGTGGAGCTACAAGAAAGTAATGTTGTTCAGCAGATGTAGTGCAAGAAGATACCGAATAGGCCAAT
This sequence comes from Heterodontus francisci, assembly GCF_036365525.1. Lineage (NCBI taxonomy): Eukaryota > Metazoa > Chordata > Chondrichthyes > Heterodontiformes > Heterodontidae > Heterodontus > Heterodontus francisci. The sequence goes on along the minus strand of NC_090404.1, from coordinate 37,549,647 downwards.
GATAACAGTGAATGTTTGATGAGTTGAGCTGCAGTAAAGGGTTGGCACCATTTAAAATGTCATTCAGCAGGTTCCAGATCTGGTGATAGAAATGACAAGAAAACTTCTCACTGAATTTCCTCATTGTCATGAGATCAAAAGGAAAGGGCACAAGGCAAGAAAGTATATTTGGCTGTAATGGGTTGTGAGATGGCAGAATGAAGGCAGCATTAGTGGTGTTGAGAAACATACAATTATAGAAAGGTACAACACAGAAGGAGGCCATTCAGCCCAGCGTGCTTTTTGACAGAGCAGTTGTGTTTGGTTGCTCAGGAGTGATATTTGTGCCAGTTTGTATAGCAAGCAGAAAAAGCTATCCCATTACCAGCAACATTTTGCCCTGCACTATCATCCCTTTAGTCAGTATATCACTCCATGTTGCAACTTTTCCACAGCCCTTAACTTACTTTCTTTCACTCACCAACTGTATCTGTAATTGTTCTTGTCAAGTTACATCACTGATTCTCCAGTTCTGATCAACAATCACCAACCGAGAGCTTTAAGAGCGTTCTTCACTCCGCATTTTCTGTTTTCATGCAACAAGTAATTGAAAGTTGCCACAGCAGCAAGAAGTTCTGATTTACCTAATCAAGAATGGATACCAGAGGATGGTATTAAGAGGATTGAATCTAAACCACTAGACGACCAGGGAAGCTCTGCAATGCTCCTCAGGTTAGCTGCTTTTCCTATTTCACTGTCAGCAGGAAACTTCTATGATTTGAAGAAGATTTGAGTTCTGCCACTGTCATTTTACACAAAGAAATCTGGTTCAACTTATTGAAACCAAACAGTATTCCCACTCATTCGCTGAAGGTGCTATTTTTCCTCTAAATTTTGCAAGGATGTTTAGGAAAACACTTTTTTCTGGTTGTTTTCAGTGTTTATTTCTCACCCGATTTTACATTTGTCATCTAACAAAACAACAATATGTAATTAATACATTTCAATGTTTAAAATTGGAAAAATGAGCTTTGCATCAATTGGTTTGATAGATTATAGCAGATGCAGATTTGATTGGTAAACAAGTCTGTGATCTCACCAGGCAGGTAACTCAAGAGAACAGATGTAAAGTTTGCTGTGAACAGGCCTTGAACTTTCACAGGGAAAGCCCCATTAAATTTCAAATCCAATGCCTTAACCACTCGGCCATCATAGCTTAAAAAACTGTCTGCTCTGTAATTAAATTATCCATACAAAGCATTAGAGAACTGCCCTTTTTTGTATGTTCGTTCATGAGATGTGGCGTCGCTGGCTAGGCCAGCATTTATTGCCCATCCCTGAACATCTTCTGGGAATCATTGTCTGTGAGCCTTGAGTTGTGTTGTATCTCCCAGTTGATGTGATAATGAACATGATGGAGTCAGTGAATTTTAGAGCACAGAAGGAAGCCTGTCGACCCACCGAGCCTGTGCTGGCTCTCTGAAAGAGAAGCGCTGACCCCGTAACTGCTGCCTTCCGTGTTGTTTTGGTCGCTGTGAGGTGACTATGGAGTGACCTGCCCATGGCGCATTCCTGGACAGAATGTATGGAGGTTGTGAGTTGCTCAAGCATCAAAACACCCCCCTCAGCCTTCCTAGTGGGGTCCAAAGGAGGGCAGAGCTCAACGTTTGGCAACAGTTTGGCTGCAGGAACTGCTGGAAACATGACCAAGGTGACACATGACCGCGTTCGGGGTTCCTCTCATGATTTTCTGTGAGGGTTTACTCTCCTAGCCTGAGTCTCTCCTGAGACAACCACAGGGCAGTGGGGTTGTTCGCTCGTATTCCTCAGCAGGGGCCCGAAAGAACAGTCAGTTTAATCCCATAATCCATCTTTTCTCCATCACCCTTGAAATTTGTCCTCTTCAAGAATGTTGCTGTGCAATCTGATTGCAACATCCATTCAGACGGTACATTCCAGATCTCAACAACCCTCAGTCTGGAGAAATTTTCCTCAATATTCTTCTACTTCTGGGTCAAAATCCTGGAACTCCCTTCCTAACAGCACTGTTGGTGTACCTAGCCCACATGGACTGCAGCGGTTCAAGAAGGCAGCTCCCCACCACCTTCTCAAGGGCAATTAGGGATGGGCAATAAATGCTGGCCTGCCCAGCGACGCCCACATCCCATGAATGAATTTTTAAAAAAAGCTTCTTTTGGGAACGATTTTAATTTTCGGACTCGTTTGCTGCAGGTGCGCAAATGCACCATCATCGTCCAAAACGCTGTTGTCTGCGACGTCACAGGCAGCTGTATAAAGATGGCGCTGCTTAACTGGACACGAAAAGTGAATTAAACCCAACATCACCTCCACAATAGCGCAATCGCCGCATCAGTTACCGCATGCAGGTCCCTCCTCCCTCCCTTCCTCCCTCCGCGATCGCCGCGTCGATTCCTCGCTTCTCCCTTCCGGTTTGCTCCGCCGCTCGAATTGGACTGTTCAATGGCGCGGTTTCTACCCAAGATTCTCCGCGGTTCCAAAGAAGGGTCACTGACCCGAAACGTTAACTCTGCTTCTCTTTCCACAGATGCTGCCAGAACATGAAGCTCTGTTAAACTAATTATCAGCTGTCAGGTAAGTCTCATGAAATTGTATTCTGAGTACAGTGCAAGTTTATCATTACACATGCAAAATTGTACAAAATTACCATGACTCAACTAGTTTGCTTGAATAACAGTGGTATAATTACATGATTCATTGTCAAAAAAATCAGTATTTTTTAGTCTTCGGCCACTAATTTTCAGACCTTTTGATCTTTTGCCACTCTCACCCCGGTATTTGTTACTTGTTTTGTGAAATACGATTCCTATCCAGCTCAACTGCTGGATAACTGATTACATTTATATGTATTTATACATGTCAATAAAGTGTCTGTGTGCTCAGATTTAACTAAGTTGTGATTTGTAATTAATGAATGATGTTTTGGCCATGACTTGTAGTCTGCTATCTTGGTGATTTGTCAAAAAAGTGTAGCTTTCCTGCCACTTTCAGGATTCCATTTAATCCAACAAGGGTGACTTGTCCCTGACCACAACCACCCTCTATGGGTGCAGATATATGTTGGTATGAAGTGTAGATGATTTATTAAGTAATTTATATTTAGTGTAATGAAGTAATACTTAACAACAACAATAGTCACAGTCTGAACCTCAGATCCTTGGCGTTTGCCCTCCGAGTGACTGTGGCACAGTCTCTCTTTCTCTTGCTGTGTTATGTTGACTGAAGGTTTTCTTCTTTCTCCCTCTGGATTTTTTACATGTTGCTTCTCATGTTCAATAGCTGTTCTTTTATCCCCTTTTTGGCCATCAGACCACCTTTCTAGTTTGCCCGATGGTTGGTCCAGGTCCTGTAATGTCAGTTCCTACCCAACTCTAATTGAGGCTTAATTGATAAAGCATTTTGCCAGTAATTGAGATAAAAACCTATGAAGAGTTCTATTCATTATGGTTGTTATCTCCTTGGACAGTATGAATTTGTACAGCTCCTGCCCCACTGAACTCATTTCTTCCTGTCTAGACTCTATCTTTTCTCCGCTGATCCAGTCTCTTCCCACCTACATCCGTGACTCTTCTGACGCCCTACTTCATTTTGACAATTTCCAGTTTCCTGGTCCCAACCGCCTCCTCTTCATGATGAACGTCCAATCGCTCTACACCTCCATCCCCCACCAGGATGGTTTGAGGGCTCTCCACTTCTTCCTGGAACAGAGGCCCAACCAGTCCCCATCCACCACCACCCTCCTCCGCCTGGCTGAACTTGTTCTCACATTGAACAACTTCTCCTTCAACTCCACGCACTTCCTTCAAGTAAAAGGTGTCGCTATGGGTACCCGCATGGGTCCTAGTTATGCCTGTCTTTTTGTGGGATATGTCGAGCATTCTTTGTTCCAGTCCTACTCAGGCCCCCTCCCCCAACTCTTTTTCTGGTACATTGATGACTGTATCGGTGCCGTTTCCTGCTCCCGCCCCGAACTAGAAAACTTTATCAACTTTGCTTCCAATTTCCACCCTTCTCTCACCTTTACATGGTCCATCTCTGACACTTCCCTTCCCTTCCTCGACTTCTCTGTCTCCATCTCTGGGGATAGGTTGTCTACCAATATCCATTATAAGCCCACTGACTCCCACAGCTACCTCGACTACACTTCTTCACACCCTACCTCCTGTAAGGACTCCATTCCATTCTCCCAGTTTCTCCGTCTCCGACGCATCTGCTCTGATGATGCTACCTTCCATGACGGTGCTTCTGATATGACCTCCTTTTTCCTCAATACCTGCCCATTTACCTCCTCTCTCCTTACTATCCCAGGCCCCAAACACTCCTTCCAGGTGAAGCAGCGATTTATTTGTACTTCTTTCAATGTAGTATACGGTATTTGCTGCTCACAGTGTGGTCTCCTCTACATTGGGGAGTCCAAGGGCAGACAGGGTGAACGCTTTGCGGAACATCTCCGCTCAGTCCGCAAGCAGGACCCCGAGCTTCCGTTTACTTGCCATTTCAACACTCCCCCCTGCTCTCATGCTCACATCTCTGTCCTGGGATTGCTGCAGTGTTCCAGTGAACATCAACGCAAGCTCGAGGAACAGCATCTCATCTACCGATTAGGCACACTACAGCCTACCGGACTGAACATTGAGTTCAATAATTTCAGAGCATGACAGCCCCCCATTTTACTTTCATTTTTAGTTATTTTTTCTTCCTTTTTTTTTACATTCTTTTTTACTTTTTTTAGAATTTTTTTTTGCATTTATTTCATTTCATCTTAGTTTGTTCAGTTTGCTTACCCACTGTTTTTTTTCAGGTTTGCACTTGCTGCTGTTCAATAGTCAGTGTATTAACACCTAATCTGTCCTAATGCTTTGTCTTTCAACACACGATTAACATATTGTTTGCCTTTGCTCCGTGACCTTTTGGTCAGCTATGTGGCCTGGTCCAATCTAGACCTCCTTTGTTATCTCTTGCCCCACCCCCACCTCACTTGCTTATAACCTGTGACTTTTCTAATATTTGTCAGTTCCGAAGAAGGGTCACTGACCCGAAACGTTAACTCTGCTTCTCTTTTCACAGATGCTGCCAGACCTGCTGAGTGGTTCCAGCATTTCTTGTTTTTATTTTTGAATTTGTACAGAAATTGATTCTTTTTAGCAAAGTTAATGAATGTGATCAGGGTCACAAAACGTGTTCTGCTGAATTTGTGTCACAGTGACTTACGAAGTCCTACTGCTACTGAATTTCTTACAAGCTTAAGACTTAGTTTTTAAAGTTAATACTTTTAAATTAAAGCCCATTCGTTCCAGCATGATTCTTAATTCATTAATTACAAACCAACCAAGGTCCATTGCTTTGTAATCATTGTTTCTTGATGGGTTACTGCTTAATACATTCATTTGATTAATGCAGCTGCTGATACAAGACACAAAAATAACTTTTTTACTCATGTGTTAGTATTACAATGGCTTACTTAACCTTGTTAGTTGTTACAGAGGATACAGTGTGAAAATGGTCAAGTTAAGCTAAAGTCTAGCTACCCAACCTACTTACAACTCCCAAGTGTGAGGGTGAAATATATGACAACATATTTACCCCTCACTACTCTTCATTGACTATTACTTTCTTTTAGACACAAGAGCTGGGTTCCAGCTCAATTCAGTGTGCTTCAGCTGTCTTGAGGTAAGATTTTTCAAGTAACAGAGGACGACTATTATCCCAATTGTGACCATCGTTTGTATCAACATGAACAGAAGAGAAATAGTTCTGAGTCAGGGATGTTGACTTGTATTCACAACTGTTTCCCACCTATGTCTATTTCCCCCAGATTTCCAATTCCTTCCTCTCTTTGTTCATGTTCTTGTCACATCATAAACCAGTGCTTTTGGGATGTTACAATATTTTAATTATGGATTATAAATCGAAGGATAGAGGGGGTATGGGGTGTCTCCACTGAATCATTGTCTTCAATACTTCCTCATGCATTCCAAAGTCAACTCTGATTTCAGTGATGTTATGAGTAGGTACAGGGAACATGATAGCATTCCCTATCTGGGTGATCTTAGTGGGTTTGAAACAATACACCAAGCAGTGAATTATCTTACAATATCCCCACCTCAAGGGCAATTCTTGTATACTTTGAACTTACATATTTACTCATTTCCAAGACATTTTGTGCAGTGATTATGTTTAATTGTGATCTTGTCTGGCACACCAGGTGCTTCAAGTAGCAAGTGTGGATCAGTAAGTACATTAGTGCCAATAACTGGGTTATAATCAATACATGTGAAATTATTCTAATCCAGAGGGGAATTTCCATGTTTAACCCTGTTTCCCACCAATGTGATAAATCCCCTACCCCTGGAATATCTTTAGCTATAGTTTTATTTCCTTGCTGTAGTGTGTAATAACGGTGTTGGGAGGTGTTCACTTGACTTATTAATGTTGTTAAGGTTATTGGTAGTTCAGGGATGTGGTACCCAAATTTAGTGACATAAACCTCTGGGTTTATGTTCAAGCCATCTTTTACTAGTAAGACCTGTTGGTCAGGCATCTCAATGGCGAGGTGAGTTTTCCCCCTATCACTGTGGTTTTGGCTGGTGTAATACAGTCGGTCCCAGGTTTGAACATTTAAGTCCCCGTGATGGTAATAGTCTTCGAAGGTGATAAAACAAGACTTCCCTTCTCGTACATAGGCCGTTCTAGTTCTCACATCTGATGAACCTGTAACTTCCACAGTACAGTTCAGCCCCTTCCCATTCCAATTAAAAGCACATGTGTCTCTTTAATGATCATATAAATCATATGGGCAAATGAGGATATCCATGCTTGTTCTGTATCCCTGTAGGTTTCGTTCTATCCAAGTTAGTTCTTCCAACTGGATCAACCATTGAAGTGATGTCAGGAATCGATTAATGACACTTTCCCTCATAACCCCTATGTTTTCTGTTCTAAACAGAGGATTAGACATGGTTCCATTCATAAGACTGGGCATGTGTACTACTAGTCCCAATAGCTTCTGGTTCCCCACCTTGTGACATTTGTGCTTGACCAGGTGAACCTCAATCAGACTCCTAATTTTACAGAATTCTGCATCGTCCTGATAACAGGATCATCCTGATAAATGTCTATTTGTTACCCAAGTGGGAAGACGTCCTTCATTGATATCTGGGGTGCCAGTTGTAGCTTTCCTGGATTCAGGGTTCAATTTAATCCAACAAGGGTGACTTGTTCGTGACTACAACAAATCACTATGGGTACAGGTATATATTGGTTATAAGTGTTGTCGATTTATTCAGCAGTTTACATTCAGTGCAAAGAAGTAATACTTAACAAAGACAATAATCACAGGCTGATACTCAGAACCTCGGCGGTAGCCCTCCGAGTGACTGTGGTCCGGTCTCTCTTTCTCTTGCTGGGTTCTGTTCTCTGAAGATTCTCTTCTTTCTTCCTCTGGGTTTCTAGTTCTGCTTCTCATGTTCAATAGCTATTCTTTTATACCCTTTTTTGCCTTTGAGCCTCTGTAGCAGCTGACACACGCCTGGACTATCTCACTCATTCTGTTCCATCATCATTTTTCAAATCTTTAAAATGAAATTTATGCTTAGTTTTCTGGTATCTCTTTGTTCCATTTTCTTGCACCTTTGTTATTTCCTATCTAGAAATTCATACAGTTGTTACATGAGGTACAGCAATGTCTTTTACTCGAGTGATAACAGATCTTCGAAGCTTTAAATCTTCTGTTTTTATTGTAACTTAATTAATATTCTGTCTTTCACTATCTGTTAGTTTCTAACATATCAGGACATTCTTTTCACATTTAATTCAAGGTTTCTTTTTCGCTGCTCTGCCAGTTTTCTTTTAACATAACCTTGGTTCAGCATCAGGCTTTGCTTCTCAGCCTCAGACCATGTTTAACTGAGCTTACACATATTATGGTTACTATAACAATATTTGAAAGCATTATTACTTATAATCACTTGTAATTAAGCTGAAACTTTGCAAGACACTGCACCAAACAGTGAACTCTGTTACAATATTGCTGTGGGTTTGGAATCACATATGCACCACATTAAATAAGGACAGCATTATTTCATTCCATGAGGAATATTGGTGAATCAGATGGATTTTTACAACAATCACTGATAGTTTTATAACATCATTACTAAGACTAGCTTTCAAGTGCAGAATTTTTAAAAATTCATTGAAATTAAATTCCACCAGCTGCCATGGTGTGGTTTGTACCCATACCAACAGGACAGCATCCAATGACATTACCACTATGTCACCATTGCCCCAGCACACTAGATTGCTATATGCAGGAGAATGTCTGTTCTCTAACACCTCGAGGGGACAGAATAAAGAATGATCCCAACTGTAAGAAACCCTCGAGTCATTTGAAAATATCGTTAAAATGCTGACAGGTTCAAACTGCCAGTCTTCATTACATTGAAGTTAATGGAAAATGGGAGAGTGGTTATGTTGGAACAAAACACTAGTTAGACCACAGCTCACCTCCTTCAGCCCCACAACCTCTATGTTGTTGGATTACACCCTGAGATAGACAATGTAAACGGATTCCCCTCACCCACCAACACAGCAACTTCTAAACAAAACACAAACAAGTTTATAAGACATGATCATCTTTTCTGAAGCCGTGTTGAGTATCTCTAATGACTCCTTCTCTTCCCCAGTGATCAGAAACAGCATCTCTTAGGATCCCTGCAAACATCTTCCCTGTGATCGAGCTCACACTGATGGGTCTGTAGTTTCCTGGCTCTGATTTGGAAAATGGGAACTACGTGAGCAACCTTCCAATCTCAGGGAACAATCCCTGCCTCTACTGAGCTGTTGAATATACAGACAAGGGGCTCACAGATCACCCGTCCCATCTCTTTAAACACCCTTGGGTAGATATCATCTGGACCTGGAACACCATCAGGTTTGAGATTTTCTATTTTATCCAGGATGACAATCCCTTTCTAATTTAATATTTATGATGTTATTGTCAGCAGCACATCCCACAGCTGGAATCTGAGCATCATCCACAGGAGTGCAGACTGATGTGAAATAGTCATTTAACAGTTCTGTCATAGCCTGGTAATCTGTTTCAATCTGTCCTGAACTGTCTCTCAGTGTCTCGAAACCATCTGTATCCATCTTCTCACTCCTGATGTAGCTGGAAAAGCTTTTGCCACTATTACCATCATTGTGCATCATATTCTTTTCCAAAGATCTCTCAGTTTCTCGAATGGCTGATTCCATCTCACTCAATTTCATTTTATTATGATTTAGAGATACAGCACTGAAACAGCGAGTCTGTGCCAAGCAACAACCACCCATTTCTACTAACCCTACAGCAATCCCATATTCCCTACCACCTATCTACACGAGGGGCAATTTACAACAGACAACCTACCGATCACCTGCACGTTTCTGGCAGTGGGAGGAAACCGGAGCACCCAGAGAAAACCCACACGGTCACAGGCTGTACCCAGAATCGAACCCAGGTCCCTGGAGCTGTGAGGCTGCAGTGCTAACTACTGTACCACTGTGCCGTGATCTCACTGCAGGTGATATTTGTCCATATTCTTCTAGAAACTGAATTCAACTTGTTCCAAACTGCGTTAAATTTAAGACAGTTGAGGGAGTCAGGCATCATTTACCCATAGACCAACATTGGCAGGTAAAACCCCAGACGGTTCCTTAGTAAGGATTCCTCTGGTTCCTCACCATGTATCTGTCAGGATACTGAAACCCAGCTTTCTCACACCACAGCCCACTCCTGGAGGCTCCACTCCCTCAGCCTACAACCTTCAGCAGGGTCAGTGGTGGAGTTTCACTGTGGGAGTGATCCCAGAGTAACTGACGTGATAGCACTCCTGTGGATGTTCTGTGTATTTTTAGTTATCCTGGTGTCTAACACTCACACATCAATAAAACATGTAATTCCTGGAAACACGCTGCAGATCCTTCTTTATCTGGAGATTAAATATCTGTTGTATAATTGTACCAGAAGTGACTTCCTGCTTCTGCTATTTTAATGCAGACTGAGATTTATTTCATTTCAAAAGGTTTATTTTAAATGAGTTAACACCTGTGTTAAAATTGGAGACTCAGGACTTGTCACACAAACACATTAAATCTCCACAGAGTAATGCAATATTAATTTTCAGACTGGAAACTTATACCTGCCGTTTCACTTTCAGTCAGGAACAGGTCACAGTTTTACACCAATCTCTGATTTGACAGCACGTTTCCAGCATTCACTGTTGTTCTTCCTGACTCTAAACACAGTTGTAAAGGAACCTTCTGTTCCGTGCCCAGGAGCTCTGCACCTGGAAGAGAGCGGCTGGGACACATTTCTTACAGGCCTCATGATTAACCCACATGGGGACTTTGCTGTCAGTGAAGAGACATGAGAAAGACCAAAGTGCCATGATCCTGAAGGACTGTGTTCAGGCTGAAGTTCTGTTCCTGCTGTACGATCCTCCCCCAGATTGTCCTTTCTGAACTCCAGCCAGGTGATGTTAAACACTCAGGTGGGAAAGACAACAAATCTCCAACAATGTGTTTAAACAAAAGCTGATTTATTTGACCTTTATTTTCTGCAGGACTATCCTGTGAATCGAGGTCTTTGTTTTGGAAGATGGAAATGAGACGAATTTCCAAACACAATTCATTCAAATTGCACGTTGAGTGGTTGCATTGTTGAATTGGTAATCTGGGGTTTCTGGATAGATCGACTTTGCCAAAAACATTTGAAAATAGAAATAAGAGTAAAATTCTGTGCATGTTGGAAATCTGAAATCAAAACAGTAACTGCTGGAAATACTCAGCATCTGCTGAGAGAGGAACAGAGTTCTGATGAAAGGTGACAGACCAGAAACATTAATATTAACATACAGGCCTTGCATGGGGGGCTGTTAGTTCACTTGGCGAGCGTGTGCTGCTAATACTGTGAAGGTCATGGATTCAATCCCTATACAGACCAATCCTTCGACCAGCAGTGATTTATGTGCTTCCTTTGGGTACATGGTGTTGTTATGGCACTGATAATCCACAGCCCATAGCTCACACCCATGGCCTATGAGTTCAAATCCAACCGCAGCAGCAGTGGATACGTTCCAGTTATCATGAACTCATGCAAATCTGGCCCTTTTCAACTCTGCTCAGTGAAGGTGGCTCAAAACTGTCATCCATTGCTGAAACAACCTCTCTGGTTCACTGGTACTATTTCAAGAAGGAAATCTGCCGCTCTGGCCTCTATGTGACTCCAGACCCACAGCAAGGTGGTTCACTTTTAACTGTCCTCTGAAATGACCGAGCAAACCACTGACTTTTCAAGGGCAATTAGGGATGGACAATAAATGCTGGCTTCATTTGGAAATTGCTTTGGATGTTTTTGCTGCCTTACCTTTGCTCAAAGGACCAAATAACTGATTGTCACCCAGGAGAATTGACGTTCTTAGATGTTCCCTTTTCTGTTGGTTCCTGGATGTTAGCATCGCTGGCCCATCAATAATTGCTCTTGAGAAGTTGGTGGTGAGACGCCTTCTTGAACTACTGCAGTCCATGTGGTGTAGGTACACCCACAGTGTTGTTAGGGAGGGAGTTCTAGGATTGTGATGAAGTGACAGTGAAAGAACGGTGATATTGTTCCATGTCAGGATGGGGTGTGGTTTGGAGGGGAACTTGTAGGTGGTGGTCTTCCCATGCATCTGTTGCCCTTGTCCTTCAAGATGGTAGAGGTCACGGGTTTGAAAGGTGCTGTCGAAGGAGGCTTGGCTTTATGGTTGATAATGAAGAGAAAGCTATAGACTGCAAAAAGATATCAATGGGCGAGTGACATGTGCAGAATAGTGGCAATTGGAATTCAAACCGGATAGGTGTGAGGTGATGTATTTGGCAAAGGCTAACAAGGCAAGAGAATACAAATAAATGGAAGACATGTAGAGAAACAGAGGGACCTTGGAGTGCATGTCTACAGATCGCTGATGGTGGCTGTTGTTGTCGTGTGTCTTTGAGTGGGTTTGTCCATAATTTGTATCCATCATCAGGGAGGGTAGGATGTTGTCTGACACGTGACACAATAGTTGGAATGTGTTTTATTGACCAAGCAAGACACACTAGTAAGAGCTCTCCAGCAATATTTGTATACTGCTGCAATCTTTTTTTTAATTTCCAAAATATACTTTATTCATAAAAATCTGCAAAAATTACATTGCCAAACAATTTCAAACAGCACCAAAAAATACAAACATTGCAAGGGAGATCAGTTTCCTTCGATACTATCATGAATTTCTTCACAACCCTTCCCATTCACTATTGTCATGCCAATTACAGTTTTACATTGACAGCAAATGAAAATATCAACGATACAGTTCGAGGGGTTTCCCATGGATCCAGCCCCTCAGTTCAGCTTGGTGGGGGTCCTTACACTGTGGTCTTTCCCCATTGAGCCTTTGCTGCGGCTGCCCCAAGCTTTAATGCATTCCTCAGCACGTAGTCCTGGACCTTGGAATGTGCCAGTCTGCAACATTCGGTGGTGGACAACTCTTTGCGCTGGAAGACCAGCAAGTTTCGGGTAGACCAAAGGGCGTCTTTCACCGAATTGATAGTCCTCCAGCAGCAGTTGATGTTTGTCTCGGTGTGCATCCCTGGGAACAGCCCGTAGAGCACAGACTCCTGTGTTACAGAGCTGCTTGGGATGAACCTCGACAAAAACCACTGCATCTCTTTCCACACCTACTGCTGCAATCTTAAATAAAGAACTCACAATATAGTTTAACAATCCGATCTGTCTGATTGGTGTGGTTGCGATTGAAGGATAGAGGAAACACAATATGGTCACAGTGAATGATTTGTCCAAGATTTTGAGTTTTGAAGGCACATTGGGAGAGTAACAGATTGAGTTTGGGACTACAGCAGCATTCTGCAAGGGGAGCAGAAGCTGTCAACAGAGCTCTAAGAGGTGAAACACTATCAGCAGGCAGTACTCCATTGGGAACAGTGAGTAACTGTACTGAGGGGACACTGGTTCAGTGTCAAAGGGGGTGTGATCAGTTGACTTCGTTCAGGCCAGTGTAAGTTAATTCAAAAGCAGGCTTGAAAAAGACTGGAAAAGGCCAGTGCTGATCGATTCAAAGGCAGGCTTAAAATAAAATGCTGAAAAAAACCATCACAGCCATTACAGCTATTTGAGACATCATGGTGCTGTTCACGCCAAAACACCACTTTGTGGACAGTGCCTGAAAAACTGTGTGAAGGGGAGCAACAGAGCCACAGACCCTCAGTGCCATCGAGTTCAGAAACAGGTGATGGTAAGTAAAAGTACTGCAGGCAGCTAGATCTGTAACACATTGAAACCTTCCAGTGAATGAAAATTGGAAAGTTTCTTCCTACCTAGGAAATCATGGAAAATCCCAGAAATGTCAGCAAGATGTCAGTTAAATTCCCACGTATGAATTGGAAAGCCACAATCCTCTTCCCAAATTTAAACTTTTGAAACATATGATAAAGCTATGGTTCCTTGATTTGGCTGCACCAGAACCAGATAAACTCGCAGTTCAAATTCAGATAGCTATTGGAATCGAAGGTCTTCATAAACTACATACCTCAGGCTTATCAGAAGATGATCAGAAAGAGCCTAAGAAAATATATAGCACGCTAGAAGAACAAATCCATGTGAAAATCAATTTCAAGAGACATCAGTTGGAATTTATGTCACATTGACAGCAGTGTAGAGAGACAATCGACTAATTTGTCAGTCACTGTGGGGACAATGGCAGGGATTGAGACTTTTCTAAAGTTGAGTTATCTGAAAGAATTGCAGAGCTGCTAATAGCATTGACAGCTATTGAGGCTTTTTAAAATGTTCTCGTAGAAGGTCTTAACATTGAAGCTTTATTAAAAGACAAGTGTAAATATAAAACTGCACTTGCAGGCCCACAGAGTTTGTGAGCACTAGTCATGCTTTGAAATATCAGCTCAGGAACCAAGATAATGAAACTGGACACATGAATGATTTGGACTCATTCACTAAGAACCATCAGAGCACTGTCCAAACAAAGCCTGAACACAGACTGTGGCAGCAGTGGAATCCAAACCCACACAAAGACTGGAACCTTTAATCCAGCACCTTAGACTGCTCGGCCACACGACCACTTGACAGTGGCTCTGGCTGTTAAATAATTGATGGCTGATTAAAAGGTGCTTTTCTTCAGGATTATCCTATGAATCGAGGTCTTCACTTTGGAAGATGGAAGTGAGATGAATTTCCAAACACAATTCATTCAAACTGCAGGCCGAGTGGTTGGGTTGTTGAATTGGTAATCCAGGGTTTGTGGATGAATAGACTTTGTCAAAGCCATTTGAACATAGAAATAACAGCAATGTTCTGTACATGTTGGGAATCTCAAATCAAAACATCAGCATCTGTTGAGAGAGCAAGAGTTCGAATGAAAGGTCACAGACCTGAAATATTAACATTAACACGGACTATCCACATTGGAGCCTGTTAGTTCAGCTGCTTGGCGTGTGGTGCTCATCACACCAAGGTTGTGGGTTTAATCCCCATGCAGGCCAATGCTTTGACCAGCGATACTTTTTGTGGTTCCTTTGGGTACATGATGCTGTTGTGTTGTCATTGCATTTATAATCCACAGGCCATGGCTTGTACTCAGGGGCTGAGATTTCAATCCCACCAAGGCAGCCACTGCTGCATTTTGGGCATCATTAACTAATGCAAATCCAGCTTATTTTAACTCTGCTCAGTGAAGGTGGCTTGAAATTATCATCGATTGCTGGAAAAACCCTTATGGTTCGCTAATGTTATTTAAAACCGTAGAAGAATTATGGCACAGAGGAGGCCATTCAGCCTGTCATGTCCATGGTGGCTGAAAAAACTAGCTGCGCAATCTAATCCCCCTTCCAGCACCTGGCCTGTAGCCTTGCAGGTTACAGCATTTCAGGTGCATGTCCAGGTGTATTTCAAAAGAATTGAGTGTTTCTGCCTCCAGCACCCATCCTGGCAGTGAATTCCAGACTCCCACCACCCTCTGGGTGAAAAAACCTTTCCTCATGTCCCCTCTAATCCTTCTACCAATCACTTTAACTCTGTGCCCCCTGGTAATTGACCTCTCCACTCAGGGAGACAGGTCCTTCCTGTTTACTCTATCTAGGCCCCTCATAATTTTGTACACCTCAATTAAGTCACCCCTCAGCCTCCTCTGTTTTAAGGAAAACAATGCTAGCCTATTAAATATTTCCTCATTGCTGCATCTTTCGAGCCCTGGCAGCATTCTTGTAAATCTCCTCTGTATTCTCTCCAGAACAAAAATGTCCTTTCTGTAATGTGGTGACCAGAAATGTGTGCAACACGCCAACAGTGGCCTAAACAGCATTTTATACAGTTCCAGCATTACATCCCTGCTTTTGCCTTAGAGTCATAGAGTTATAGAGTTATACAGCACAGACACAGGCCCTTTGGCCCATCTTGTCCATGCTGGCCATCAAGGACCTAACTATTCTATTCCCATTTTCCAGCACTTGGCCCGTAGCCTTGTATGCTATGGTGTTTCAAGTGCTCATCTAAATACTTCTGAAATGATGTGAGGGTTCCTGCCTCTACCACCCCTTCAGGCTGTGCATTCCAGATTCCAACCACCCTTTGATTGAGAATTATTTTCCTCAAATCCCCTCTAAACCTCCTGCCGCTTACCTTAAATCTATGCCACCTAGTTATTGAGACCTCAACGAAGGGAAAAAAAAGTTTCTTCCTGCCTACCCGATCTATGCTCCGCATAATTTTATATACCTCAATCTTGTCCCCACTCAGACTTCGCTGCTCTAAGGAAAACAACCCTAGCCTATCCAGTCTCTCTTCAGAGCTGAAATGCTCCAGCCCAGGCAACATCCTGGTGAATCTCCTCTGCACCCTCTCCAGTGCAGTCACATCTTTCCTGTAGTGTGGTGCCCAGAACTGTACACAGTACTCCAGCTGTGTCCTAACTAGCATTTTATACAGTTCCATCATAACCTCCCTGAACTTATATTCTATGCCTCGGCTAATTGATACAAGTATCCCATATGCCTTCCTAACCACCTTATCTACCTGTGCTGCTGCCTTCAGTGATCTATGGACAAGTACACCAATGTCGCTCTGACTCTCTGTACTTCCAAGGGTCCTACCATCCATTGTATATTCACCTGCTTTGCTAGACTTCCCAAAATGCATCACCTCACATTTCTCAGGATTAAATTCCATTTGCCACTGCTCTGTCCATCTTACCAGCCCATCAATATCATCCTGTAATCTAAAGCTTTCATCCTCACTATTTACGACATCACCAATTTTCGTGTCATCTGTGAATGTACTGATCGTACCTCCTATATTCACATCTAAATCATGAATATACACCGGAAACAGCAAGGGTCCCAACAGATGCTTGCAGTACTGCACTGGTCACAGGCTTCCAATCGCAAAAACAACTGTCAAGCCTCATCCTCTGCCTCCTGCCACGAAGCCAATTGTGGATCCAATTTACCAAATTGCCCTTATTCAAGAAGGGTAGCAGAGATAAACCAGGTAATTACAGGTCAGTGAGTCTAACATCAGTGGTAGGGAAACGATTGGAAAAAATTCTGAGTGATAGGATTGATCTCCACTTGGAGAGACATGGATTAATCAAGAAGTGTCAGCATGGCTTTGTCAGGTGGAGATCATGTCTAACAAAGTTGATTGAATGTTTCGAGGAGGTGACTTGGTGTGTAGATGAGGGTAAAGCAATTGATGTAGTCTACACGCTCTTCAGTAAGGTTTTTGACAAGGTCCTGCACGGGAGATTGGTCAAGAAGGTAAGAGCCCATGGGATCCCAAGCAATTTGGCAAATTGGATCCAAAATTGGCTTCGTGGCTGAAGGCAGAGGGTGATGGTCGACAGTTGCTTTTGCAATTGGATCCTGTGTGCAGTGGTGTACCACAGGGATCGTTGCTGAGACCCTTGCTGTTTTTAGTGTACATTAATGATTTAGATGTGAATAAAGGAGGTATGATCAGTACATTTGCAGATGACACAAAAATTGGTGATGTCGTAAATAGTGAGGAGGAAAGCTTTAGATTACAGGAAGATATAGATGGGCTGGTAAGATGAGCAAATAGAAATAGAATTTAATCCTGAGAAGTGTGAGGTGATGCATTTTGGGAGGACTAACATTGCAAGGGAATATACAACGGATGGTAGGACCCTAGGAAGTACAGAGGGTCAGAGAGACATTGGTGCACTTGTCCATAGATCACTGAAGGCAGCAGCACAGGTAGATAAGATGGTTAGGTAGTCAGATGGGGTAGTTGCCTTTATTAGCTGATGAATAGAATGTAAGAGCACAGAGGTTATGATGGAGCTGTACAAAACGCTAGTTAGGACACAGCTGGAGTACTGTGTACAGTTCTGGTTGCCACAGTATCGGAAGGATATGATTGCACTGGAGGGGACGTAGAGGAGATTCACCAGGATGTTGCCTGGGCTGGAGCATTTCAGCTATGAAGAGAGACTGTATAGGCGAGGGTTGTTTTCCTTAGAGCAAAGAAGACTGAGGGCGGACATGATTGAGGTATATAAAATTATGAGGAGCATTGATTGGGTAGATAGGAAGAAACATTTTCCCTTAGCGGAGGTGTCAATAACCAGGGGACATAGATTTAAGGTAAGGGGCAGGGGGTTTAGTGGGGTATTGAGGGAAAAGAAAATCACCCAGAGGGTGGTTGGAATCTGGAACACACTGCCTGAAGGATTGGTAGAGGTCAGAACCCTCACAACATTTCAGATGTATTTAGATGAGCACTTGAAATGCCATAGCATACAAGGCCACGGGCCAAGTACTGGAAAATGGGATTAGAATATCTAGGTCCTTGATGACTGGCACAAACACGATGGACCAAACGGCCTGTTTCTGTGCTGTATAACTCTGACTCGATGACTCTAAATGCTAAGAGAAATATTTTGTAGCATATTTCAATGATGATTTCATTCAGGATAGAGAGAAGGAGGCAGAGCTATGGAAAGAGAGAGAGTGATAGAGCATGAAAAGGAGAGACAGGGATGTAATCTGGATAGTAATTTAGGAGAACAGAGTTAGGGAGAGACAGGAACAGAAAAAGGTAAGAGACACAGAGATAAAGAGACAGAGAGAGAGATGGACACAAAAGGTCAGAAGGAGTGACTGTATCAATCTTTTAAGCATCTGATTTATCATCGTGATTTGGATGTTGCTGAGAGATTGTCTGTGAAACTGAGAGGGAACCCTGGACTCCTGTCTAACAATGTTCTTGCCTTGTATATTAATAAACTCCTACCTAAAACAGATTTATCTGGCTATGATCGCATTGCTGTTTGTGGGATCTTGCTGTGCACAAATTTTGCAGTGTTTTCTGCATTGCAATGGTGTACAGACCTATTTCTGTCTCTCTCCAGCCCACTCTCTCTATTTCTCCCCAGCCTTCTCTCCTTTTTTCTGTTTAAACTTTTGATAAATAATAAAAATGCGACAGACAGCGATGTGATTTGTTGTTATTATAAGTGGGAGAGAATGGGGAAGGAGTGGCTCCCAATTATC
The DNA here is from genome assembly GCF_036365525.1 of Heterodontus francisci. NCBI lineage: Eukaryota > Metazoa > Chordata > Chondrichthyes > Heterodontiformes > Heterodontidae > Heterodontus > Heterodontus francisci. Next base: position 37,531,026 of record NC_090404.1, on the reverse strand, counting down.
TAACTATCATCACATTTCTGCTTGTGGGATCTTGCTGTGCACACAATGCCTTCAGCGTTTTGGACTTTTCAACAATGGCCACACTTTACACAGTAATTATTTGATTAATTTCACAGCATCAGGACTGCTTTCACAATGTTTGTTATAATTCTTGAATAATGCTTGTGGTTTAGGCAGTGAGATGTATTTTGATGTTTAAATACAATGTGCAGCAGCCATTTTAACTCATTTTAGAGTCATGGAGTCATTTACAGCATAGAAGGAGGTCATTCATTGAGTTTCTGATTGTGGATTTCTCTCTGTGCGTCTCTCTCTTTCTCCCTATCTTTCTCTCTGAATGAGAGAAGTGGGAGAGAGAGGAAGGATAGAGCGAGGGAAACAGTGGGTTGTCATCCTTTCATCTACGAAAGATGATCGACATGAAGCAAACAAGCCATTTGGGGGGGAGAGGGGATCTTCTCTTTGTTCACCTTTGCTGATGGCTGTAAAAGCCAATCGTTGAGACGTGGGCTCTGCCACAAGTGCTGCACATGAAGCTGTCAAGTGATGCTGTGAGTTGTTGCTATTTCCCTCCTTCATCAGCTAGTGACTCCCAAGTGCGATAGTCGACATTTCGGGCCTTCAGGTCAAGCTTGCAAGCAACCTTGAAGCGGAGCCTTGGGCGCCCACTGGTTGTCTGGCCCCGGCTACCTTGGTCCTTGGGTTTGCAACCATCCTCTATCTTGTGGACTTGTCTGGTCCACCAAAGTCACCTCTGTTTGATTAGTTCCAACACACTTGGGAGCTCTGCCTTTGAGAGGACTGCCACATTTGTGATTTTGTGCTGCCAGGATATACCCATAATGGGCCACAGACAGCAAAGATGGAAATTATTGAGCTACTTTTCCTGGTAGCTGTCAATGACACATGTTTCATAGCCAAGTTGGCCAAAAGTGGTAGCTTCTTTCCCTCTGTGTGTGTCGAGCTCTGCAATCACGAGACAATTTATTTCTCACTGTGGAACCAAGGTAGCAGAATTTGCTCATCACTTCCAGTTAGGTGTTATTTGTGTGATCAAGGCTGGGGTTTCAACAGCTTGTATCATGACCATGGTTTTCTTCATGCTTCTAGTCAAGGAGAACAAATTACAGGCATGAGAAAGACAGTCCATGCGCTTTGTAGCTCAGGTTCTGTGTGAGCGACTAGTATAGCATCATCAGCATAGAGGAGTTCTCTGAGCGGGACGTGAGGTGTTTTTGTCTTTGTTTCCAGCCTTGAAAGATGTGGAGAGGCTGAGAGCCAGGGAGGTGCAGTGATAAAGTTGCAGGAAGAGATAGAGAGGGTGAAATATACAGGTTACATCGGGTGCTCTGGAACAGCGGTTCTCAACCTTTGTGTTTCTGAGACCCCTTCCGCCTCCACCTTGTTGTAAAATTATCTCAAACCCCCTAAAAACACAAGACATTTTTATTTAGGTAAGAATGAGTGACACAGAGAAACCTATTTATTTATTATTATTATTCCACTCTGGAGGAAGCTCTTGTCCAAGAATTCCTCGTGTCAAAACACACACACTCTCTGCATTGACATGTTACAGCTGCTAGCGTCTCCTTGAGAGAGAAATGAAATATTGTTGAGAACAAAGCAAAGACTTTTTACAATAAAAGACACATCAATAGCCTTTTCTCTGTCACTCACTAACATTGACAATCTCTGCATCATTTACACATCCCCACAATAAACCCAGAGACTGTAAAGTGGGAACAGATGTAAATTGTGAGAGGGACTATTAGGTGCTGAGATCTTGCCCATTGTCATGTTAATTTAGGTACCAGGGCTGTTTTGAACAGAAACATTCCAGGGAGCTGCTTTTTGATGATCTGTGAACTTATTCCTACAAGGTTATTGTTGAGAACATTTACTGCATCTTTCAGCTAATCAACAGAGGGACAGTGACATGACCAGGCCCCAGTCTGTCCAGAAGCTGATAAACTCTCTTTAAAACTGCCATTAAGGTGTTAATTCCTTATCATTGTCCCAGGATTTATCTTTACACATCAGGCCTTTGGGAATTGTGTGAGAAGGGGGTGGGAGGATGGTTTGCTATACAGGCTGGGAGCTGGGCAGTCACTAAACACTGGAGAGCCCCAGAGCCTGTCTCTCTCCCTCTGCGTTTAACCTGTCATTTCAATCTCTTTCTCACCCTCTATTTCTCTCTCTGTCTCACCATCTGTTTATGCCTCATTGTAAAAACACAAACATTGGTGATTCCCCATCCCTCTTCTGTTCACTGTCCCCGTACCCACTCAGCCCAGGATTCGTGTTCTGTACATTCAATGTCACAGTGTGAAGAAGCTGATGATTCCTTCGGGAGACCTTTTAAACTCACTGTCCCAGGATTTACTTTTTTGCAAATCAGATCTTCTGGAAGGTGCAATAAACACAGAAAGTGCTGGAAATACACATATATAAATACATATAAATTCTGCAGCACTGTATCAAATGCCTTTTGAAAGTCCATGTACCCCACATCAACAGCATTGTCCTCATCAATATAATAAAAGCAAAATACTGCAGATGCTGGAAATCTGAAATAAAAACAAGAAATACTCAGCAGGTCTGGCAGCATCAGTGGAAAGAGAAGCAGGTCAGTCACCCTTCTTTGAAATTATTATTATTATTGTCCTCATCAATCCTCTCTGTGATGTCTTCAAAAACTCCAGCAAGTTAGTTGAACATGATTTTCCCTTAACAAATCCGTGCTGGCTTTCCTGACTCAACCCACAGACTGAGTTAAGTGACATATTGAGTATTGTGGAAGGGAACAAAACATTACAGAGACATTGATAGATTTAGTGAGCGGAGAAAACAGTGACAGCAGGAGGTCAATGTGGGGATGTGCGAGGTCATTAACATTAGAGTCATGTATGGAACAGAGGAGACCATTCAGCCCATCAAGTCCCAGACAGTTCTCCACACAGTAATCCAGTCAGTCCTACTCCCCTGCTTGACCCCTGTAGTCCTGCAAGTTTATTTCCTTCAAGTGGCCATCCAATTTCCTCTTGAAATCACTGATTGTCTCTGCTTCCACCACCCTCATGGGCAGCGAGTTCCAGATCATTACTACCCACTGTCTAAAAAAGTGCTTCCTTCTATTCCCTCTGCATCTCTGGCCCAAAACTTTCAATCTGTGTCCACTAATCCTTGTACCATTAGTTAATGGGAACAGTTTTCCTTGTCTAACTTATCCATGCCTGTCATAATCTTTTACACTTTGATTAAGTCTCCCCGCAATCTCCTTTGTGTGAAAGAGAACAACCCCAGCTTTTACAACCTCACCTTGTAACTAAAATCTCCCTCCCTGGAACCATTGTGGTAACTTAGATCTAAGGAGGATGAATCAGAATATTTTCTAAATGATTAAAAGTTAGGAACTGTGAAGGGACAGAGAGATTTAGGGTTTCATGCACAGAAATCACTAAAAACTACTGGACTGGGAGAAAAGGGAATTAAAATGTCTAATGGATTGTCCGCCTTTATCTGAAGGGTGAAAGTAATGCTGCAGTTATATGCAACTCTGGTTACACATCATCTGAAGTGAGGTAAATAAAAGCAAAATACTGCAGATGCTGGAAATCTGAAATAAAAACAAGAAATGCTGGAAATACTCAGCAGGTCTGGCAGCTTCTGTGGAGAGAGAAGCAGAGTTAATGTTTCAGGTCACTGACCTTTCATCAGAACTGACAAATGTTAGAAATGTAAAAGGTTTTAAGCTAGTAAAACGGGGATGGTGCAAGAGATAACAAAACAGGTGTTTTTCTGGACAAGATCACAGAGAATACCTGACCAGAAGGTCATGGAACAAAGGCAAACGGTATGTTAATGGTGTGATGAAAGACAAAACGTGTGAGGTGTTCAGTTCTGGGCAGCACATCCCAGGAAGGATATATCAGCTGTGCAGGAGGTACACTGAACATTCACCAGAATGATATCAGGACTAAAAGGGTTAAATTGTGAGGACAGGTCATATAGACTGGGCTTGTATTTCATTCTGTATGAAGATTAAGGGGTGATGTAATTCATGTAATAAAGAAGATTAAAGGTTTTAAGAGGGTCGATAAAGAAAAATGATTTCCTCTGTTGGTGGAATGCAGAATAAGATGACACAACATTAAAATTAGAGCTGGACCATTCAGGGGTGCTGTCAGGAAGCACTTCTTCACACAAAGGATAGTGAAATCTGGAACACTGTTCCCCCAAAAAGCTGCTATGGATGGGGAGAAAAGGAAAATGTCAAAACTTGAGAGTGACATATTTTTATTAGGTAAGGTTACAGGGATATGTAATCAACACGGGTAAAGGTAGTTGTAATATGGTTCAGTCATGATATAACTGAATAGAGGAACAGGCTCAAGGGGTTGAATGGCCTCCTCCAACTCATGTGTTCCTCTGTTTTACAGGATCACTGGGACTGATTCCCTGAGGCTCTTCTCACAATACCGGGACCTTCTACTCCTGACCATTATGGAGCAAGGGTTTTCAGGGTGGTCTAGACAGGACAACAATCTCCCCTTCATAGACACATGATCCTGACTGTGAGGTGACAGTGCGTCTGGGAGAACGATGGGTGGACACAGTGTGTGTTGTTATTTTAATGATAATCTGAACCTCAAGAAACAAACCACCCTGAGAAGTGAAATAAGGTTCGTTGGCTCCTGTTATCTGGGCTGTTTGAGCTGGACAAGGCCTGACCCAGCACTAACAGGACAGTATAAGTCCACTGGGAGATGACATCAGGCTGAATTCAGACTCAAATACATCACTTTCATGAAATAATGAGTTGAGAAAGGGTTCATTAATAACCTTGTAGTAAAGAGGCCTCGAGGGAAGTGTAACCATTATATGGTCGAATTTTATATTGAGTTTTAAAGTAATTTAGTTTGGGACAATACAGGGGTCTTACGTCTAAACAAAGCAAACTTCGTAGGATGAGGGGCGAGTTGGCTAAAGTAGATTGGGACACTACATCAAAAGATATGATGGTAGGTAAGCAATGGCTTGCATTTTAAGAATTAATACATAATTTGTAACAAATGTACAATCTTTTATGTCACAGATATCCCATAGAAAAAGTGGTCCAACCATGGCGAACAAGAGGTGTTAGAGGTAATATTAGATTGAAGGAAGAGACTCATAAAAATCCCCAAAAAAGTGGTATGCCTGAGGATTGGATGGATTTTAGAATTCAGCAAAGCAGGATCAAGAAATTATTAAGGAAAAAAAAATCTGAGTGCAGATTAACAAGAGACATAAAAACAGATTGTAAATGTTTCTATACCTATAGAAATAGGAAGAGATTAGAGAAAGGAAATGAGGGCCCATTAGAGAGAGACAGTTGAAATTAAAATGGGGAATAGGGAAATGGCAGAGACATTAAAAAAATGATTTGTATCTGTCTTCATGGTAGAAAACACAAAAACATTCCAGAAATAGGAAACCAAGTGTCGAGTGAAAATGAGGAACTGAAAGAAATCAGTATAAGTAAAGAAATAGGAATGGAAAAATTAAAGGGACTAAGTGGCAACAAATCCCCTGGACCTGACAACTTTCATCCTCAGGTTTTAAAAGAGGTAGCTGCAGAAATAGTGGATGCATTGGTTTTGCTCTTCCAGAATTCCATAGATTCTAGAGCAGTTCCCAAGGATTGAAAGGTAGCAAACATAACCTTGCTATTCAAGAAAGCAGAAAGAGAGAAAATGGGGAACTGTCAACCAATTAGCCTCACATCAGTTGTAGGCAAAATGTTAGAATGTATTATTCGGGGAAATGGTAACAGGACACTCAGAAAATCATAATATGATTAAGCAGAGACAACATGGACTTGTGAAAGAGAAATCACGTTTAACAAATCTGTTGTAGTTTCTTGAGGATGTAACTAGTAAGGTGAATAAGGGGGAAGCAGTAGTTTATTTGGATTTTTAAGAAGCAAGAAGCATTTGATAAGGTGCCACACCAGAGGTTATTACGCAGTTAGGACTCATGGGATTGAGTTAATATATTAGCATGGATTGAGATTGGTTAATGGACAGAAAGCAGACAGCAGGAATAAATGGGTCATTTTCAAGTTGGCAAGCTGTAACTAGTAGGGGAAAGTTGCTTGGGCTTCAGCTATTTACAATTGATAGAAATGGCTCAGATGAAGGGATTGAGTGTAATGTATGCAGGTTTGCTGATGATACAAAGTTAGGTGGGAAAGCAAGAAATGAGGAAGACAGAAAGAGGCTTCAGAGGGAAACAGACAAGTTGGGTGGGTGAGTGGGTAAGAACATGGTAAATGGATTACAATACAGTGGAATGTGAAGTTATCCACTTTGATAAGAAAAAATTTTTAAAAACAATTTTTAAAATGTATGTTGAGAAACTGAGAAATGTTTGCATTCAGAGGGACCTAGGTGTTGTCACGACCAAGGTGGGAGTAATGCACTGTTAATTCAGTCCCACTGCTTCACAGGTCACAGCGTATTAGTAAAGTTTCCCATCTACTAGAAATTAGCCAAATTAAACACTTTATTTATCCCCCAGAATAAAGCACACAAAACCAGATTTCTTCAAACAACAAAATTAACTATTTATTAATAAACTAAATCTTAGACAATAATGGGATGAATCAATGCATATATATATTTAAAAAAACTTCTTATTCTTCCCAAGCCTCATGCACACACACATATATTCAAAAACCAGTTAACTGGGGAGAAAGAGTTTTTGGTGTTCAACTGTTTCTTCAGAATAATAAAATTGTTGGTGGTCTGGTAGGATATTTCGAAATTGGTGAGGTGGCCCAGAGTTGCAAAGTCAGAAGCCACTCAAAGTCTCTCCAGGCACGTTTGTTGAGCAGTCTGTGATGAGGAGACGGTCAAGGCAATTTGTCTCCAGCAGGCGTCACACAGATCTTTCAGCAAAAGGTCTACTTAAATTTTAAAGTTGCAGTCAAGCAATAGTAGCTTTCTTGAGATTTCAGGATCTCCCAAAAAGCACGAGTAACAGGAATCACTCTTGAGACAGAGATTTTTCAGAAGCAATAGGAATTTGCTACCTTTAACAATGCAGGGCTTCCTCTCAGCAAAGGAGCCTTTCTCCACAGGCAGTAGCAACTCCTCTTTCTCTGGGTCTTTTCCTCTCCAGGCAGAACACAGACACAACTCAAATGTGGAATTTTGTTCTACAAGAGATGCCTCCTTTTCAGGGAGAGGTCTTTTTCGAGTCTGCCAAAAAACACAAGTCCCAGCCAGTTTGTTCTACCTCCTGCCTGCCCAGCACTGATCTTTCACAAAGCAAAGTGAAATTGAACTCTTAACAATGTCACGTGACCTATCATTTTCCTTGCTGTTGTTGCTTGGAAACAAGTTGCCTTGGAGACTGTTCCCCACCCAGTTCAGCATTCAATTTTCTCAGTCTTGCAAAACACAGAACTCCAAGTTTTTTCCTTTGTTAAAAGCAAAGCACATGTCACAGTGTCCTTGTACATGAATCACAGGAAGCTAACATCGAGGGAAAGCGAGTAGATCAGATTAGATTAGAGATACAGCACTGAAACAGGCCCTTCGGCCCACCGTGTCTGTGCCGAACATCAACCACCCATTTATACTAATCCTATATTCCTACCAAACATCCCCACCTGTCCCTATATTTCCCTACCACCTACCTATACTAGTGACAATTTATAATGGCCAATTTACCTATCAACCTGCAAGTCTTCTGGCTTGTGGGAGAAAACCCACGCAGACACAGGGAGTACCCGGAATCGAACCCGGGTCCCTGGAGCTGTGAGGCTGCTGTGCTAACCACTGCGCCACTGTGCCGCCCTCAGGATTAGGAAATTAGGAAAGCAAATAGTATGTTAGCTTTCGTTACAAAGGGATTGGGGTAGAAGTGAAAGAAGTCTTACTACAATTATCCAGGACATTGGTGAGGCCCCACCTGGAGCAGTGTGTGCAGTTTTGGTCTCCTTACTAAGGAAGGACATACCACCATTGAGGGAATGCAATGAAGGTTCACTAGTCTGGCTCCTGGGATTGTTCTATTTATTCATGGTCTGTGGGTGTTCCTGAAATGGCCAGCATTTATTGCCTATCCCTAATTGCCCCTGAGAAGGTGGTGGTGAGCTACTTCCTTGAATATAACTGAGTGACTAGCTCAGCCATTTCATCGTGTAGTTCAGAGTCAACCACATTTCTGTGGGTCTGGAGACAGAGCAGATCGGGTAAGGACGGCAGATTTCCTTCCCTGAAGGAAATTACTGAACCAGGTGGATTTTTAGGACAATCCGTAGTTTCATGGTCACCAATATTGATCCTAGTGTTTTAATTGCAGTGGTGGGATTTGAATTCATGTCTCAGCATCATTAGTCCAGGCCTCTGGATTAATAGTTCAGTAACAGAACCACTATTGTACAGCACCCCCACTCTGCTCCATCTCCTCCTATGAGGAGAGATTGCGTAGATTAGGCCCATATTCCCTGGGGTTTAGAAGGAGATGTGATCTAACTGAAACATCAATCCTTAAGGGACTTGGCAGGATCGATGCTGAGAAAATGTTTCCCCTGTCTGGGGAATCTAGAACACCGGGTCACTGTCTCAGGATAAGGGATCAGACATTTAAGACTGAAATGAGGAGAAATTTCTTCACTGAAAGGGTTGTGAATCTTTGGAATTGTCTTCCCCAGGGAGCAGTGGATGCTCAGTCATTGAGTATATTTAAGACAGAGATTGATAGATTTTTGGGTACTGAGGGAATTAAGGGATATGGGGATAGTGCGGGAAGGTGGAGTTGAGAAGATCAGCCATGATCTGGGTGAATGGCAGAACAGGTTCGAAGGGCCAAATGGCCTCCTCCAGCTCCTATTTCTTATGTTCATTAAACCTCAGTCTGGTTCCTCTCGAGCTGCTGAGTGAGTGAATTAAATCTTTCTTGACAAATCACCAAGATACCAGATGACAAGTCATACCCGAAACATCATTTATTGGTTACAAATCACAACTTAGTTAAATCTGGACACACAGACACTTTATAAACATGTATAAACACATTTAAATGTAATCAGAGTTATCCAGCAGTTCAGCACTAATAGGGAGAGTATTTCACAAAACAAGTAACAAAGATTAACCAGACAATTCAGTGATTGACTGTAAATCAACACTAATGGATGCTGAGTATTAATTACAGCAGGGACCGGAGTCTGAGCTTATAAATTGGTGAGTTTACTTGAAGAGTAATTCCTTCACTATCTGACATGTTAACAGTTGTGAACAGCCTGTCGATCCAACAGCTCCAGTCTACGAGTGCTTAGAAACACACAGAGCTGAAACAGCCTCATTCTTGAGGTAAAGAACAGACTTTCTCCTGTCAATATAGAGCTACAGGATTGGCCTGTGATCTGTTTATTGTTCATCTTTTGTTCAGTACATTGACTGAGTGGATTTCAATTGAAAATGAGGTTTGAAGACATGACGGTCTATTCACACATGAATGAGAGATGCTGTGGGGCAGACCCTCAGTTCAAGAGGAACAATTGACATCAGAAAGAAACCCCAACTGTCAGAATGAACATGGTTCAGTCTGGATATGATTAACAGCAGCAACAGCAGAATCCAACCCCTGTAATTATCTGTGAACTCGCTGGTGTCTCAGCAGATAGGATGGCTGAGTGAATCCCTTCCTACACACGGAGCAGATGAATGACCTCTCCCCAATGTGAATGAACTGATGTGACACCAGGTGGGATGACTGAGTAAATCTCTTCCCACATACGGAGCAGGTGAATGGCCGCTCTCCAGTGTGAACTCGCTGGTGCGTCAGCCGAGCAGTTGAATCAGCAAATCCCTTCCCACACTCAGAGCAGGTGAAAGGCCTCTCACCAGTGTGAACTCGCTTGTGTTTCACCAGCTTGCATGAAGTAGTGAATCCCTTCCCACACTCGGAGCAGGTGAATGGCCTCTCCCCAGTGTGAACTCGCTGGTGTATCTGCAGGGTGGATGAAGCAGTGAATCCCTTCCCACAATCAGAGCAGGTGAATGGCCTCTCCCCAGTGTGAATTCGTTGATGTGCCAGCAGGTTCCCTGACAGAGAGAATCTCTTCCCACACTCGGAGCAGGTGAACGGCCTCTCCCCAGTGTGAACTCGCTGGTGCATCAGTAGGGCGGATGAACGAATGAATCCCTTCCCACAATCATTGCAGGTGAATGGCCTCTCCCCAGTGTGAACTCGTTGGTGTGTTAGTAGGGCGCATAAATGAATGTATCCCTTCCCACACTCAGTGCAGGTGAATGGCCTCTCCCCAGTGTGAATTCGCTGGTGTGTCTGCAGGTTTGATAACTGAGTGAATCCCTTCCCACACTCAGTGCAGGTGAATGGCCTCTCCCCAGTGTGAACTCGTTGGTGTGCGAGTAGGGAGGATGACTGAGTAAATCCCTTCCCACACTCAGTGCAGATGAACGGCCTCTCCTCAGTTTGACTGTGTCGATGAGTTTCCAGCTCAGACGTGTAATTTAATTTTTTCTCACGGTCCCCACATTTCCACAGCTTCTCCCCAGTGTTACTACACTTGTGTACCGACAGGCCAGCTGATCGGCTGAAGCCTCGTCCACACACAGAACACGTGTACGGTTTCTCCACACTTTTTGCTTCCATGATCAAAGGCCGATGATATTCAGATCCTGATGAATCGAGTGACTGTCAAATCTTGAGGTGATGTTTGATTTTCCCGTCTGCAAATCCTCCCTTTCTAATACCCTGTAACATGAAGTTACAACAGGAAAAAGGGAGTGAGAGAGAACCCACAAAAACACAAAGACAAGTTGTGAAATTGAGCTGAATGAATCTGGTAATTTGTGGGACCAGCACAGAGAGTGGGCTGGGCTTCAGGGTCCCAGTGACCAGGAGAGAAAATCATTGACTCATTAATTTTATGCTCACTCTGCACACAGGGGCTGGAGAACTGAACCCAGCCACAGTAGAGGGAGGGAGAAAACTGGCAGAGGAGGAAAGAAATGGTGCAGATGGTGTCATGGGTTTGGATTTCAGCACAGGGAGGAGGGAGAGTGTGTGGGACTGCGATTTACAGCTTTGGGGAAACAAGAGAGGAATAAAATGTTCCATCGGATCTCGAATTGTCTGTTCTGAATTTCTATCCTGTACTGACAGTGATGACTTTTATTACCTCCTTTTCCAGGGGATTAGGAGAGGATTTACACACATTGATTTGATGCTCACTCTGCACACAGGGGCTTTCGCACCATCTCTCCTGAAGGTGCTGGGGTCACTGTTTACATCCCACTGAACTGTAAGAAAGAATATCTTATTAGATGATATTAAAGATAGTATTATATTATAATAATATAACGAGAGGCCGTTCACCTGCTCCATCTGTGGGAAGGAATTTAATCGATATCCAAAATGCTGAGACACCAGTGAGTTCACAAGTGACTGTAGCTGTTGCATTCTGTAATTATTGCTGCTGTTAATCACATCCAGGACTGAACCATATTCATTCTGACAGTGGGGTTTATATCTGCTGTGTTAATATTCTTTCTAGCTGGGGTGGAGTTTAATATTCCAGCAATTGGTTTGCTTTACTTTGTAACTTTCACTCTTCAAATAAAGTAGCTCCCTTTGGGATATTCACAGGGTTTTGTGGGATGAAACCAAACAGTGATTTACTTGTAATTTTTGCAATTTTGTATATTATATTCACTGCTCACAATGAGATCTGTTCTACATTGGGAAGACCAAACACAGATAGGGTGATCACTTTGAGAAACATCTCCATTCAGTCTGCAAGCGTGTTCCTGAGTTTCCAGTCACTTCCCATTTTAATTCTCCGTCCCACTCCCACTCTGACCTCTCTGTCCTCGGCCTCAAGCCCTGTTCGAATGGGAGCTCGAGGAACAGGACTTGACAACCTTCCGGACTCAACTTTGAGTTCAGCAGTTTCTGTAACAACAGACAGTTGTCAGGATCTGGAACGCTCCACCTGAAAAAGGTGGTTGAACCTGATTCAATCAGTCATTTTAAAAGGGAGTTGACAGGTATTTGAGAATGAGGAACTTACAGGCTTACAAACACCAAGTGGGTGTGTGGGACTAAGCACAACTGCTCTTTCAAAGGGCCAGCACAAGCACAAAGGGTTGAATGGCCTCCTTCTGTGCTGTAAATTTCTATGATTCTGGGAGTTGGCCATTTAGCCCCTCGAACCTGTTCCACCAGGAAATGAGATCATGGTTGATCTGTGATCTAACTCTATATACCCGACTTTGTCCCATTTCCATTAATACCTTTGGTTAACAAAGATCTATCAATGTCAGATTTAACATTCACATTGATCTCGCATCAACTGCTGTTTGTGGAAGAGAGTTAAAAATTTCTACCACCTTTTGTGTGTAGAAATGTTTCCTAACTTCACTCCTGAAAGGTCTGGCTCTACCTTTTACTCTACGCCTCCTAGTTCGACACTCCAGAACATCCAGCCCACGGGTCAGAATGCAGCCTGCCAATGGTATCCATCTGACCTGCCAAAACATTCAGTGACTGACCATGGTTACAGCTCCTTTACCAACATGGCGGAGACACATCACTGCACATGTCCTCCTTTACCAAGATGACAGACAAGCTTCCGTACCTGATATTTTGGCTCCTTTAGTAAGATGGTGGTGCCCGGGCTGAGCTGCTTCTCTGCTGGCGCTTCCCGCCCAAACTCCATATCCAGTGCAGCGATCCCGGCCGTGAGCTCAGGACCCAGGCCAAGCACTGGCTCTGCCTGCGTATGTACTCAGCCTGGGCCTCAGGCTCTTCATCACCGTCTGAGGAGGTGCAGGCCCAGCAGCAAGGTGCAGTGGTAACCAGGCCCTGGGAGCAGGCTGCAGGGGTGACCGGGCCCTGGGAGCAGGGTGCCAGGGTGACCGGGCCCTGGGAGCGGAGCAGAGAGACAGAGGCCGACACGGAGACAGAGGCCGGCCGACATGGAGCGAGAGAGAGAGCAGGGGAGGGGGAGAGAGAGAGCGGGGGAGGGGGAGAGAGAGCGGGGGAGTGAGAGAGAGAGCGAGAGCGCACGGGAGAGAGAGCGAGAGCGCACGGGAGAGAGAGCGAGAGCGGGGGAGCGGGAGAGAGAGAGAGAGGGAGAGAGAGGGAGAGAGAGAGAGAGCGGGAGAGAGCGGGAGAGAGCGGGAGAGAGCGGAAGAGAGGGAGCGCGGCGAGGGTGAGAGAGAGAAAACGCTAGGGGGAGGGGGGGAAGAGAGAGAGAGCGGGGGCGGCGGGGAAAGAGAGAACAGGAGAGAGAGAGAGAGCGGGAGAGAGAGAGAGAGAGTGAGCGGGGAAAGAGAGCGGGGGAGAGAGAGAGCGGGGGAGAGAGAGAGCGGGGGGGGAGAGAGAGAGCGGGGGGGGGAGAGAGAGAGAGCGGGGGGGGGAGAGAGAGAGAGCGGGGGGGGAGAGAGAGAGAGCGGGGGGGAGAGAGAGAGAGCGGGGGGGGAGAGAGAGAGAGCGGGGGGGGAGAGAGAGAGAGCGGGGGGGAGAGAGAGAGAGCGGGGGGGGAGAGAGAGAGAGCGGGGGGGGAGAGAGAGAGAGCGGGGGGGGAGAGAGAGAGAGCGGGGGGGGAGAGAGAGAGAGCGGGGGGGGAGAGAGAGAGAGCGGGGGGGAGAGAGAGAGAGCGGGGGGGGAGAGAGAGAGCGGGGGGGAGAGAGAGAGAGCGGGGGGGGAGAGAGAGAGAGCGGGGGGGGAGAAAGAGAGAGCGGGGGGGGAGAGAGAGAGAGCGGGGGGGGAGAGAGAGAGAGCGGGGGGGAGAGAGAGAGAGCGGGGGGGGAGAGAGAGAGAGCGGGGGGGGGAGAGAGAGAGAGCGGGGGGGTAGAGAGAGAGAGCGGGGGGGGAGAGAGAGAGAGCGGGGGGGGGAGAGAGAGAGAGCGGGGGGGGAGAGAGAGAGAGCGGGGGGGCAGAGAGAGAGAGCGGGGGGGGAGAGAGAGAGAGCGGGGGGGGGAGAGAGAGAGAGCGGGGGGGGGGGAGAGAGAGAGAGCGGGGGGGGGAGAGAGAGAGAGCGGGGGGGGGAGAGAGAGAGAGCGGGGGGGGAGAGAGAGAGAGCGGGAGAGAGAGAGAGCGGGAGAGAGAGAGAGAGCGGGAGAGAGAGAGAGAGCGGGAGAGAGAGAGAGAGCGGGGGGAGAGAGAGAGAGCGGGGAGAGAGAGAGAGCGGGGAGAGAGAGAGAGCGGGGAGAGAGAGAGAGCGGGGAGAGAGAGAGAGCGGGGAGAGAGAGAGAGCGGGGAGAGAGATAGCGGGGAGAGAGAGAGCGGGGAGAGAGAGAGAGCGGGGAGAGAGAGAGAGCGGGGAGAGAGAGAGAGCGGGGAGAGAGAGAGAGCGGGGAGAGAGAGAGAGCGGGGAGAGAGAGAGCGGGGAGAGAGAGAGAGCGGGGAGAGAGAGAGAGCGGGGAGAGAGAGAGAGCGGGGAGAGAGAGAGAGCGGGGAGAGAGAGAGAGCGGGAGAGACAGAGAAAGGGAGAGAGAGCGGAAGAGAGTGAGCGCGGCGAGCGAGAGAGAGCGGGGGGATGGGGAAGAGAGAGAGAGCGGGGGGGAAAGAGAGAGAGAGAGAACGGGGGAGAGAGCGCGGGGGAGAGAGAGAGAGAGAGCGAGATGCAGTGGTTAGCACCGCAGCCTCACAGCTCCAGTGTCCTGGCTTCGATTCTGGGTACTGCCTGTGCGGAGTTTGCAATTTCTCCCTGTGACCGCGTGGGTTTTCGCTGGGTGCTCTGGTTTCCTCCCACAGCCAAAGACTTGCAGGTTGATAGGTAAGTTGGCCATTGTAAATTGCCCCAAGTGCAGGTAGGTGGTAGGGAATATGGGGTTATTGTCGATGGGTGGTTGTTGCTTGGCACAGACTCGGTGGGCCAAAGGGCCTGGTTCAGTGCTGTATCTCTAAATAAAGTAGAGAGAGCAGGAGACAGGGAGAGTGCGAGATCAAGATCTCTACTCACAAATGGAATCTATCTGGAATTCTCTGCATCGCTACATCAAGTGTGCAGGCAGACAATGTCTGCTACTGCAAGCAAAAACCATGCCAGGTAACTCACTAAATCAGTGTTCAACATAGTGTTGGGAAAGTAAGTTAATACATTAGTTTCCTCATTTAAAACTTATTCACAAAAATGCACATTTTTGTTATATTGATGAACAGTCAAATAAATTTCTTATACCTTTACCTTTCCGAAAGTTGCTCACATCTGGCCCCCTATGTAGGACAACATTTAGAATGTAGCCTCTAATGCATCAAGGCTGGACATTCCTGATCTATACTATCAGATGTAACATCCTGAAAATTTCCAGGTTGTCAGAAGGGATAGAGAGAGGCAATATATGCTTAATGGCACAGTTCTAAAGAGTGTGCAGGGACAGAGGGACCTGGGGGTTCATATGTATAGATCATTGAAGGTGGCAGGACATATTGAGAACAGTTAGCAAAGAATACGGGACAAAAACAAGAAATGCTGGATTCACTCAGCAGGTCTGGCAGCACCTGTGGAAAGAGAAGCAGAGTTAACGTTTCGGGTCAGTGACCCTTCTTCGGAAGAATACGGGATCTTGAGTTTGATAAATAGAGGTATTGAGTGCAAAAGCAGGGAAGTTAAGGGGAACTTTTATAAAACTCTGGTTCATCCAGTTCTGATCACCACACTTTAGGAAGGATGGGAAGGTCCTTGAGAGGGTGCAGAGGAGATTTACCAGAATGGTTCCAGGGATGAGGGAATTTAGCTCCAAGGTTAGGTTGCAGAAGCTGGGATTGTTCTCCTTGGAACGTGGGACTGGGAGCTTCTTATTGGGGGTGTTGAGGCCTACACCGGATGTTTCTGAAGCCTCCCTGCACATCCGCCAGCTTCATTCCTCCCCTGCACTCGGCGATTTCTCACCCACTGAGGATCTGACACGACTGCTTCCGTCCAGCTCGAGCACCTTCACTGCCTTTGATTCTGTGAGCAACTCGTGCAATAAAACAAAAGCAAAGTCCTGCAGATGCTGGAAATCTGAGAGAAAAGGAGAAAATGCTGGAAATACTCAGCAGGTCTCTGTGAAGAGAGAAACATATTGAATGTTTCAGGCACATCAAACAGCTGGTGCCTGCAGCCTGGAACTCGGAGTGGGAGAGGGAGGAAGAATGAGGAGAGACAATATAGTCCAACATTCACAGCAACCTACAATCCACCGACATTACCGGGATAGGGAGACAGAGTTTAGAAACACTCAGCAACACAACTCCAGTAAAAGATCCCAGGAGGAAAAGGGGGAGCAGTGTGTGTACCTGCCCTGATATCCCCCTCCCCAGGCCTGTCAGTCAAACCCCCCACTCCTCCCAGTCCACAGCTCAGCCTATCAGCTTCCTGCACCTTGAGCCAGCCCTGCCCAGGTGTGGCCCAGTCCAAGGGGAGTCTTTGTGGAACCAGGGAGTGGGGGAGGGGGGACCTCCTGCCCTGTGCTGTGTCCCAAATGCTTCCTCCCTCCCCCAGGCCCCTTTATAACTGAGCTCAGTTTCCCGCAGCTGCCGCCCGCTCGGTGCAAACACAGGACCGGGAGTTTGTTATTGGGGGTGTTGAGGCCGACACCGGGTATTTCTGAAGCCTCCCCGCCCAACAGCCGCCACTTACCGGCTGCAGAAGCGACTCACAAGCGTCTCTCCGGCGCCTTCACCCTCTGGCTTGAAACACTGGTCCGCAATGCGCCTGCGCACCCGGGACTTAACCTCTGACCTCACAATGTCTGGGTGATTCACGGCAGCGCCGGACCAATAGGAAGAGGGGGCGGGGCAGGAGAACAGATTCTGCGCAGTTCCTCCCTCATTTGCTTCTCTTTGAAAGCTCGAGGATGAATCCATCAGCATCCGGGACCTGTCAGCCCGCAGCTCCATTCGTTCCTTTTCATAAAACTCTCATTCCCTTTGAAATGTTTCAATTAAACCTGCCTCCACCACACTCTCAGACAGTGCATTCCACACATTAACTACTCGCTGGGTGGAAAAGTTTTTCCTCATGTTATTTTTGTTTCTTTTCCCAATTACTTTCAATCTGTTCCCTCTCGTCCTCGATCCTTTCACCAGTAGGAACAGTTTCTCTCCATCTACTCTGTTTGACCTGATGCCATGAGACATCATGGGGTCCGGAGCCCATGTTGAGGACGTCTCGGGCAACTCCCTCCTGACTGAATAACACTGTGCCGTCACCTCTGCTGGGTCTGTCCTGCTGGTGGGACACCTAGGGATGGTGATGGCAGTGTCTGGGACATTGTCTGCAAGGTATGATTCTCTGTCCAGACCCCTCATGATTTTGAATACCTCGACCTAATCACCTCTCAGCCTTCTCTTCAAGGAAAACAGCACCCTTTTTCTTCTTTATCGTAATCTCTACCTCTTTTATAATCCAGGGAGCTCTGGATTTATTTGCCCAAACTTTCCACTTCGATGGAACATATGTTGACTGTGCCCGAGCTCTCTCTTTTTTGAAGGTTACCCATTGTTCAGCTATCAGGTTTCCTGGCAACTTTTGAATCTCATTTATTCAGCCAGCTCCATTCTTACCCCATTGAAGTTGTCTTTCCCCAGTTAATTACTCTTACTCTGGATTGTTCTTGGTCCTTTTCTCTGGTCAGCCTAAATCTTATGATAAAATGATCAATCTCCCCTACATGCTCCCCAACTGATACTTGATCCACTTGGCCCACCTCATTCTCAAGAACCAGGTCCAGGAGTGCCTCCTTTCTCATTGGACTAGCAACATACTGTTGTGGAAAACTTTCCTGAACAACTCTAAGAACACTTGCCCCTCACTGCCCTTTACACTACTACTATCCCACGATATGTTTGAATCAAGTCGCCCATTAGAACTACCCTATATTTTTTGCACCTCTCTGCAATGTCCTTGCATTTTTTCTCCTCCAAGTTCTTCCCACTAGCTGGTGGCCTCTTGACAACACTGAGCAATGTAAATGCACCTTTTTTGTTCCTTCGTTCGAGCCAAATTGATTCTGTTCTTGACCCCGTCGGGACATCCTTTTTCTCCAACACTGCAATGTTCTCATTAATCAATACTCCACCGCCCCTTTCCCTTTCCTTTCTTTGCTGAAGACCTTGTATCCAGGAATATTTAACACCCAGTCCTGCCCTTCTTTGAGCCAGGTCTCTGTTCTAGCCACAAGATCATATTTCCACATGGCAATCTGCACGTGTACCTCACCAATCTTATGAACCACACTCTGTGCATTCACATCCATGCACATTAACCCTGATTTAGACTTTATTACTTTCTCCCTGACTCTGACCCCACCTTGTAACTTGCTATTCCCTACTCTAGTGCCATCGATCTCTCCCAGTATTCTGTGCACCTTGGTGTTCCGGTCTGATATTTTCCCCTGGTTCCCATACCCCTGACAAGTTACCAGTTTTGCTTCCCTCCAATCTGAGCTCCCTCTCAGGTTTTCATCCCCTTACCAATCTAGTTTAAACCCTCCCCAACAGCACTAGTAATCTCCCTGTGAGGATATGCGTCCCAATCCTGCTTCGATGCAATCCGTCCATCTTGTACAGGTCCCACCTGTCCCAGTGCCTCAGAAATCTGATGCCCTCCCTCCCACACCAGTTCTCCAATCACCTGTTCAATCAGTCAATTCTCCTATTACTTTGCTCACTTGCACATGGGAGTGGGAGTAATCCTCAGATAACTGCTTTTTGGGTCCTGCTTTTTTAATCTCCTTCCTAGTTCCCTAAAATTTGTTGTCAGGACCTCATTTACCCTTTCCATCTATGTTAATGGTGCCAACGTGGACCACGGCCTCTGGCTGTTCACCTTCCCCCAGATCAATGTCCTGTAGCCGTACCGTGACATCCTTGATCCTGGCACCAGGGAGGTAACACACCATCCTGGAGTCCGATCTATGGCTGCAGAAAGACTTCTGTGTTCCCCTGACTAATGAAAGCCCCATCACTACTGTTCTTCCACTCTTCCTCCTCCCCTCCTGTGCAGCTGAGCCACCTGTGCTGCCACAAACTTGGCTCTGTCTGCACTCCTCTGAGGAACCATCACCCACACCAGTATGCAAAATGGAAAACCAATTAGCAAGTGAGATCATATCAGGGGACTCCTGCACTACCTGCCTGGTTCTCTTAGACTGTCTGTCGGTTACCCATTCCTTATCCTCCTGCATGCTTCTAACCTGTGGTGTGATCACCTCCCTAAACCTGCTATCCATGTAGTTCTCTGCATTGTGGATGCACCACAGTGACTCCAGCCACTGCTCGAGCTCCAAACCCTAGAGCTCAAGCTTGTGCAGCCGGTGACACTTCCTGCAGATATGTTTGTCTGGGACACATGGTGCGTCCATGACATCCCACATGTCACAAGCTGTGCATTGCACTCGGCCAAGCTGCACTGCCGTACCTGAACTTACCAGACTACTTAGAAGTAGAATATGTGACCAGTTACTCAACCAACCAGCACCTTTCACTGCACAGAAACAAGAACCAAATACTGGAAGACAAAAAAGTAGAAAAAAGGAGCACCTCCTCTCCCCTTCACTGAACTCACCACTCAGCAAACACATACCTCCAGACTCTGTTTACAATCTGCACTCCTTATCAATCTTTTAGTCATTCTTTACTGTTTTTCTATATTCTGTCCAACATTCTGATCTGCCACCCATCTTTGTGCAATTATATGCTTTTCCTTTAATTTTGGTATGACCTTGAACATTTCCAGTAAACCATCGATAGTGAGTCCTCCCCACTCCGAATCCTGTTCATACTGAGAATCCCAGGGTGGAGAGCTGGGATATCCTGTCTCTAAACACAGTCACAGAGACACAGCATCATTTACTGCACAGAACAAGGCCATTTGGCCCATCAATTCCATGTCAGCTCTCCAGGGAGCAATCCACTCAGTCCCACTGCCCCACATCAGCCCATAGCCCTGCAAGTTTATTTCTTTCAAGTGACCATCCAGTTTCCTTTGATAATCATTGGTTATTTCCATTTCCACTACACACATTGGCAGCGAGTTCCAGGTCAGAACCACTTGCTGCATAAGAAGTTCTTCCTCACATTCCTGCTTCAACTCTTCCTCAAAACCTTCAATCTGTGTTCCCTAGTTCTTGTACCATTAGTTCATGGGAACAGTTTTTCTTTGTCTAATTTATCAAAGTCTCTCAGAATCTTGTGCATTTCTATGAAATTTTCCCTCAATCTCCTTTGCTCCAAGGAGAATAACCCCAACTTCTCCAACCTACCCTTGTGAACTCTCTGCTGTGTCAGCAGGTGGGATAACTGAGTGAATCCCTTCCCACACATACAGCAGGTGAACGGCCTCTCCCCAGTGTGAACTTGCTGGTGTGTCAGCAGGTGGGATAACTGAGTGAATCCCTTCCCACGCACGGAGCCGGTGAACGGCCTCTCCCCAGTGTGACTGAGTTAATGAATATCCAGCTTTGATGGAGAACCGAATCCCTTCCCACAGTCCCCACATTTCCATGGTTTCTCCATGGCGAGGGTGTCCTTGTGTCTCTCCAGGTTGGATGATCAGTTGAAGCCTCGTCCACACACAGAACACGTGTACGGATTCTCCCCGTTGTGAATGGTGTGATGTTTTTTCAGGCTGTGTAACTGGTTAAAGCTCTTTCCACAGTCAGTCACTGGAACACTCTCACTCGGGTGTGTGTGCGTCTCGGTGCTTTTCCAGTCACACTGATGTTTGAAATCTTTTCCCACAGGCAGAACAGACAAACATTTCTCCTTCCACATTCTCAGTCCGATGATATTCAGGTCCTGATGAATCGAGTGACTGTCAGATCTTGATGTGATGTTTGGTTTGAATTTCCCGTCAGTAAATCCTCCCCTTCTAATACCCTGTAAAAGGAGTTTACAAAAGTCAGCACTGTCAGTCCATGATAGAAATTCAGAACAGACAGTTCTAGTTTCTATGGAACATTCTTTCCTCTCTTGTTTCCCCAAACATGTGGTCCATTCAAACTAAAAGAAGCCAAATTAAGCAACAAATTGTAACAGAAGCAAAGGGAACCTTCCCAACTGAACCAGAACATTGCTCCCAGTGTCCATGAGACACTCTGTATCCTGAGGCGTCCACCGGTTGCAGAAGGCCACCCCGGCATGGACAAGACCAGGGAAGACAGGGCAGCAGCCAGAGTGACACCCCCACTCCCAACATGGTCCCTGTACATCCTGGACCTACACATTGCTTCTCAGCCTGAGCGAGAGGGAGAGAGAGAGATGGAGGAGGTGAGAACTGAATGTTTAAATATACAAGACAGATACAAACCTGGGTGGGTTTGGGGTGGATGAGGTGAGGGTGAGGAGGGCATTGGGGGGACTGGGGAGTTTTGGAAGGGCAGGTCATCGAAAGGGCTGTGGGCGTGAGTGGTGTTTTAGCCAGGCCCAAGAGCAGGTCCAGGAAAAGATCCTCCAACCTTCCCACCCCACCTCCACACCGAGTGGCCAGAGATTAGGAGAATGGGGTTAAACTGTAACCAAGGCCATTGATAAGGTCCCACAAGGCAGACTGGTCATGAATGACAAGCCCATGGGATCCAACACAAAACAGCAAGTTAGAGCCAAAATTGACTCAGAGGCAGGAAGCAAAGAGTAATGGTTGATGAGTGTTTGTGTGACTGGAAGGCTGTTTTCAGTGAGGTTCTGCAGGGATCAGTACTGGCTTTTTGTTCTATAGATCAATGGTTTGGACTTGAATGTAGGGGATTTGATTAAAAAGTTTGCAGATGAAACAAAAATTGACCATGTGGTTGATAATGAAGAAGAAAGCTGTAAACTGCAGGAAGATATCAATGGACTGGTCAGGTGGGCAGAATAGTGACAAATGGAATTCAATCCGGAGAAGTGTGAGGTCATGCATTTGGAGACAGCTAGCAAGGCAAGGGAATACACAATAAATGGTAGGATATTGAGAAGTATAAAGGAACAGAGGGGCCTTGGAGTGCATGTTCATAGATCCCTGAACATGGCTGGGCAGGGAGACAAGGCGTAAGAGATACTTGCCTTTATTAACCAAGGCAGAGAATACAAGAGCATGGAGGTTATGTTGGAAATGTATAAAACACTGGTTTGGACACAGCTGGAGGACTGTGTACAGTTCTGGTCACCGCACTGTAGGAAAGATGTGGCTATATTAGAGAAAATACAGAGGAGATTTACAAGGATGTTGGCTGGATTGGAGAATTTTCATTCTGAGGAAATATTGGATAGGTGAGGGTTGTTTTCTTTGGAACAGAGGAGGCTGAGGGGAGACCGAATTGAAGTGTAGAAAATGATGATGGGTCTAAATAGAGTGGATAGGAAGGACCTATTCCCCTTGGCTGAGGGGTCCATAACCAGGGGCATAGATTTAGAGAAAGAGGTAGGAAATTTAAAAGGGATTTGAGGGGAAATGTTTTCAGACAGAGGGTGGTGGGGATCTGCAACTCACTGCCTGGGAGGGTGGGAAAGGCAGAAAC
This sequence comes from Heterodontus francisci, assembly GCF_036365525.1. Classification (NCBI taxonomy): domain Eukaryota; kingdom Metazoa; phylum Chordata; class Chondrichthyes; order Heterodontiformes; family Heterodontidae; genus Heterodontus; species Heterodontus francisci. Next base: position 37,508,518 of record NC_090404.1, on the reverse strand, counting down.
CCTCACAACAGTTAAAAAAGTACTTGGATATGCACGTGAAGTGCCCTAAACTACAAGGGTATTATTACGACCGACCGCTCAAGTCAAAGCCCCCCAGTCAAAATATCCAATTTTGATAGTGGTGGGAGAAACGCACTGTTGATTCAGTCGCGTCCCTCACAGATCGCCTGACATTTTAAACATTCCAAATTAAAGATCCAGCCAAATTGTACCATCTATTAACCCCCGAATAAGGCAAACCAAACCAGGTGTCTTTAGATCAACAAATTATCTGTTTAATTAGAAAAACTAAATTCTTAAATACTAACATATAAATAGTTAAAACAGAAAAAATAGTGACTTTGCATATTTATGCTCCTGCCGAAGTGAAATCTTCCTATATGGAATAGTCCAATGTTGCCTGAAGTCCTCACAGCCGTGTGATGGGGGGAGAAAATAAAAGTTTCTTCAACAGTAGAACAGTCCACAGTCTAGTTCAGCAGTTGAATTGATGCTGTTCTTCTCCAGTGATAAATTTCAACAATTACAGTTCAGTAGTTAAAGGAATTGGATTTTTTTTTTAGAAATTAATCTGGCTTGACATCAGAATTCAGAGAGTATAATAAATAGGGTTTAAATAAACCAAGAGAGAGCTCTCTTTTCCTTCAGTATATGCTGGATGATAATCTGTGTCTGTCTCTGTTAACGGTGTCTCAAATGCTACTTTTTCAACTAGTTTCAAATGTCAATTGGAAACAATGCATCTCTCGATCTTCAGTCTCTGAGTGGCTGCATCCCGGGGCAACGAGAATACATTCTTTGACTCAGTCTCTGGAGCTTGTTGCCTTAAAGCAGTACTGTTCCTTTTCCAGCCTTAAAGGCACACTGCATTCTTCCTAGAAAAAAAATACAGGATCATCACACGATTGGACCAAGAGCTGGAAAGCGGGATTCGGCTGGATGGCTCCTTGTCAGCCAACGAGGACACGATGGGCCGAATGGCCTCCTTCCGTACTGTAAATTTCCAGGATTCTAAGTTGAGAAGCAGCCCCTTCGGGTAACGATACATGGGCTGTAACCTCTCACAGTGAATATATACATGGCCCATGGACTCTTCAAGGCTGCAAACATCACATGCAGCCCGAGAGTGGGTGAAGCTGCTGAAAACCCTATTGTCCAGGATGCTCCATCTCCTGGGCACTCGGACCTAGTTCGAAACAGTTTGTCAGGTCCTGTTTGCTCTCTGTGCCTTCACCAAGATGGCTGTGCTTGCACCCTGACCCCGCCCTGTCCAAGATGGCGGCCAGTGACCCCTCTCCCCCGGGCCTGTCACCATGAGGTAAACACAGGGCCTCTTGGCCTCCCCCAGGTGTATATGAAGCCTCCCAGCCCACCCACGGCTCCAATTCCTCCCCTGTACCCACAATCTCCTCTCGCCTCCCGATCCACCTGGTCCATCTCAGTCCATCTCCATTACCTACGCTGGCCATGCTCAGTGCACTGTTCGATCCCACGCCAATACACCGGGCCCCTGTGGTCATTGAAAAGGGACTGACCCTTATCACGGGAGTCCTGGGTAATGAATCCTCCACTGAAATCTCCAAATATTGAATGGATGATTTTGTGTCATCCCATTGAGATCAGGGCCAGAGAGACAATGGAGAAAATTATTAAATAAATTATACAGAAACCCGAGTGCCCGGGACATCAACTATAGTGTGAAGTACACTGGGAATTCTGTTCTTCACCCACATTTGGACTCAGGAATTAGAGGGATGTTTTCAAAACTTGTAGTTGACACCAAACTGGATGATAGAACTAATAATGTGGAGGAGTGCATTGAAATCCAGGAAGACATAAACAGGCTGGCAGACTGGACAGATAAATGGGAAATGAAATTCAACATAGTGAAATGTGAGCTGGTTCATTGTGGGAGGAGGAATAAGGAGGCCAGTTATTAGTTAGAATGTAAGAACTTAAATGGAGCAGAGCAGCAAAGAGATCTGGGAACAGAGTCACATAAATCACTAAAAGGAGCAACACAAGTGGATATGAGAGCAAAGAAAGAGCTGATGTTCTTTTCTCCAGGAATACAATTTAACAGCAGGGAGGGAATGTTACATTTATAGAGAACCTCACTTAGAAGGACTGTGAGCAGTTCTGGTCTCCAGATTAAAAAAGGATATTGAAGACTGAAGAAAGTGCAGAATAGATTTACAAAGATGTCACCAGAGAGGATGTTACTATCCAGCAAGATTGAGCAGGCTGGGGATCCTTTCTCTGGAAAAGAGAAGACGAGGAGGAGATCTGATAGAGGTCTTTAAAATTATCAGGGAGTCAGAACAAGGGGGCAGCAATATAATACAGACATTAACAGGTCAAATCGAGAACTTGAGGAATTTCTCTAATCAGAGAGTGGTGAGAATGTGGAACTCACTGCCATGTGGAGTGGTTGAAGGTGATAACAATGATGTGTTGAAGGGGAGGCTCAATACATTTATGAGGGAGAAGGGAATAGAGGGATGTGGGGGCAGGGTGGGATGATGTAATTAGATTGGGAGGAGGCTCATGTGGATTATAAACAGCAGCACAGACTAGAGGGGCTGAACGGCCTGTTTCTGGGCTGTAATTCTGTGCACATTCAGCCTGGGTGGATTAATGCTCAGGTTCACTGGGCCCTGGGGTGGATTAATGAAAGTTCTGGCTCCATGTTTTAGACGATGCTGCCGAGTACTGCAGGTGATGGAGAAGAGTTTCTCTCTCTCTACCCTATCAGTTTCAATTAATATCTTGAAAACTTTGATCAAATCACCCCTTAATCTTCTGAATTCCAGGGACTACAACCCTCACAGTGAGGTGATTCATTCTGGCAGAAGGAATAGGGAGAGGCAACAAACACTTAATGGTACAGTTCTAAAGAGTTTGCAGGGATAGAGGGACCTGAGGGTTCATGTGCAGAGATCACTGAAAGTGGAAGGATGTTTTGAGGGAACAGTTGGCAAAGCAAATGGGATCTTGGGCCTCATAAATCGATGTATTGAACACAAAAGGAAGGAAGTTATGCTGAACATTTATAAAGCTCTGGTGAGGCCACAACTAGAGTATTGCATCCAGTTCTGGTCACCACACTTTAGGAAGGATGTGAAGGTCCTTGAGAGGATGCAGAGATTTATCAGAATGGTTCCTGAGATGAGAGAATTTAACTACAAGGTTAGGTTGGAGGAGCTGGTGTTGTTCTCCTTGGAGCAAAGGAGATTGAGGGAAGATCTGATAGAGGTGTTGAAAATGATGACAGGTTTAGATAAGGCAGACCAAGAAAAGCTGTTCCCATTAGCTGATGATACAAGGATTAGTGGACACAGATTCAGGTTTTGAGATACAGGAGGGATGTGAGGAAGCAGTTTTTTTACACAGTGAATGATAATGACCTGGAACTCACTGCCTACGAGGGTGGTGGAAGTGGAGACGATCAGTGATTACAAAAGGAAATTAGATGGGCAGTTGAGGGAAATAAACCTGCAGGACTACGGGGATAGAGTGGGGGAATGGGACTGACTGGATTGTTCGACAGAGAGTGGAATGGAATCAAAAAGATCAATGTCCTCCTTCTGTGTTGTAATGACTCTGATTCATTTGTGTAATCTCTCCTCGTAATTTAACCCTTGGAGTCCAGGTATTATTCAGGTAAATCTACACTGCACTCCCTCCAAGGCCATTATATCCTTCCTAAGGTGTGGGGCCCAGAACTGAACACAATACTCCAGGTGTGGTCTAACCAGGGCTTTGTGTATCTCAGTGCTTTTCCACTCTCACTGATACCTGAAATCTTTTCCCACAGACAGAACAGACAAACCTTTCTCCTTCCACATTCAAAGGCCGATGATATTCAGGTCCTGATGTATCGAGTGACTCTGTCAGATCTTGATGTGATGTTTGGCTCGAGATTCCCCATCTGCATATCCCCTGCTTCTAAGCCCCTGTAAAAGGAGTTAACAAAATCCATCACTGTCAGTCCAGGATAGAAATTCACAACATTCTCTCCTCCTGCTTCCTGGCCCAGGATGACTGTACATGCACCCTGCTGTACATTGTCCTGAGGGAGGCCACACACCAGCCTGGATTCACGTCTGCGGCTGCAGAAACGCCTGTGTATTCCCCGATCAAATCTCCTATCACTATTGCTCAGTCAGTCAGCTTTGTGACCCTCTGTGAAGCTGATCCAACTGTGCTGCCATGGCCTTGACTCTGGCTGCACTCCTTAGATGAACCATCACTTTCATCAGTATTCAGAACTGAACACTGGTTGGAGAGTGAGATGCACTCAGGGGTCTCCTGCATTCCCTGCCTGTTTCTTCTTGACTGTCAGTTGGCCACCCATTGCCTCTCTCCCTGCATACTCTTAAGCTGCAGGGTGACCATATCTATAAATGTGCTGTCCACAAATCTCTCACCTCATGGTTGCACCGCAGTGACACCAGATGCAGTTCATGCTCCGAAAACCGGAGCTCGAGCTGCTGCAACTTTTTTTATCTTCATCCATGTGATGTGGGTGTTGTTGGCTCGGCCAGTATTTATTGCCCATCCCAAACTGCCCTTGACAACTGAGAGGCTCGCTCGGCCATTTCAGAGGGCATTTCAGAGTCAGCCACATTGCTGTAGATCTGGAGTCACATGTAGGCCAGACCAGGGAAGGACAGCAGATTTCCCATCTCATGAGCCAGATGGCTTTTTAATTGCAGATTTATTAATTGAATTTAAATGTCACCATCTGCCGTGGTGGGATTCGAACCCATGTTCCAGTGACATTACCCCGATGTCACCACCTCCCCCAATGATACTTCCTACACAAATGGTTATCTGGAGTTGGCACATTACACAGGATGTGCACTCCAGAGGTCGGAGCAGCCCCACCATTGGCAGGAATTTGGGACTTGTAACTGCAAAGGCTTTTGTTATCAAAAAGGACTGTGTAATGTATCAGTGTGGTGTGAGATATTCAAGTGTTGAATAAGTAAGGAAAATATCTTTGGAAATAGCTGACACCACAATTTACAATCAAAGTGCTGTTTAGTTAATTGTGGATTTCTTTTAGTTTAGTTATTAGAACAAAAGACTGAAAATGTGAAATCTTGTGTAATTTATTAGTGTGGTCTGGGGATTCATATCTCATATTTTTCATATTGACAATCTGTGAGGTCGGAACAACTGGAAAGTGGGATGAACAGATACAATGGGCGGAATGGCCTCCTCCTGTGCTGTAAATAGAGTCATAGAGTTAGGTAGCACAGAAACAGGCCCTTCGGCCCATCGTGTCCGTGCCGGTCATCAAGCACCTAACTATTCTAATCCCATTTTCCAGCAGTTGGCCCATAGTCTTGTCTGCTATGGTGTTTCAAGTGCTCATCTAAATACTTGTTAAATGTTGTGAGGGTTCCGGCCTCTACCACCTCTTCAGGCAGTGCTTTTCAGATTCCAACCATCCTCTGGGTGAAATTTTCTTTCCACAAATCCTCTCTAAATCTGCTGCCCCTTACCTTAAATCTATGCCCCCTGGTTATTGACACCTCCACTAATGGAAAAAGTTTCTTCCTATCTAACCTATCAATGCCCCTCATAAATTTGAACACCTCAATCATGTTCCCCCTCAGCCTTCTCTGCTCGAATGAAAACAACCCTAGCCTATTCAGTGTCTCTTCATAGCTGAAATGCCCCAGCCCAGGCAACATCCTGGTGAACCTCCTCTGCACCCTCTCCAGTGCAATCCCTGCGGTACACCACTGGTCACAGGTTTCCACTCGGAAAACAACCCTCGACCATCACCCTCTGCCTCCTGCCACGAAGCCAATTTTGGATCCAATTTGCCAAATTGCCCTGGATCCCATGGGCTCTGACCTTCTTAACCACTCTCCAATGTGGGACCTTATCAGAAACTTACTGAAGTCCATGCAGACTACATCAACTGCTTTACCCTCATCTACACACCTAGTCACTGCCTTGAAAAATTCAATCAAGTTAGTTAGACACGATCTCCCCCTGACAAAGCCATGCTGACTATCCCTGATTAATCCCTGCCTCTCCAAGTGGAGATTAATTCTGTCCCTCAGAAGTTTTCCCAATATTTTCCCAACCACTGATGTTAGACTCACTGGCCTGTAAGTACCTGGTTTATCCCTGCTACCCTTCTTGATAATGGCACCACATTCGTAGTCCTCCAGTCCTCTGGTACCTCTCCTGTGATCAGAGAGGATCTGAAAATTTATGTCAGAGCCCTTGCTATCTCCTCCCTTGCCTCACATAACAGCCTGGGATACATCTCATCTGGGACTGGGGATTTATCCACTTTTAAGCCCGCTAAAACAGCTAACACTTCCTCACTTTCAATGCTAATATGTTCAAGTGTATCACAATCCTCCTCCCTGATCTCTACACCTACATCATCCTTCTCCATAGTGAACACAGATGCAAAGTAATCATTTAAAACCTCACCTATGTCCTCTGGCTCCACACACAGATTGGCACTTTGGTCCCTAATGGGCCCCACTCTTTCACTGGTTATCCTCTTGCCATTAATATACTTAGAAAATGCCTCAGCATTTTCCTTGATCTTGCCCGCCAGTGTTTTTTCATGCCCCCTCTTTGCTCTCCTAATTACTTTTCTTTGTCCCCCCACTACACTTTCTATCCTCCTCCAGTACCTCCGCTGTTTTCAGCACGTTGAATCTGCCAGAATCCTCCTTTTTTATTCCTGATCCAATCCTCGCTATCCCTTGACATCCAGGGTTCCCTGGACTTGTTGGTCCTACCCTTCACCTTTACGGGTACATGTTGCCGCTGAACCCTCACTATTTCCTCTTTGACTCCCACTGGTCTGACGTAGACTTTCCGACAAGTAGCTGCTCCCAGTTCACTTTGGCCAGATCCTGTTTTATCATATTGAAATCGGCCTTCCCCCAATTCAGTACTTTTATTTCCAGCCCGCCTTTGTCTTTTTCTTAGAGTTATGATCGCTATCCCTGAAATGCACCCCCACTGACACTTCTACAACTTGTCCAGCATCATTCCCTGGGATTAGGTCCAGTACTGCGCCTTTTCTTGTTGGACTTTCTATGTACTGGCTCAAAAAAGTCTCCTGTATAAATTTTAAGAATTCCGCCCCCTTTAAGTCTTTTACACTCAGACCATCCCAGTTGATATCAGGTAAGTTGAAATCCTCTACTATTATGACTCCATTATTTTTACACCTGTCTGAGATTTGCCTACATATCTGCTCCTCTATCTCTCCCTGACTGTTTGGAGGCCTGCAGTACACTCCCAGCCAAGTGATTGCCCCCTTTTTGTTTTTAAGTTTGACTCATCTGGCCCCATTTGAAGAACCTTCTCAGATATCATCCCTCCTTACTGCAGTAATTGACTCCTCAATCAACAGTGCAATGCGACCTCCTCTTTTATCCCTTCTCCTGTCACACCTGAAGATTGCATAGCCAGGAATATTGAGTTGCCAGTCCTGCCCTTCCCTCAACCATGTCTCTGTGATAGCAACAATATCATAATCCCATGTGCTAATCAACGCCCTCAATTCATCTGTCTTGCATTAAAATAAATGCAATCCAGCCTTGCATTTGTCACTTGTGCCTTAACAGGTCTATATTTGTTCTGCCTAACAGACTGACTCAGTTTCTCTTCGAGATTTGACTGAGCATCACCCGCTCCTATACCTCCACTCTGTATCCCATTCCTCTGCCAAATGTGTTTAAACTGCCCCCAACAGCACTCATAAACCTCCCAGCAAGGATGTTCGTCCAACTTGTACAAGTCCCACCTTTGCCAGAAACAGACCCAGTGATCCAGGAAGCTAAAGCCCTCCCTCCTGCACCATCTCTTCAGCCACGCATTCATCTGCTCTATCCTCCTATTCCTATACTCACTAGCATGTGGCACTGGAGTAATACAGAGATTACAACCTTTCAGGTCCTGCTTTTTAATCTGCTCCCGAGCTCCCGAAATTCTTGTTTCAGGTCCTCATCCCTCTTTTTTCCCCCCGTCGTTGGTACCAATGTGTACCACCGCCCCCCCCCCCCCCCCACCTTCAGAATGTCCTGCAGCCGCTCCGTGACTACCTTGACCCTAGCACCAGGGAGGCAACATACCATCCTGAAGTCATGTTTGTCGCCACAGAAATGCCTATCTGTATCCCTTACGATAGAATCCCCTATCATTATAGTTCTTCCACTCCTTTTCCTCCCCTGCTGTGCAGCAGAGCCATGCGTGTGACCACAAACTTGGCTGTTGCTGCTTTCCGCTGGGAGGTCATTCCCCCCAACAGTATCCAAAGTGGCCTATCTGTTTGAGAGGGGGATGGCCACAGGACACACCAGCACTACCTGCCTGCGCCTACTACTCCATCTGGTGGTCCCCCATCTCATTTCTGCCTGTGCAGCCATTACCTGCAGTGTGACCACCTCTCTAAACGTGCTATCCACGATGTCCTCAGCATCGCGGATGCTCCACAGTGAATCCACCCGCAGCTCCAGCTCCGTAATGCGGGTAGCCAGTAGCTGCAGCTGGAAACACTTCCTGCACACATGGTCATCAGGGACACTGGATTTCCCACATAGCGCAGGAGGAGCATATCATGGGGCTGAGCTCTCCTGCCATGACTTAACTTTAGATTAATTAGTTACTCCCTTCAAAAGATATTAATTACACGAGTGGCTTGTTCTACTCCAAACACTACCCACGACAATCTAAATTACTCGAATTAAAAAAAAACACACTCTTAGAACTCACTTTATCGCTCGGTATTTTTTCAAACAAAAAAACAACTTTCCCCTTATTTTTTAAAGCTAATTAAATTGACTAACAGTTGTTACTTACCCAACCAATCACAACAAAGAACAGTACAGCACAGGAACAGGACATTCGGCCCTCCAAGCCTGCACCGATCTTGATGCCTGCTGAAACTAACACCTTCTGCAGTTCCGGGGCCCATATCCCTCTATTCCCTTCCCATTCATATATTTGTCAAGATGTCTCTTAAACGTCGCTATCGTATCTGCTCCACCACCTCCCCTGGCAGCAAGTTCCAGGCGCTCACCACCCTCTGTGTAAAAAAACCTTGCCTCGCACATCCCCTCTAAACTTTGCCCCTCGCACCTTAAACCTATGTTCCCAAGTAACTGACCCTTCCACCCTGAGAAAAAGCTTCTGACTATCCATTCTGTCCATGCAGCTCATAACTTTGTTAACATCTATCATGTCGCCCCTCCACCTCTGTTGTTCCAGTGAAAACAATCCGAGTTTTTCCAACATCTCCTCCTTGCTAATGCCCTCCAGACCAGGCATCATCCTGGTAAACCACCTCTGTACCCTCTCCAAAGCCTCAATGTTCTTCTGGTAGTGTGGCGACCAGAATTGCACGTAATATTCTAAGTGTGGCCTAACTAAGGTTCTGTACAGCTGCAACATGACTTGCCTATTTTTATACTCTATGCCCCGATGAAGGCAAGCATGCCGTATGCCTTCTTGACTACCTTATCCACCTGCATTGCCACTTTCAGTGACCTGTGGACCTGTACACCCAGATCTCTCTGCCTGTCAATACTCCTAAGGGTTCTGCCATTTACTGTCTACCTCCCACCTGCATTAGACCTTCCAAAATGCATTCCCTCACATTTGTCTGGATTAAACACCACCTGCCATTTGTCCGCCCAAGTCTCCAACTGATCTATATCCTGCTGTATCCTCTGTCAACCCTCATCATTATCCGCAACTCCACCAACCTTTGTGTCATCTGCAAACTTACTAATCAGACCAGCTACATTTTCCTCCAAATCACTTATGTATACTACAAACAGCAAAGGTCCCAGCACTGATCCCTGCGGAACACCACTAGTCACATCCCTCCATTCAGAAAAACACCCATTCACTGTTACCCTCTGTCTTCTGTGACCGAGCCAGTTCTTTATCCATCTTGCCAGCTCACCTCTGATCCCTTGTGACTTCACCTTTTGCACCAGTCTGCCATGCGGGACCTTGTCAAAGGCTTTACTAAAGTCCTATAGACAACATCCACCACCCTTCCCTCATCAATCATCTTCGTCACTTCCTCAAAAAACTCAATCAAATTAGTAGACACGACCTCCCCTTCACAAAACCATGCTGTCTCTCGCTAATAAGTTCATTTGTTTCCAAATGGGAGTAAATCCTGTCCCGAGGAATCCTCTCTAATAGCTTCCCTACCACTGACGTAAGGCTCACCGGCCTATAATTTCCTGGATTATCCTTGCCACCCTTCTTAAACAAAGGAACAACATTGGCTATTTTCCAGTCCTCTGGGACCTCACCTGCAGCCAATGAGGATGCAAAGATTTCTGTCAAGGCCCCAGCAATTTCTTCCCTTGCCTCCCTCAGTATTCTCGGGTAGATCCCATCAGGCCCTGTTGACTTATCTACCTTAATGCTTTGCAAGACATCCAACACCACCTCCTTTTTGATAATGGGATGACGGAGACTATCTGCACTCCCTTCCCTGGGCTCATCATCCACCAAGTCCTTCTCCTTGGTGAATACTGATGCAAAGTACTCATTTAGCACCTCGCCCATTTCCTCTGGCTCCACACATAGATTCCCATCTCTGTGCTTGAGTGGGCCAACCCTTTCCCTGGTTACCCTCTTGCTCTTTATATGTGTATAAAAAGCCTTGAGATTTTCCTTAATCCTGTTTGCCAATGACTTTTCATGACCCCTTTTAGCCCTCCTAACTCCTTGCTTAAGTTCCTTCCTACTGTCTTTATATTCCTCAAGTGCTTCATCTGTTCCTCGCCTTCCAGCCCTTACAAATGCTTCCTTTTTCTTTTTGACTAGGCTCACAATATCCCGTGGTATCCAAGCTTCCCGAAACTTGCCAAAATTGTCTGTCTTCCTCACAGGAACATGCTGGCCCTGGATTCTAATCAGCTGATGTTTGAAAGACTCCCACATGTCAGATGTTGATTTACCCTCAAACAGCCGCCCCCAAATCTAAATTCGTCAGTTCCTGCCTAATATTGTTATAATTAGCCTTCCCCCAATTTAGCACCTTCACCTGAGGACTACTCTTATCCTTATCCATAAGTAACTTAAAACTGATGGAATTATGGTCACTGCTCCTGAAATGCTCCCCCACTGAAACTTCGACCACCTGGCCGGGCTCATTCCCCAATGCCAGGTCCAGAATGGCCCCATCCCTAGTTGGACTATCTACATACTGTTTCAAGAAGCCCTCCTGGATGCTCCTCACAAATTCTGCCCCATCCAAGCCCCAAGCACTAAGTGAGTCCCAGTCAATATTGGGGAAGTTAAAATCACCCACCACTACAACCCTGTTACCTTTACATCTTTCCAAAATCTGTCCACATATCTGCTCCTCTACCTCTCGCTGGCTGTTGGGAGGCCTGTAGTAAACCCCCAACATCATGACTGCACCCTTCCTATTCCTGAGCTCCACCCATTTTGCCTCGCTGCATGACCCCTCCGACGTGTCCTCCTGCAGGACAGCTGTGATATTCTCCTTAACCAGTAATGCAACTCCCCCACCCCTTTTACATCCCCCTCTATCCCACCTGAAGCTTCTAAAGCCTGGAACATTTAGCTGCCAATCCTGCCCTTCCCTCAACCAAGTCTCTGTAATAGCAACAACATCATATTTCCAAGTACTAATCCAAGCTCCAAGTTCATCTGCCTTCCCTGTTATACTTCTCGCATTGAAACAAATGCACTGCAGACCACCAGTCCCGCTGTGCTCAGCAACATCTCCCTGCCTGCTCTTCCTCTTCGTCCTACTGGCCTTATTTACTATGTCCTCCTCATTTACTTCACTAGCTGTACTACTGCTCTGGTTCCCACCCCCCTGCCACACTAGTTTAAACCCTCCCGAATGACACTAGCAAACCTTGCAGCCAGGATATTAGTGCCCTCCCAGTTTAGATGCAACCCGTCCTTCTTGTACAGGTCCCATCTGTCCTTGAAGAGAGCCCAATGGTCCAGATATCTGAAACCCTCCCTTCTACACCAGCTGCTCAGCCACATGTTTAGCTGCACTATCTTCCTATTTCTCACCTCACTGGCATGTGGCACAGGGAGTAATCCAGAGAATACAACCCGAGAGGTCCTGTTTTTAAAACTTACTACCTAACTCCCTAAACTCCCCCTGCAGGACCTCATCACTCTTCCTGCCTTTGTCATTGGTACCGATGTGTACCACAACCTCTGGCTGTTCACCCTCCCCCTTCACAATGCCCTCTGTCCGTTCAGAGACATCCTTGACCCTGGCACCAGGGAGGCAACATACCTTCCCGGAGTCTCTTTCACGTCCACAGAAGTGCCTATCTGTGTCCCTGACTATAGAGTCCCCTATAACTATTGCTCTTCTGCGCTTTGTCCCTCCCTGCTGAACAACAGTGCCAACCGTGGTGCCACTGCTCTGGCTGCTGCTGTTTTCCCCTGATAGGCCACCCCACCCCACCCACCCCAACAATATCCAAAACGGTATACTTGTTAAGAGAGGGGAATAGCTGCAGGGGATTCCTGCACTGACTGCCAGCCCGCCCTAGTGGTCACCCATCTATCTGCTTGCAGTTTGGGTGTAACTACTTCTCTAAAACTCCTGTCTATGACGCTTTCCGTCACCTTGAAAATTTCCCGCGATATCACTCTAAGTCCTTTTGTTCCCTCTTTCGAGTCTCAGCGCCGCCGAGAGACACATGGAGCCTGTCGCCGCTCTGGATCAGCTTCCTCACAGGTCCGCCAGTCGTCTCTCCGCTACCATATAAGTAATGGCCTTGAGCCCCGCTCTTTATTTACAGCCTGTCGCTGCTCCTGATCAGCCTCCTCGCAGATCCGCTAGTCACCGCTCCACTACTATATCAGTAAGGGCGTCGAGCCCTGCTCTTTATTTACAGCCTGTCGCTGCTCCTGATCAGCTTCCTCACAGGTCCGCTAGTCATCACTCCGCTCCCAGGTAAGTAAGGGCCTTGAGCCCCGCTCTTCATTTATAGCCTGCCACGTTTTATGTTTTCTATTTTCTATTACACAGGATGTTCACTGCAGAGGTTGGAGCAGCCCTGCAATTCCTCTAACTATTAGATAATAAACTTGCTACTACTAGCGGCGCAGTGGTTAGCACCACAGCCTCACAGCTCCAGCGATTCTGGGTACTGCCTGTGCGGAGTTTGCAAGTTCTCCCTGTGACCGCGTGGGTTTCTGCTGGGTGCTCCGGTTTCCTCCCACAGCCAAAGATTTGCAGGTTGATAGGTAAATTGGCGATTGTAAATTGCCCCTCGTGTAGGTTGGGGAATTGAGGGGATGTGATAGGAATATGGGATTAATGTAGGATTAATATAAATGGCTGGTTGATGGTCGGCACAGACTCGGTGGGCCGAAGGGCCTGGTTCAGTGCTGTAACTCTAAATCAATAAATAATAAACCTCAATACTTAAAAAAAAGACGACTCACCGGCTACTGACTTCTCTTCTATTGGTGTCAGTTAAATCTCGGGAAGCTGCCCCTTATTCTGATGAAAACTGGAATGTTTAATTTCCAGCTCCTTGGACAAACTTCCTAACTTTGGAGAAAGGGAAACAAAGTTCCAAAACTGACCAGCCAATCAACTCACAGACTTCCTGACTCGGTGGAAACGGGAGAAGAAACCGGGAAGTGGCGGCGCTGATGGAGGAATCCCTGCACCATCACTTTAATGCTGCCCCTCTGACCCCCGGGGCTCTCGCCGAACCCGGCGGCTCTGATTCGGGGCCTGAGGGCCGCTGAAACTCCATGTTACCGAGGCTGCGCTCAGCTTCCGGGAGCCGCTCCGCGCAGACATGCGGACTCCGTGGGGCGGAGCCTTCTGACGCCTGCGTGTTGCTGTTCTTGGCTTGGAGATGGGCCGTATTTCTGCGCGCGGGGCATTCTGGGCAGTATAGGCTGCCATTTACCAAACGGAGAATGGAGTATGTTTCATACTCAAAAATAAAATGGTATAAAACAGCGAACATATATTAACGACGCGTTTGCTGGCAACGTAACCAAATAGGTGATGCATCACTGGTACATGCGCAAATGCAGCCTCATCGACTGAAACGTGACTGTGCCTCAGGCACAGGAGTTCAGTTCGCAAGCAGGACCCTGAGCTTCCGGTTGCTTGCCATTTCAACACTCCCCCCTGCTCACATCTTTGTCCTGGGATTGTTGCAGTGTTCCAGTGAACATCAACGCAAGCTCGAGGAACAGCATCTCATTTACCGATTAGGCACACTACAGCCTGCCGGACAGAACATTGAGTTCAATTATTTCAGAGCATGACAGCCCCCCCATTTTACTTTCATTTTTAGTTATTTGTTTTTCTTTCTTCTTACATTCTTTTTTTTACATTTTTTACAATCTTTTTTTTTTGCATTTATTTCATTTCATCTTAGTTTGTTCAGTTTGCTTACTCACTGTTTTTTTCAGGTTTGCACTTGCTGCTGTTCAATATTCGGTGTATTAACAACTAATTTGTACAAATGCTTTGTCTTTCAACACACCTTTAACATATTGTTTGCCTTTGCTCCGTGACCTTTTGGTCAGCTATGCGGCCTGGTCCAATCTAGACTTCCTTTGTTACCTCTTGCCCCACCCCCACCTCACTTGCTTATAACCTGTGACTTTTCTAATATTTGTCAGTTCCGATGAAGGGTCACTGACCCGAAACGTTAACTCTGCTTCTCTTTCCACAGATGCTGCCAGACCTACTGAGTGGTTCCAGCATTTCTTGTTTTTATTTCAGATTTCCAGCATCCGCAGTATTTTGCTTTTATTTTATGCCAGGAGTAAAGATGGCGCTGCTGAATTCGACACAAAACACGAATTAAATCCAAACCGCCTCAATGGTCGCATTCAGGTCCCTGCTCCCTCCCGTGATCACCGCTTCAATCACCGCATTCAGTTTCATGCTCAATCACAGCTTATCTTCCCCGCTCCCTCCGATGCCCTTCGCCTCGTCATTTTCAATGACTCTCCGCTCTCCCACTCGCCACTCCCTTCCAGCGCTTATATTGGGAAGTTCAATGGCGGGGCTTTAACCCAACATTATCGGCGTTAAAAAAAAATGTTCACGGTTCACGGCATTGGAGTCCAGGCATGCGCAGTGCCGAACTGCTTTTCGCGGAAGCGCAATGCCAAGCAGTGTGAGTGATGGCGGCGGACAAGGTCCTTGTGAGTTGCATCACACACTGCACCCCCTTTTCCTCCGAGGATGTTTTACTGGAGTTGTGTTGCTGAGTGTTTCGAAACTCTGTCTGCTAGAGCTGGAGGAGATTATAGAG
This sequence comes from Heterodontus francisci, assembly GCF_036365525.1. Lineage (NCBI taxonomy): Eukaryota > Metazoa > Chordata > Chondrichthyes > Heterodontiformes > Heterodontidae > Heterodontus > Heterodontus francisci. The sequence goes on along the minus strand of NC_090404.1, from coordinate 37,493,201 downwards.
ATAGTGAGGCGTGAGGGGATGGAGAGATTTGAAAGCAAGGATGAGGATTTTAAAATTGAGGTGCTATTTAACTGGGAGCCTGTGTAGGCCAGTGAGCACAGTTGTGATGGGTGAACAGGACTTGGTTCGAGTAAGGACACAGGCAGCAGAGTTTTGAATGATCTAAAGTTTATGGAGGGTAGAATATGTGATGCTGGCCAGGAATGTGTTAGAATAGTCAATTTGAGAGGTAACAAATACATGGATGTAAGTTTCAGAGGCAGATGAGCTGAGACAGTGGTGAAGTCTGGCAATGTTACTGAGGTGGAACTAGGCAGTCTGAGTGATGGTGCTGATATGCAGTTGGAAGCTCATCTTGGGATCAAATATGATACCAAGGTTATGAATGGTCTGGTTTAGCCTGAGACAGTTGCCAGGGAGAAGGATAAAGTTGGTGCCCAGGGAGTGAAGTTCGTGGCAGGAAGTGAAGACTTCCCAATACTTAATTGGAGGAAATTTCTGTTCATCCAGTACTGGATGTCAGACAGTCAGGATGGTGTGTGACTTGGAGGGGAACCTTGAGGTGATGATGTTCACATACACCTGCTACCCTGGTCCTTCTACATGATGGAAGTTGAGGGTTTGGGAGGTTCTTTTCAAAGTTCTGGTCCAATTGTACACACATAGAATCACCCTCCTCTCCTCCCTCCCTCTCTTTTTTCTCCTCTCCCTCCTTCCTCCTATAGAGGGCAGAGTCTTGTGTAGGTCCAGACTGGTTGGCAGGTTCCCTTCCCTGAAGGACATTAGTGAACCAATTGGGGTTGTACATCAATCCAGCAGCTTTCATGGTCACTTTTTCCTATTGCCAGTCCCATGAATTACCAGATTCATTCAGCTCCATTTCACAACCTGCCTTTGTGTTTTTGTGGCTTTTCTCACAGACATTTTTTCCATTTTCAAGCAATTTGACAGGGTTTTAGAAGAGGAGGATTTGCAGTTGTGAAATGCAAAGCAAACATTTGATCGGGTTCTGAAGGACTTGGCCAATTTATCGTAACCCAGATATCACTGGATTTTGAACATGGAAGGAAAAAGCACTGATCACAGTGGGGAGAAACTGTACACGTGTTCTGTGTGTGGAAGAGGTTTCAGCCGATTATCGGGCCTGTCGAAACACAAGTGCAGTCACATGGGAAGAAACCATGTAAATATGGGAACTGTGGAAAGGATTGAATCATCCATTTGAGCTGGAAACCCATCCATGCAGTCACACGGAAGACTGGAGGATAGCAAATGTTGTTCCCTTGTTCAAGAAGGGGAGCAGAGACAGCCCTGGTAATTATAGACCTGTGAGCCTTACTTCGGTTGTGGGTAAAATGTTGGAAAGGTTATAAGAGATAGGATTTATAATCATCTTGAAAAGAATAAGTTCATTAGCGATAGTCAGCATGGTTTTGTGAAGGGTAGGTCGTGCCTCACAAACCTTATTGAGTTTTTCGAGAAGGTGACCAAACAGGTGGATGAGGGTAAAGCCGTGGATGTGGTGTATATGGATTTCAGTAAGGCGTTTGATAAGGTTCCCCACGGGAGGCTATTGCAGAAAATACGGAAGAATGGGATTGAAGGTGATTTAGAGCTTTGGACACCATGCAGAGTACTGGGCTAATGGGAAGATTCTTGGTAGTGTAGATGAGCAGAGAGATCTTGGTGACCAGGTACATAAATCCCTGAAAGTTGCCACCCAGGTTAATAGGGCTGTTAAGAAGGCATATGGTGTGTTAGCTTTTATTAGTAGGGGGATCAAGTTTCGGAGCCACGAGGTCATGCTGCAGCTGTACAAAACTCTGGTGCGGCCGCACCTGGAGTATTGCGTGCAGTTCTAGTCACTGCATTATAGGAAGGATGTGGAATCTTTGGAAAGGGTGCAGAGGAGATTTACTAGGATGTTGCCTGGCATGGAGGAAAGGTCGTACAAGGAAAGGCTGAGGGACTTGAGGTTGTTTTCGTTAGAGAGAAGGAGGAGGAGAGGTGACTTAATAGAGACATATAAGATAATCAGAGGGTTAGATAGGGTGGATAGTGAGAGTCTATTTCCCCGGATGGTGATGACAAACACGAGGGGACCTAGCTTTAAGTTGAGGGGTGATAGATATAGGACAGATGTCAGAGGTAGTTTCTTTACTTAGATACTAGTAGGGGCGTGGAACGCCCTGCCTGCAACAGTAGTAGACTCGCCAACTTTAAGGGCATTTAAGTGGTCATTGGATAGACATATGGATGAAAATGGAATAGTGTAGGTCAGATGGTTTCACAGGTCGGCGCAACATCGCGGGCCGAAGGGCCTGTACTGCGCTGTAATGTTCTATGTTCTATGTCCTTGTGTCTCTCCAAGTTGGATGGTCAGTTGAAGCCTCATCTACACACAGAACACGTGTATGTTTTCTCCCCTCTGTGAATGGTGTAATGTCTTTTCAGGCTGTGTAACTGGTGAAAGCTCAGTCACAGTCTGTGCACTGGAACACTCTCACTCGGGTGTGGGTGCCTTGCAGTTTTTCCAGTCACACTGATGTTTGAAATCTTTTCCCACAGACAGAACAAACATTTCTTGTTCCACATTCAAAGTCCGATGATATTCAGGTGCTGATGAATCGAATGATTCTTTCAGATCTTGATGTGATGCTTGGTTTAAGTTTTCCCGTCTGCTAATCCTTCTCTTCTAATACCCTGTTATAAAGGAGATTATAAAGGTCATCACTCTAAGTGCAGGATAGAAATTCAGAGCAGACAATTCTGGCTTCAATGCAACATTTTTCCTCTTTTGTTCCCCAAAGCTGTAAATCCCCGTCTCACAGCTCTCCCTCCTCCCTGGGCAACCAAACCCATGACATCATCTGCACGATTTCTTTGCTCCGCTGACAGTTTTCTCCCTCCCTCTACTCTGGCTGGGTTCAGTATTCCAGCCCCTGTTTGCTGAGTGAGAAACAAATCAAAGACTCAATGATTTTCCCTCCTGCTCACTGGGACACTAGAGCCCCGCCCACTCTCAGTGCCGGCAATATGATGGAAACGCATGCGCACCTCCCTCTGCTCAAGATGGCGGTGCCGAAACCCTCCCGGCTTCCTTTCGAGAGGTGGCAACCGTTAACCTGGGCAACTCAGGGAATACCCCGGAGGCGCAAATGCTGGAACTGGAGCAACTTATTCGGGGCTTGAGGCCTACACCAGGTGTTTTTGAAGCCTCTCCGGCCGCCCGCCGGTTCTCCTGTGCCCCATCAACTCTTACCCGCTGCAAATGCGTCCTCCAGAGAACTCTTACGGCTGTGATCATACAGACAATACGCATGCTCGAAATACTGTCCAGTACTGCACCTGCGCGCTGTGCTCCTGTGGAATGAATAGGGCAGATTCATAGATCGCTGGGAATGCTGGGTAACAGTCCCGCCATTGGAAGCCCAAATTAATGCTTCCAAATTGCATTCTGTTGTCGGATTGTAATTAAATTATTGGGCTGACCTTCCAAGATGGCTGTGTCGAAGGGAATTATTGCGTGATTGAGGGAGTATGACCATGACTGAGAGTCTTTCAGTGTGTACGTGGAGTGGATAGAGATGTTTTTCACTGTTAACAATACCCTCGAAGATAACAATACCCTAGGGCGGCACAGTGGCGCAGTGGTTAGCACTGCAGCCTCACAGCTCTAGGGGCTCTAGGGACCCGGGTTCGTTTCTGGGTACTGCCTGTTTGCAGGTTTGCAAATTCTCCCTGTGTCTGTGTGGGTTTTCTCTGGTTTCCTCCCACAAGCCAAAAGACTTGCAGGTTGATAGGTAAATTGGCAATTATAAATTGTCATTAGTATAGGTAGGTGGCAGGGAAATATTGGAACAGGTGGGGATGTTTGGTAGGAATATGAATATGGGATTAGTGTAGGATTAGTATAAATGGGTGGTTGATGTTCGGCACAGACTTGGTGGGCTGTATCTCTAATCTAATCTAAAGATCCTGATAATGTTGCTGTCAACCAGGCAGTGTGGGAAAAGACAGAGGGATATTTTTGACTGAAGCAGGCTCAATAATTTTCTCACCCCAGCAAAACCAAAGGACACGCCGATGAAGGACATGTTGATTAAGCTTGAGCAGCATTACAATCCTAAATCATTGAAGATTGCAGAAATCTATCAGTTTGGAACAAGGAATCAGCTGCCCAATGAGGACATTGGGGAGTTTATTGTGGCCTTCCAAAAGCTGTCACTTCATTGTGAAGTTTGGAGAATTTCAAGAGCGTGTGTTGTGTGACAGATTTGGTTCCAGATTAAAGGGTGAGCAAATTCACGGTAAGTTGATGACATTGCCAAAGGTGAGTTTTGACATAGCTTTTCAAACAGCACTGTCCATGGACATGGCTGAATTTGACTCGAGAGAAGTGAGAGTTAACAACCGTCAGTCATCTGCTGAAGCAAATAAGCTGCATATAAGTAAGCAGAAGATCCCAATGACGGCAACTGTTGGTGTTCAAGTGGGTGTTGCTAGTAAGAAAACGGGAGGAGGCCATCAGGGGAGTAGCAGTGGTTAAATAAAATCCTGTTACCGGTGTTGAGGCCAACATTGAGCCCAGAATTGTCCCGTTGTGAAGGCAGAGTGCTATAGCTGCAAGAAGAAGGGTCATCTTGCCAAGGCATGTCGCAAGAAGGTCATCGGTGAAAACACAGGCAGGAGGAAACATCATTCACTGCATACGGTTGTCAAACAGCAGCAGGTTGATGAGGCATCATTTGAGATCCATGTGATCAGAAGCACAAGGATGTCCAATGAAAATTCACAGAGCATCGTGGTCCAAGTATCATTGGATGAAGCTCCAGTAAACTGCAGCAACTCACTAAGGCTCCTTCGACAGCACCTTCCAAACCCGCGACCTCGATCACCTATAAAGACAAGGACAGCAGATGCATGGGGACACCACCGCCTGCAAGTTTCCTTCCAAGCCACACACCATCCTGACTTGGAGCTATGTCACCATTGCTTCACTGTCACTGGGTCAAAATCCTGGAACTCCCTTCCAACAGCACTGTTGGTGTCCCTAAACCCCAACGATTGCAGCAGTTCAAGAAGGGAGCTCACCACCACCATCACCTTCTCAAGGGCAATTAGGGTTGGCAATTAATGCTGGCGTTGCCAGCGATGCCCACGTCCCACAAACGACTAAATTCAACATGGAGGTCAACACAGGTGCATCAGTTAGTATAATTCCAGAGTCGCTGTGACGTGAAAAGTTGAGTCAACATCCGCTGGAAAAATCATGAGTAGAGTTACACAGTTATGGAGGAGAGAATATTTCCCAAATTGGAAGTGTATTGGTTGCGGTCACATACAATGAGCAATGTGCAAAATTGACCATCATTGTTGTGAAAGGTGAAAAACCAGCCTTGTTTGGAAGAAACTGGTTAGCAGCACTTAAGTTAAATATGAGCGAGCTTTTTTGTATTGAGGTGACATTCATATCTCAACATGAAGTACCCTAAGGTGTTCAGTGAAATCTGCAAATCAATTCAAGGATACAAGGCTAACATACAAGCTCGGGAGAATGCAAGTTCGGTGTATTGTCAGCTGCATCCAGTACCCTATGCTCTAAGAGAGGAGGTGAAGCAAGAACTGAAATGACTTGAGACTGAGAACATTATCTCTAAGGTCGAGCAGGGTAATTGGGCTATTCCCATAGTGGTAGCACCAAAGTCAGATGGTGGTGTAAGAGTATGCTCTGAGTATAAGGTAACCATCAACAGATACTGGAAAGTAATCCACCCAATAACTTGACAAACATGGAGCATCTGTTCACGACGTTGACAGGAAGCCAGACTTTTTCAAATTTCGATCTGACAAATGCCTATCTGCAGCTTGAGTCAGACGCTGAGTCTGAATCATTCTTGACTATCATTACACACATGGGTCTATTTCAGTTTCACAGGCTGCCATTTGGTGTTTCTTCAGTCCGTGGAATTTTGTAAGGAATGGAGCTAGTCGTGTGTTATTTGGATGACATTCATATTCGTGCTCCAAACAAGCAAACCTATGACGGCAGATGAAAGAGGTGTTCCAACGCTTGGAAAAGCATGGAGTTCAGATGACAGAACACAAATGTGAAATGTTTCAAAATTCTGTAATGCACTTGGGTCACAAAGTAGACAAGAACGGGTTGCATGCTACCAAGTGTAAAGATCAAGTAATTAGAAATGCGCCACACCCTCAGTTCACATCTGATCTCAGATCTTTTTTGAACCTCATAAATTACTGCGGTAAATTCATACCAGATCTGGCAACATTATTGCATCCATTGAATGAACTCTTGAGGAAGGGTTTCCATGGAATTGGACAAAGGAGGGTGATGAGGCATTCAAATGGCATAAAAATCAACTTGTGGAGGGTGTGATGCTTATGCATTACGATGTGCTCAGAGATTAAACGAACATGTGATTCCTCTCCATACAGAGCAGTTTTTTGTAACTCGTTCCTGGGATGTGGCCTTCAGACGAAGACGAGTTTCCAGTCACAGCAGATGACATTGGTTGAACAACTCGTCGGGGCTCCATATTGGCAAAGGGTGTACAAATATAACACAAATGAGTGGGAAACACAGATACTGGATTTAGAATACAGGCCATTTTTTACGCATAAGAATGAGTTGTCGGTTGATCAAATTTATGTCATGCAGGGAGCTAGAGTTGTAATCCCTGGAAAGTACATATTGCAGTTGCTATGTGATCTTCATGATGATCACTTAGGGATGTGTTTGACGAAGAGTCTAGTGAGGAGATATCTTTGGTGGCCAGAGTTAGAGAAGGACATTGGAAACATAGTGAAATCATCTGGAACATGTCAAGCAGTAGAAAGGAAGCCGCCATCGCCAAGTGGCTCCTCTTCCTCTGATGTCACCTCACAATTATTTTTTTCTCCTCTTCTGGTCAGTTCAGACTCACTGATCACAGCTCTCTTCACTGCTGAGCTGCTTCACATTGCTCCCTGTCTCTAAACTTTGTGCTCTAGGTAAAGCTCGAACTCACAGCCTTGGCATTCCTCGCTAATTGCACTGCTGTATAAGTACCATGCGTTAACCAACTGCGCCACTGGAATCCCAGTTTAATATATTTAACATGGTGAACTGCAGGCCAGTTAGCCTAACATCAGTGGTCGGGAAAATGCTCTCATCGATGTTCAAGGAAGTCTGAACGAGCACTTAGAAAATCATAGTCTGATCAAACAAAGTCAACATGGTTTTACGAAAGGGAAATCTTGCTTGACAAATTTATTACAGAATGCTGAGGATGTAACTAGAAGGATAGATAAAGGGGAACCAGGAAATACCAGGAACCAGGAGTTACTCGGGGTGGTGTCCTAGGCCCAACCATCTTCAGATGCTTCATCAATGAATTTCCCTCCATCATAAGTTCAGAAGTGGGGATGTTCGCCGATAATTGAATAAAGTTCAATACCATTCTCGATGCCTCAGATTCTGAAGCAGTCCAGGTCCACATGCAACAAGACCTGGACGACATTCAGGCTTGGGCTGATAAGTGGCAAGTAACATCCACACCACCCAAGTGCCAGTCAATTATCATCTCCAATAACAGAGAATCTAAACATCTCCCCCTGACATTCAATGGCATTATCATCGCTGAATCCCCCACCATCAACATCCTGGGGATCAGCCTTGCCCAGAAACCTGGAACAGCGATAAACATACTGTGGCTGCAAGAGTTGGTCAGGGGCTGGAAATTCTGCAACATCTTCTGACTCCCCAAAACCTGTCCACCATCAAGTAGTCAGAAGTCAGGAGTGTGATTGAATATTCTCCACTTGCCTGCATAATTTCAGTCACAACAGTACTCCAGAAGTTCAACACCAGCCAAGACGAAGCAACCCGCTTCATCACCACCCTATCTACCATCTTAAACATTTAATTCCTCCAGTATGATGCACAGTGGCAGCAGTGTGTACCATATACAAGATGCAGTGCAGCAATTCACCAATGCTCCTTTCACAATTCCTTGCAAACTCGCAACCAGTATCACCTGGAAGGACGAAAGCAGTAGATGCATGGGAACACCACCAACTGCATGCCTCCCTCCAAGTCACACAACATCCTGACTTGGAACTATATTGCTGAGTCAAAATCCTGGAACTCCCTCCCTAACAGCACTGTGCATGTACCTCACCATATGGACTTCAGCGGTTAAATAGGCAGCTCACTACCACCTTCCCAAGTGCAATTAGGGATGGGAAGTAAATGCCAGCATTGCCAGGGACCCTCAGATCCCAATAATGAAGAAGAAAAAGAATGGATAATTATCTGAGGAAAGAAATGTGCAGAGCTGCATGGAAAAGGCGGGTGTGTTGGACCAGCTGAGTTGCTCTTGCAGAGAGCTTGCATAAATATGAAGGGCAGAAACACCTCCTTCTGTGCTGTAACAATTTTATGATTCAATTCTATTCTGTTATATAAAGGAGACGTTTTGCTCCAACTACACAATCAGCTGGTTAGACCACACCTGGAATACTGTGTATAGTTTTGGTCTCAGCCCTTTATAAAGGATACACATTTGCCTTGGAAACAGGGTAGTGAAAATTCACCAGAATGTAGCCAAGGCTCTCATGGTTAAATTATGAGGTGCGATTCATTCAAGCAGGCCTGCATTCCTTGGAATATCGGAGGTTAATGGGTGATTTGATTGAGTATTTTAGGATTAGGAAATGAATTATTAGGGGAAATAGAGAGAAACTTCTTTTTTCAATAGTTGCTTTAAATGTGGTGCGTTGTGCTCTCATCTTGAATCTTAGAATAACAGAATTATAGAAAGTATAAGGTGCAGAAAGAGGCCACTTGGCCCATTGCGTCTGCGCAGTCAAAAAATGATCCGCACCTTCTCTTCCCACCTTCCAGCATTTGGTTAGTAGCCCTGAAGATTATGACACTTGAGATGCATATCTAGACTCCACTTAAATGAGTCGAGTGTTTCTACCTCAACTACCCTTTCAGGCAGTGAGTTCCAGACCCCCACCACTCTCTGGATGAAAAGATTGTTCCTCATCTCCCCTCTAATTTTTATACCAATGACTTTAAATCTATGCCCCGAGTCACTGACCTCTCTGCTAAAGTAAATAGGCCATTCACCTCCAATCTATTCAGGCCCCTCAACATTTTGTCCATTTCAATCAGATCTCCCCTCAGCCATCTCTGTTCCAAGAACAACCTCAAAATAAAGTAACAGCCCCATTTCCCAAAGCATTTCTAAAGATTCACAAAGCTGGAGACTAGATTTTCCTTTTGGAACTTTTCGATTTTGCACACTCCCAAGTGCAAATAGTTTCCAAAACAGCATCGCGGTCCTTCACCTTGCAACATGCCCTGGGATGAGGAAATTCAGTGATGTGGAGATTCAGGACACGTGGCGGCCAAATACAAAGCAGCTGTAAGCAGGAAGGCCACCAGACAAAGGACTGGAAGGAGAGTAAGTGCTGCAATCTGTGTGATGAGGACACCTGGACAAGACCTACCCAAAAACGCAGCCTCAGTTACACACAAGCAGAAATAATCAAGGAGGAACAGGAGGAAGGAACAGCAAACATGTCTGCTGCAAAGTTCCAAAATGTAAACAACATTGACTCAGAAATGACCGGGTTGGATTTGTCCTGCATTTTGTGTACAGGACATACCTGAGCAATTTCCACATTGCTGGGTAGGTTCCAGTATTGTAGCTGTACTGGAAAAGCTTGGCTAGGGGAGCGGCAAGTTCTGAAGCACAGGTCTTCAATTCTATTTTCAGAATGTTTTCAGAGCCTTTGCAGTATCTAATGCCTTCAGCCGATTCTTGATATCACGTGGAGTGAATCATATTAACTGACGATTGGCATCTGTGATGCTGGCGACATCAAGAGGAGGCCAAGATGGAACATCCACTCAGCACTTTTGGCTGAAGTTGGATGCAAATTCTTCAGCCTTGTCCTTTGCACTGATGTGCTGGTCTCCCCCATCATTGAGGATGGGGATATCTGATGCAACCTGATCATGCGTTATCCTCTTTAATACATCCTGAGCGTTCTTTATCCTATCTGATAGATCCTGACCCTTCCTTAAACACTTTGAATCTCCTTTAGCTCATGATCTTCTCTAATATGCTCTGTTATTTCTTTGATATACTCTGAGAATCCCTTACTGTCACTGTACACACTTATAGCCTTTAGATCCTCTGGTTAACATATTAACCCCTTATATTCCCTCTTAGCCTCGATAATCCCCATGTCCTTGTGAATTCACTAAGAAACGCTTAGATTCTCTGAAACTATGAGAAAAGGGTTTTGAAAGCCATGGCACAGATCGATGTGTGTGGAAACGGCTGACTTTACAGCGTATGCAGTAAAATAAAGAGCAAACTTGTGTGTGAGAAGAGCACAGAAAAGTTGTGCCTGGAGCGGCGCCCTTGGGGCAAGGAAACAAAAAAATCAAACCATTAACTTGAAAGCATAAAATTAAAAACAGACAATGCTAGAAACATTCAGCAGGTCAGGCAGCATCTGTGGAGAGATATTCCTTTCACCAGGATACAATGATCCACTTTGATACTTCACATAACTCAGATCTTACACTCTCCACATCTCCCTGTAAGGAAGAGTTTGGGCTGAAATGATCGTTTTGTAGATTTGAGCAAACAGAGTAAGGCAGCAATACATAACTCCCCAACTGCGGCCTGGGGAAGGATGGAACTCAGATTCAGGAATCTTGGATGTGTTGATAAAAGGAATAAAAGAACACATTCTTCTTCAACACAATAACCTTGAGGATGGAATTCAAAACCATGTGTGCAGGTGTAATGGATTCATGGGCCGTCGACTGAACCTCTCGGTCACATCGTCCCAGGAACACGGCTCAGAAAGTTCTCATATTTCCTTCATTCTCATTACAAAGCCCTGGACTCAGAGAGTGCACAGCAAGAAAACTCACTTTTAATTACCAGTCATCAGTGCCAGAATTTAATCTCTATTCACGTGGTTATGTGGATTTATGTTCCCGTCTTATGAGCGACTGGGTTTCCAATCCCAATGCTGTAATAATTTGTGTTATATCGTCAGAAAAGCTGCTCAGGTGGAAAGTTCAAAATCAAAGCAGGAGATGTTGGAAATATTCACCAGGTCTGTTAGTTTTCGTGGAGAGATCATCTTTCACTAAAAATATCTTTGTCTAACAATCCGTGTTAGACTATCGCAGCTGATTGAGTGGGACTGTGACTGTATAATGGTGAATACTCTGTGTTGTGGTCACAGCAACACCGATCAAGACAGAGCTTGTTTTACATCTTAAACCGGCTGCTGTACCTGCTAATGGAATGCAGCAAATAACCAATATTTATTCCTTGAAATTGTGCTTCTTCTTGATGGATGAAAACTATTGTCTCCTTTTACATCATCGCACTTACACATGCCTGTGCTTCAGGCTCCAACATTCAAACCCACCTCTTTTCTCAGATTATTCCTTCCACTATTAATACTGACTTCCTTCCATTTTATTTTACTGCAGCTTAGCCGACTGTAACATTCACTTTCATGTTCTTAAAGCCTTTCTGGGCTACCACCGCTGCACATGCTCCATTCACACCAATGTTTATTTGGGCCTTGAACTCAGTCCATACATTTAGGTCTGAGTGACCGCTCGGCAGACACACACTGCAAAAGCAGGGCTGGCCATTGGAAGGACAGAGTCGGAATGCTGATAATATTTCTTTGTGGAATCTTCTTTGACAAGGGATGTGAATTGAGGAACTGGGTTTTGATTTCGTGGCAGCTGGTGTTTTTCTCATGAAATGTGTTCTTTGATGAAGTAACGGAGACATTTGATGAGGGCAGTGGTAATGTGGTTGCTGTTGTGGAGATGGATTTTCAAAAGTCATTTGGTGAAATACCACATAATCAACTTGTTAGAAAAATTAAAGTGATGGAATTAAAGGACCAGTGAGAGCCTGGTTACATAATTATCTGAGGGATATAAAACAGAGAATAGTGAGAAGAGAAGAGGACTGATTTCCAGGGTGATGGGGAAAAGCTGGATTGTGGGATTAAACTGATTGATCTTCCAAAGAGCTGGCACAGGCTCGGCGGGTCGAGAGGCTTCCTTCTGTGCAGTAAAATTCACTGATTCCATCATGTAAATTTTCACATCAAACGGGAAATGTAATGCAATTCAACGTTCAAAGACAATGATTCCCAGAATATGTGTAGTTCAAGGCATTGTACCATGCTGTGATGGCCGAGTAGTTAAGGTGATGGACTTGAAATCCAATGGGAGTTTTTCTGCGCAGGTTTGAACCCTACTCACAGCGAAGTGAGTCTTATTTTCCTCGAGTTGGCTGCTCTATTTGCTGATTGGAAATGTTAAAATGGTTCAATATCAATCAGATATTGTGGAAGCTGAACAAACGGTGAGAAATAAACACAAAAATCAGCCTGCTGGAAGTGAACAAAAAGGGAGAAGCAATTGGCGAGCTTCTCTGGTGGTCGAATGGTTGGAGTTCAATGCACTTACTGCAACGACCTGGGTTCGATTCCTGGTCAGCAAATGGTCAGTAGTTGCTGCCCTGACAACTCACAAACGTGACTTACATTTAAAATAAAAGAAACAAGTAAATGGTCAGCACCTCTGGCCTTACCTGTGGAGGGAGAGAAACACAATTAAAGGTTCACATCAGTGATTATGCACCAGAGCTGAAGAAGTCAGAGATGTGACAGGTCGATGACAGAGCTCGGAAAGTTAAAGGGAACATGTGAAGGGCTGTGACAAATTACAACCCAGAGTGATGTATTCTTTTAGTTTAGTTTAGAGATACGGCACTGAAACAGGACCTTCGGCCCACCAAGGGAGGATGGGGCAAGGAATATATGGATGGCAGACATTGGGGCAGCTTTTTCTGCTTGCTGTTCAAACTGCACAAATATCATTCCTGATCAACCAATCACAACTGCTCTGTCAGCGAATCACACTGGACTGAATGACCTCCTTCTGTGCTGTACCTTTCTGTAATTGTATGTTTGTCATTTCTATCACCAGCTTTGGAAGCAGACCTGCTGAATGACATTTTAAATGGTGCCAACCCTTCACTGCAGCTCAGCTCATCAAAACATTCACTGATATTATCGGCCTGTTAGACATCTTCTTGAGTTACATCTGCTGAACAACATTAGCTTCTTGCAGCTCCGCTTTCTTCACACTGAAAGCCAGTGAGAAATTATGCACAGTTTGAAATCTAAGCAGCGGGTAAAAGATTGGAAGGAGAGTGTGTCTGGAGATAATTGCTAATGGGAACAACTCTTGCACATTCCAGTATTCAGTATCTGGAAGAAGCAGGAAGATGAGATCACAGTGCTTATTTATCCTGTTATCTGCAAAAATCCATCGCTTCTCAATGTCCTCCATCTTTCATTCCCACTCCCTGCTTTCCAGGGAAAGCTGGGATTCCTGAATTCGGTGTGTTCACATGAAGCAGCGAATTCATCTGGGAGCTGGAGGAACAGAGAGAGCTGGAGAAAAAGCAATGATAGAAGAAGGAGATCCCACATGAAACTGGCAGAATTTGATGTGTGTCAGTTGTTTCTATTGATGTATGATGGCAATGTGTTGCTTTGCACATTTTACAGGAGTCGCATTGATGAGGTTGGTGCATCTTGGAAATTGAAACTTGTACATCTGCAGCTTTATGCTCTTGTTAACACATTTGGTGCTGTCATTGCCTGAACAAGTCTTTTGTGTTCTCGCTAAACATTGGATTGTTTTAATGAGAAACAAATCTGTGGTGAAAGTGGTGAAGTGAAGATATAGCAAAAGCAGCATTGAGCAGCTAACTTGCAGTGAAGTCTGGCAAATTCACTAGTGCTCCAGTGATGAGAATTCTGTGCTTTTTCCACTGCAGACCTGGTTACATTCCTGGTCAGGGGATGAATCTTTCTTGCTGCAGTATGAACTGTCACAAAAAGAATGCATTGCTTGCTGAAAAAAAAATTAAAAAGCTCATTAGGGATAATATTTGTTCTTCTGTTCTCTTTGTTCTTTTCTTCTCTTTTGCCCCACCCCACTTAATTTTCTTGAAATCTGCAACATTTTTAACCTTTGCCAGTTCTGATGAAAGGTCACTGACTTGAAACGTTAACTCTGCTGCTCTCTCCACAGATGCTGCCAGACCTGCTGAGTATTTCCAGCACTTTTGTTTGTATTTCAGATTTCCAGCATCTGAAGTATTTTGCTTTTATATGAGGGTTGATGAGGCTGGCATGCTTAATTTAGTCTTCATGGATTTGAGCAAGGCTTTTAACAAGGTCCAACATGGAAGAATGGTCATCAAATTAAAAGCTTATACGATATTAAGACACCTGGCAAGTTGTATCCAAAATTGACTCAGTGGCAGGAATCGAAAGGTAATGGCAAATGGGTATATTTGTGACTGTTAGCCTGTTCTCTGTGGGATTCTGACCTCTGGGGGAGCCTACATTTGGGAGTCTCACCTTTTTTCTTAGTTGGAGAATATTTGTTCTGAACTCTCTTTGCTCCTCATTGAATGCCTCCCACTGCTCTGACACTGATTCACCTTCAAGTAGCTGTTTCCAGTCCTCTTTTAACAAATCAAATCTCCAATTAGTAAACGGGACATTCTCACAATTTAAAATTTTAATTCTTGGTCTCTCTTTATCCTTTTCTAACTATGCTAAATCTAACTGAATTATGATCATTGCCACTAAAATGCTCTCCCACTGATACCCCTTCCACCTACACAGATTTTTTTTCCTTAACACTACGTCCAGAACTGCCCCTTCTCTTGTTGGGTTTGCTCAGCATTGGCTAAAAATTCTCCTGAATGCACTGTAAGAATTTTGCTCCATCTATACTTTATGCACTTCAGAATCTTCAGAATTATCCATAAATATTGAATCTTAATTTCCACATTGATAAACATTGGATTGAATTTGATGCAGCTATAGAGCAGTGTCATTGAGCAGCACGAAAGGAAATCGGTATTAAATTAAGTTAAAACTACAATTATCTATCACTGTGCAGTGTGAGGGCACCTCATGATGCAATGGTCTCTGCTCAAGACAAATTCTTAAAGAGAACATCCCCTCTAGCATTATTTAACTCTGCTAATATTCCCTGTTGTATTTTCAGATAAAGCTGCACCATAAAACATTTTGATGTCTTGAAAATGTGCAACCTCCCCAGGTAGCAACTGAACACTCATTCCCCAAGTGATCGGTAGGGATACTCACCACTGAAGTAATAAGAAAAAAACCCACAACCCACACTTGTACACTTGTACATTCCATACCGAAGCATCAGGACAAGTATTGCACTGTTACCAGACCTGGGTTCATCCAGCAGCCCCAGAGGAAGGATCTTTATTCCAGACAGTCACTGAGGAGAGAGAAACAAAGAGAGAAAAGGAGAAAGAGAATGACAGAGCGATCAATAGAGTCTGGAGTAGATGCTGAAAGGAACAGATTCACAATTCCGTACTTTACTTCATTGAGATTGACAGACAGAAAGCAAGAAAAGACACAAAGATGTACATTTAAACAGTGCCTTTCACGTCATCAGGATCTCACAAAGCACTTGACAGTCAATAAAGTACTTTTGAAGTGTGGTTTCTTCTGTAATCTCATGACAGAGAGAGACAGAGAGTTCGACAAAAATACTGATTCAGCAGATGCCAAAATATGATCTTAAGAATTACATCTCAATATGGAAACTTTATTTCCAGGTCTGTATAAATCTTATTGTTTGTTTGATTCCGGTTCAGTAAATGTAAACCTGAAGTTGAGTGAATAAATTTGCCTCTAATCCCTGATGAAACAGGGACAAAGCTTTCCAAATTCTATCAGGTCACCTTCCAGCCTTCTCTATTCTCGAGGTTTTCCTGTTTGCTTTAACCTCTCCATTCTGGTAAAAGTTGTGAGTGAACATTTATTTTCCTGTTCACTGTGAGACCTGGCAGCAGTGGAAACAATTCCTAATGTCCGTGCGATTTGAAATTCTTCTTTTTTTGTTTATTAATTCATTATCTTGATGTGTTTATTATCTTAACCACGAGACTATGACTTCTTGTTCTCTATCTGTTTAAATGCTGCTCAGTAAAAATTTCAATCATCCGCTGATTTGTAACACATGGGCACTGAGTCACTGAACAGTCTCCACTCAAGAAAATGCAGAAAGAGACAAACTCATCTTGTATTATTTTTACTCTGCTATTTTCCTCTGCAACATGTTAAAATAACGCCTTACAACTAAAATAAATCAAGTTTGTGAAGTTAAAAATCCAGTCACCTCCTCGGGGAATTGAACCACATTGATAGACATAGAGTGAAACACACAGATATGTCCACCGAGAGTGAGGGAGGCCAAAAGAGAGACAGGCAGCCGGAAAGAAAGAGTGTCTCCAATTTGGCAGATTTTTGTTCCATTTCTGAAGGTACATTTTGAAATGCAAATGAGTAAATCCTGGAGGGATTGAAAGGTGCAGGATTTTATTACCTGTAATTGATGATTGGTTCTGTCAGTACCTGGTTAAACTTTGAAATAATCAGAAAGGTAGACAGCAGGGCACGAGCACTCACACAGAATTCACAACAGATTGTTAAGTTTATCATCTTAACCACTCGACTAAAAATGCATGCAATAAAGTATTATGCCTGGTAAATGGAGTTCGGTCATAAAAGCATCAGCAAAGTTAAAAATAATCTCGCCCGATTTGGGTTGAAACTTAGCACAAAAGCAAAAATACGGTTGCTGCTGGAAATCTAAAATAAAAGCAGAAAGTGCTGGAAATACTCAGCAGGTTCACCAGCATCTGTGGAGTGAGAAACAGAGTTAATGTTTCAGGTCAGTGATCTTTCAGCAGATCTCGATGTCACCTCTTCTTCTGCCAAAATTTTTCAATCTGTACTCTCTGGATCTTCAATCCTTCAGCCAATAGAAACAGTTCCTCTTTAATTCTTGGATCTAAACCCTTCATTTAAGCATACGATCAATTCTCCTCTCTCCTTCTCTGCTCGAAGATGAACAACCCCAGCTTCTCCAGTCTATCCACGGATGTGGAATCTCACATTCCTGAATTATATTTTCCTGCAGATTGAAGACGTCAAAAGCCAAAACATTTGATGTTTTCAACACGGCTGCTGAAATAGCCAGAATGTCAGGAGCTTCGAATCATTTATAGATCATTTAAAGATGACTTCGGAAAAAATCACCTCGTGCTAACTTAAAATAAATATGCTCCCCAGGTTGATTGCAGTGCAATGTTTCCATAAAGTTAGAGTTATCATCTTTCTTGTATTTGGGAACAGTCCCCAGTTCAAAACCACGTTGAAACGTTTTCAAAACGCATTCCGTGAAATACTAGGAAACCTTGAGTGATAGACATTCGTCAATCCATGTTCTCAAATTGCAATATATCACAGATTGTTACATTTGCTTTTCCTCTGTACAGTTCTGTGCACTCAAGCTGTCCACAGCGTCTTTCACTCAATTTCCTTTCTGCCCCTGTCAGAGCAGAAAGTCACCCTCAACGTTGAACATTACAGCTGATTTCTGTTCAAATTTGTGGGCGATTATTAAAGGATCATTCCGTGCTACCTCGGTTAATAACAGCCGGTCAAAGCTTCATGTCGCACATGGAAACAGTTACATCAATTATTCACCCATTCCCAATGCCACAGTCAGTGAGACCGGGACAAGCAGCAATATTCTAAACCCACACTCTCCAATCACCCACTGTCAACAGAAAACAACAAATCAATCAGAGGGTTACTGTACATCCATGGGACACGGGACATGACAGCCCGGGCCAAACATCCTCATACTCTGAGCCCAATGAATGAGTCACAAGCAATAGTAACAACTTTCGAAATCGTTCCCATGTAAAATGTGTTCATGTTATTTAAAAGCAATTCCTCAGTAAAATGGATTGCAATCTTTGGAAGGCGGTGCAGCTAAAAAGTGGAAGATGGGAATGATGTTATTGATGATTGAGTGGAATGTATTGCATCCTTGGGCGTTTGCTGATCAATTTCCTTTTACATCTTGGAACACAAAAAAAGCTGAGGCACCAGGAGGAAACCAACAGTTATCTCGCTTTAATGAGAGATATGGCAACGCTACCGTTGGTTGCCTAGCTACCTCAGTCAATAGAGCATGAGATTCTTAATTTCATGGTCATGGGTTGGAGATCCATGTTCACTGTGATTGTTTTAAACTTTGCTGCTGCTTTCAAGGGCGAGCCCCAGCTCTCCATTCCTCCACCACTGTCACCCGCGCTCAAACTGTATCTTTCTCCAGCACGCTGTTGTGAATGTCACAATTCCTGATTTACAAGTGAAAACTGTCCTCCTTATCACTGGCCATGTGAGAGACAAGTTTGTAGATGCAGCCGAATGTGCAGTGAATGATTATACTTTAAAAGTGGGAAGTTCCAGTGCAGCTTTTGTACCAAAACAAAAAAGATCTCAGTCACAGAATGAGAATGGTCACTTCCTGGGGGACAAATAGCATCGGATCCACGTCGAAAAGGATTCCAATGACAATGATCAGATTCATTAGATTCAGAGAGAAAAACTCCGAAACTCATCCTGAACGCAATTTACATGCAGATGAGCTATGAGGAAAGATTGGATAAGGCTGAGTTTGTATTCCTTGGGACAAAGGAAGCTACGGGGAGATGTAATGGAGGTGTATAAAATTATGAGGGACCTGTTTCTCATCAGACAGGCCAGAATGAGGTTTTCATTGCTGAAGCCACATTTAGCACTGTCAGTAGAAGAAAAGCAATCAAGACAGAAAGAGAGTCATGATAGGGGTAGAGTGGGAGAAAGAATTCTGAAGTTGAACCAGAAGGTGAGAGTGAAGATTCATCATCACAAGTGGTTGAAGTGGCGACCAGGAAGAGTGGTGGAAGATGTGGTCCTCGTACATATTTAGTCAAGATGTTTTGTAGTGGAAAAGTTAGGTTTGTACATATCGTTCATTTTTTACCTTCAGAGGTTCGCAAAAAAAAGAAGGAAGTTGGAAAGAATCAAATGTGTCTGATAAATCAGATAGTTTTGTTACGAGTTGAGCACCAATAGTTACTCAAACACAAATCATGCCCGAAACTTGTGCAAGAAAATGTTTGAGTTCAGATCCAAGGCACAGTTAGAGAGACATGTCTGATGAAATGGAAATTTCAAATGCTGCTCAAGGTCAAAATCAGCCTCTGTTGGAGAAACCTCTCCTCAGATTCAGTCCAAGATGGTTCAAGGTCTTTCCACAAGTTCTGGAAATTTGAGTCAGGATAGAAGGTGCCAGAGAAGGTGCCAAGAAATGTGTAAGGTCAGTCCTAGTAATTACAGGCCAGTTGGTTTAACATCAGTAGTGGGTAAGATTTTCGTAACAATAGTCAGGGAAAATATCAATTTACACGTAGAGAGGTTCGAGGTAATTAAAATAACCAGAAGGGATTTGTAAAAGACAGATCATGCATGACTAATTTAATTGAATTTTTTGTTGAAGTAAAGGAGAAGTTTGATGAAGGGAGTGTGTTGAATGTTGTTTATATGGATTTTAACAAAATATTTGATAAGGTACCACAAAATTGTGACTTATGGAATAGGAGGGATCAGTGTCCATTTGAATAAAATATTGGCTTAAGGACAGAAAACAACGAGTCAATGAAAATGGTTGTTTTTCAGACTGGAGAATGGTAGACAGTGATGTTCCCCAAAATAGCAGAATTTCAAAATTTGCTGATGACAACATACTTGGAGCTGCAGCAACCAGTGAGCATAATATGAATAGCCAACAACAGGATATAGATAGAACATAGAACATTACAGCACAGTACAGACACTTTGGCCCTCCATGTTGCGCCGACCTGTGAAACCATCTGACCTACACGATTCCATTTTCATCCATATGTCTATCCAATGACCACTTAAATGCCCTTAAAGTTGGCGTGTCTACTACTGTTGCAGGCAGGGCGTTCCACGCCCCTACTAGTATCTAAGTAAAGAAACTACCTCTGACATCTGTCCTATATCTATCACCCCTCAACTTAAAGCTATGTCCCCTCGTGCTTGCCATCACCATCCGAGGAAAAAGACTCTCACTATCCACCCTATCTAACCCTCTGATTATCTTATATGTTTCTATTAAGTCACCTCTCCTCCTCCTTCTCTCTAACGAAAACAACCTCAAGTCCCTCAGCCTTTCCTCGTAAGACCTTCCCTCCATACCAGGCAACATCCTAGTAAATCTCCTCTGCACCCTTTCCATAGCTTCCACATCCTTCCTATAATGCGGTGACCAGAACTGCACGCAACACTCCAGGTGCGGCCGCACCAAAGTTTTGTACAGCTGCAGCATGACCTCGTAGCTCCGAAACTCG
This sequence comes from Heterodontus francisci, assembly GCF_036365525.1. Taxonomy (NCBI): domain Eukaryota; kingdom Metazoa; phylum Chordata; class Chondrichthyes; order Heterodontiformes; family Heterodontidae; genus Heterodontus; species Heterodontus francisci. Next base: position 37,472,784 of record NC_090404.1, on the reverse strand, counting down.
ATCCCCCTACTAATAAAAGCTAACACCCCATATGCCTTCTTAACAGCCCTATTAACCTGGGTGGCAACTTTCAGGGATTTATGTACCTGGTCACCAAGATCTCTCTGCTCATCTACACTACCAAGAATCTTCCCATTAGCCCAGTACTCTGCATTCCTATTGCTCCTTCCAAAGTGAATCACCTCACACTTTTCTGAATTGAACTCCATTTGCCATCTCTCAGCCCAGCTCTGCAGCCTATCTATGTCCCTCTGTAACCTACAACATCCTTCGGCACTATCCACAACTCCACCGACCTTCGTGTCATCTGCAGATTTACTAACCCACCCTTCTACACCCTCATCCAGGTCATTTATAAAAATGACAAACAGCAGTGGCCCCAAAACAGATCCCTGCGGTACACCACTAGTAACTAAACTCCAGGATGAACATTTGCCATCAACCACCACCCTCTGTCTTCTTTCAGCCAACAAATTTCTAATGTAAAGCACTAAATCTCCTTCAATCCCATACTTCCGTATTTTCTGCAATAGCCTACCGTGAAGAACCTTATCAAACGCCTTACTGAAATCCATATACACCACATCCACGGCTTTACCCTCATCCACCTGTTTGGTCACCTTCTCAAAAAACTCAATAAGGTTTGTGAGGCACGACCTACCCTTCACAAAACCGTGCTGACTATCTCTAATCAACTTATTCTTCCCAAGATGATTATAAATCCTATCTCTTATAGCCTTTTCCAACATTTTACCCACAAGGGACAGGAATGGATGTTGTGGGTTCCGGGATTTAGATGTTTCACTAAGAACAGAGAAGATGGTAAAAGAGGGGGGGTCATGTGGCATTGTTAATCAAGGAAAGTATTACAGCAGCAGAAAGGACGTTTGAGGACTCGTCTACTGAGGTAGTCTGGGCCGAGGTTAGAAACAGGAGAGGAGAGGTCACCCTGTTGGGAGTTTTCTATAGACCTCCAAATAGTTCCAGAGATGTAGAGAAAAGGATAGCAAAGATGATTCTTGACAGGAGCGAGAGTAACAGGGTCGTGGTTATGGGGAACTTTAACTTTCCAAATATTGACTGGAAATCTATAGTTCGGGTACTTTAGATGGGTCAGTTTTTGTCCAGTGTGTGCAGGAGGGTTTTCTGACACAGTATGTAGACAGGCCAACCAGGGGGGATGCCACATTGGATTTGGTACTGGGTAATGAATCCGGCCAGGTGTTAGATTTAGAAGTTGGTGAGCACTTTGGTGATAGTGATCACAATTCGGTTAGGTTTACCTTAGCGATGGGCAGGGACAGGCATATACAGCAGGGCAAGAAATATAGCTGGGGGAAAGGAAATTATGATGCGATTAGGCAAGATTTAGGATGCGTAGGATGGGGAAGGAAACTGCAGGGGATGGGCACAATCGAAATGTGGAGCTTATTCAAGGAGCAGCTACTGCGTGTCCTTGATAAGTATGTACCTGTCAGGCAGGGAGGAAGTTGTCGAGCGAGGGAGCCATGGTTTACTAAAGAAGTTGAAGAGCTTGTCAAGAGGAAGAAGAAGGCTGATGTTAGGATGAGACGTGAAGGCTCAGTTAGGGCGCTTGAGAGTTACAAGCTAGCCAGGAAGGATCTAAATGGAGAGATAAGAAGAGCAAGGAGAGGACACGAGAAGTCACTGGTGGATAGGATCAGGGAAAACCCTAAGGCTTTCTATAGGTATATCAGGAATAAAAGAATGACTAGAGTTAGATTAGGGCCAATCAAGGATAGTAGTGGGAAGTTGTGTGTGGAATCGGAGGAGATAGGGGAAGTGTTAAATGAATATTTGTCGTCAGTATTTACAGTGGAGAAAGAAAAGGTTGTTGAGGAGAATACTGGGATACAGACTACTAGGCTAGATGGGATTGAGGTTCACAAGGAGGAGGTGTTAGCAATTTTGGAAAGTGTGAAAATAGATAAGTCCCCTGGGCCAGATGGGATTTATCCTAGGATTCTCTGGGAAGCTAGGGAGGAGATTGCAGAGCCTTTGTCCTTGATCTTTATGTCATCATTGTCGACAGGAATAGTGCTGGAAGACTGGAGGATAGCAAATGTTGTCCCCTTGTTCAAGAAGGGGAGTAGAGACAGCCCTGGTAATTATAGACCTGTGAGCCTTACTTCGGTTGTGGGTAAAATGTTGGAAAAGGTTATAAGAGATAGGATTTATAATCATCTTGAAAAGAATAAGTTCATTAGAGATAGTCAGCACGGTTTTGTGAAGGGTAGGTCGTGCCTCACAAACCTTGTTGAGATTTTTGACAAGTTACCAAACAGGTGGATGAGAGTAAAGCCGTGGATGTGGTGTATCTGGATTTCAGTAAGGCGTTTGATAAAGTTCCCCACGGTAGGCTATTGCAGAAAATACAGAATTATGGGATTGAAGGTGAATTAGTGCTTTGGATCAGAAATTGGCTAGCTGAAAGAAGACAGAGGGTGGTGGTTGATGGTAAATGTTCATCCTGGAGTATAGTTTCTAGTGGTGTACCGCAAGGATCTGTTTTGGGGCCACTGCTGTTTCTCATTTTTATAAATGACCTGGATGAGGGTGTAGAAGGGTGGGTTAGTAAATTTGCGGATGACACGAAGGTCGGTGGAGTTGAGGATAGTGCCGAAGGATGTTGTCGGTTCCAGAGGGACATAGATAGGCTGCAGAGCTGGGCTGAGAGATGGCAAATGGAGTTTAATGCGGAAAATTGTGAGGTGATTCACTTCGGAAGGAGTAACAGGATTGCAGAATACTGGGCTAATGGGAAGATTCTTGGTAGTGTAGAAGAACAGAGAGATCTTGTTGTCCAGGTACATAAATCCCTGAAAGTTGCCACCCAGGTTAATAGAGCTGTTAAGAAGGCATATGGTGTGTTAGCTTTTATTAGTAGGGGGATCGAGTTGAGGAGCCACGAGGTCATGCTGCAGCTGTACAGAACTCTGGTGCGGCCGCACCTGGAGTATTGCGTGCAGTTCTGGTCACCACATTATAGGAAGGATGTGGAAGCTTTGGAAAAGGTGCAGAGGAGATTTACTAGGATGTTGCCTGGTATGGAGGGAAGGTCTTACGAGGAAAGGCTGAGGGACTTGAGGTTGTTTTCGTTAGAGAGAAGGAGGAGGAGAGGTGACTTAATAGAGACATATAAGATAATCAGAGGGTTGGACAGGGTGGATAGTGAGAGCCTTTTTCCTCGGATGGTGATGGCAACACGAGGGGACATAGCTTTAAGTTGAGGGGTGATAGATATAGGACAGATGTCAGAGGTAGTTTCTTTACACAGAGAGTAGTAGGGGCGTGGAACGCCCTGCCTGCAACAGTAGTAGACTCGCCAACTTTAAGGGCATTTAAGTGGTCATTGGATAGACATATGGATGAAAATGGAATAGTGTAGGTCATATGGTCTCACAGGTCGGCGCAACATCGAGGGCTGAAGGGCCCGTACTGCGCTGTAATGTTCTATGTTCTATGTTCTAACCGAAGTAAGGCTCACAGGTCTATAATTACCAGGGCTGTCTTCTTGAACAAGGGGACAACATTTGCTATCCTCCAGTCTTCCGGCACTATTCCTGTCGACAATGACGACATAAAGATCAAGGTCAAAGGGTCTGCAATCTCCTCTCTGGCTTCCCAGAGAATCCTAGGATAAATCCCATCTGGCCCAGGGGTCTTATCTATTTTCACACTTTCCAAAATTGCTAACACCTCCTCCTTGTGAATCTCAACCCCATTTTGCCTAGTAGTCTGTATCTCAGTATTCTCCTCGACAACATTTTCTTTCTCTACTGTAAATACTGACGAAAATATTCATTTAACACTTCCCCTATCTCCTCTGATTCCACACACAACTTCCCACTACTATCCTTGATTGGCCCTAATCTAACTCCAGTCATTCTTTTATTCCTGATATCCCAATAGAAAGCCTTAGGGTTTTCCCTGATCCTATCCGCCAATGACTTCTCGTGTCCTCTCCTCGCCCTTCTTAGCTCTCCCTTTAGATCCTTCCTGGCTAGTTTGTAACTCTCAAGATAGGGTAGTAGAATGGACAGAATGTTGGCAGATAGAATTTTATACTGACAAGTGTGAAGTGATGCATTTTGACAGAGGGATTAAGCAGAGGCAATGTAGATGTAAAAGCATAGTTCTAAAGAATGTGCTGGAACAGAGGGACCTGGGGGCGCAGGTGCATAGATCTTTGAAGGTGGCAAGATATATTAAGAGAATAGTTAGGAAAGCATAAGGAATCTTAGGCTTCATAAATAGAAGTACTCAGTCCAATTATGGTGAACCTCTATAAAGCTCTGGTGAGCAACAGCTCTGTCCTGTTCTTGTCAGCACATTTCAGGAACGATATGAGGGTCCTTGAGAGGGCGCTGAGGAGATTTAGCAGAAGGGTTCCAGGGATGGAGCATTTTAGTTACAAGGTTAGGTTGGCAGAGCTGGGCTTGTTCTCCTTAGAACAAAAGAGATTGAGGGGAGATTTAATAGAAGTGTACCAGATTATGACAGGCCTGGATAAGTTAGACAAGGGAAAATTGTTCCCATTAACAAACGGCACAAGGAGTAGTGACCACAAATTGCCAGTTCTGTGAAAAAAAGGATGTTGGGGAGTATGAGGAAGCACTGTTTTTGTATCTCAAGTGATAATGACCTGGAACTCGTTGCCCACAAGGGTGGTGGAAGCAGAAATGATAAATGCCTTCAGGAGGAATTCTGAGAAAAGCAGGCTTGCGGGGCTATGGGTATCGAGCCTGACTGCGTTGCTCTGTGCAGAGCTGGCATGGACCGAGTTGTCTCCTTCTCTGCTGGAAATAACTATGAAGTTTTGCAGGGCTCTCACCGCACGTGGCTCCTGTTGCTTTCATGCCACCTCATCCTTGTTTTCTATCCCTTCTTCTGGCCACTTCAGACGAACTTCTCTGCAGTGTGCAGCTGTTTCTCATTGCACCCCGTTTCTAAAATTCAGTGCTCCAGGTGAGGCTCGAACTCACAACCTCAGCATAGCTCATTAATTGCACTGCTGTATAAGTACCACACGCTAACCATTTACGCCACTGGAGCCACATTGCTCCCTAAATAGTTTGGGGAATTACAGGCAAGTTAGCCTAACATCAGTCGTCTGGAAAATGTTCTCATCTGTGACAAAGGAAGTATTAACAAGCACTTGGAAAATCATTGTCTGGTCAAACAAAGTAAACATGTTTTTACCGAATGGAAATCTTGATTGACAAATTTATTCCAGAATTCTGAGGATGTAGCTGAAAGGGCAGACAAAGGGGAACCAGGAATGTAGTATAATTGGATTTCCAAAAGGCATTCGGTAAGATACCATCGAAGATTAATATACCAGATAAAGGTTCATGGAATTGAAGTAATATATTAGCATGCAAGGAGGACTTAGAGGTTAATGGACAGAAAGCAACGAGGGATTGATGGAGCATTTTCAAGATATCAGACCGTAACTCGTGGAGTGCCTCAAGGATCAGTGCTGGGGCCACAGCTATGTCCAATACCGAGAGTGTGGTGGAAGCAGATTCGGTCCTGGGTTGAAGAGAAGATTGGTCCTTATCATCATTGATGCCAGCCTTTAGATAATTTCATTAAATCCACGTGCTATCAAGAGACGGGTGAAGGCACTGAAAATACAAAACACGATGGGCCCTGATACAATTCCAACTGTCATACTGAAGACCTGTGCTCTCGAACCAGCTGTGGCCTGAGAGAAGTTGTTTCAGTACAATTGCAAAAAGCACATCTTCCTGACAATGCGAAATTTGCCCAGCTATGTCCTGTCTACAAAAATCGGGAAAAGTCCAATCCGCCCATTAATTACCCCATCAGTCTACTCTCAATCATCAGCAAAGTTGTGGAAGGTATCATCGACAGTGCTATCAATAAACACTTACTCAGTAACACATCGCTGACCGATGCTCAGTTTGGATTCCACCAGGGGCACTCAATTCCAGACTTCATTACAACTTTGGCCAAACATGGAAAATAGAGCTGTATTAGAGAGGTGACAGTGACTGACTTTGACATCAAGGTAACATTAGACCCAGTATGGTTTAAAGGAGCCCGAGCAAAACTGGAGGCAATGGGAAAGAGAGGGGAAACGCTCCACGAGATGAAGTCATACCTAACACAAAGGTATCTCCTGGGGTGGGGGGGGGGGGGGGGTGGGCGGGAGTGTTTGCTAGAGTGGTTGGGGAGGGTTAAACTAAAATGGCAGGGGGATGGGAAATTTTGCAAGGAATCAGAGGAAGGGGGATCAAGGACAAGAACGAAAGGGGAATAAGAAAAGTGATAGGCAGAGAAATCAAGGGCCAGAATCAAACAGGGCCACAGTGTAAAATAGTGGGAAGGAGACACGTAATGTTAAAAAGACAAGCCTTAAGGCTTTGTGACTTAACGTGTGGATTATTAACAATCTTCTTCTTTGGCCTCCTTGTCTCCAGAGACAATGGGTAAGTGCCTGGAGGTGGTCAGTGCTTTGTGGAGCAGCGCCTGGAGTGGCTATAAAGGCCAATTCGAGAGTGACAGACTCTTCCACATGTGCTGCAGAAAAATTTGGTTGTCAGGGCTGTTATGCAGTTGGCTCTCCCCTTGCATTTCTGTCTTTTTTCCTGCCAACTGCTCAGTCTCTTCGACTCACCACGCTTTAGCCCCGCCTTTATGGCTGCCTGCCAGCTCCGACAATCACTGGCAACTGACTCCCACGACTTGTGATCAAAGTCATAGGACTTCATGTCGCTTCTGCAGATGTCTTTAAAGTGGAGACATGGACGGCTGGTGGGTCTGGTGCCAGTGACGAGCTCGCTGCACAATGTATCCTTGGGGATCTTCCCATCTTCCATGCAGCTCACATGGCCAAGCCATCTCGAACACCGCTGGCTCAGTAGGGTGCATACGTTGGGGATATTGGCGGCCTCGAGGACTTCTGTGTTGGAGATACGGTCCTGCCACCTGATGCCAAGTATTCTCCGGAGGCAGCGAAGATGGAATGAATTGAAACGTCGCTCTTGGCTGACATACGTTGTCCAGGCCTCGCTGCTGTAGAGCAAGGTACTGAGGACACAGGCTTGATACACTCGGACCTTTGTGTTCCGTGTCAGTGCGCCATTTTCCCACACTCTCTTGGCCAGTCCGGATATAGCAGTGGAAGCCTTTCCCACACGTTTGTTGATTTCTGCATCGAGAGACAAGATACTGGTGATAGTTGAGCCTAGGTAGGTGAACTCTTGAACCACTTCCGGAGAATGGTCGCCGATATTGATGGATGAAGCATTTCTGACGTCCTGTCCCATGATATTCATTTTCTTGAGGCTGATTGTTCGGCCAAATTCGTTGTAGGCAGCTGCAAATCTGTCGATGAGACTCTGCAGACACTCTTCAGTGTGAGATGTTAATGCAGCATCGTCAGCAAAGAGGAGTTCCCTGATGAGTACTTTCCGTACTTTGGTCTTCGCTCTTAGACGGGCAAGGTTAAACAACCTGCCGCCTGATCTTGTGTGGAGGAAAATTCCTTCTTCTGAAGACTTGAACGCATGTGAGAGCAGCAGGGAGAAGAAGATCCCTAACAGTGTTGGTGCGAGAACACAGTCCTGTTTCACGATGCTCAGGATAGGAAAGGGGTCTGATGAGGTGCTGCGATACTGGATTGTGCCTTTCATATTGTCATGGAATGAGGTGATGACACTTAGTAGATCTGGTGGACATCTGATCTTTTCTAGTAATCTGAAGAGACCATGTCTGCTGACGAGGTCAAAGGCTTTGGTGAGATCAATGAAAGCAACGTAGAGGGGCATCTGTTTTTCATGGCCTTTCTCCTGTAGCTGACGAAGGGAGAACAGCATGTCAATGATCAATCTCTCTGCTCGAAAGCCAAATTGTGCCTCAGGGTCGACACGCATGGCCAACTTCTGGGGTCTGTTTAAAACGACTCGAGCGAGGACTTCCCCACTATACTGAGCAGGGAGACTCCACGGTAGTTGTTGCAGTCACCGCGGTCACCTTTGTTCTTATAGAGGGTGATGATATTGGCATCGTGCATGTCCTGTGGTGCTGCTCCCTCGTCCCAACACAGGCAAAGCAGTATGTCGAGTGCTGAGAGTATAGCAGGCTTAGCACTCTTGATTATTTCAGGGGTAATGCTGTCCTTCCCAGGGGCATTTCTGCTGGCTAGACAATCATTGGCATCACTGAGTTCCGATTTTGTTTGCTGTACGTCCAGCTCATCCATGACTGGCAGAGACTGGGCTGCATTGAGGGCGGTCTGAGTGACAACATTTTCCCTGGAGTGCAGTTCTAGGTAGTGCTCCACCCAGCGGTCCATTTGCTTGCGTTGGTCAGTGGTTGTTTCCCATGATTTGGATTTGAGGGGGCGATCTTCTTGATGGTTGGCCCAGAAGCTCTCTTAATGCCATCATACATATCTCTGATGCTTCCGGTGTTGGAGGCCTGCTGAATATGACTGCATAGGCGTTGTCAGTAGTCATCTGCGTAGCGTCTGGCTGTTCTTAGTGCAGCGTTTCTGGCTGCTTTCAGTGCGACAGATGTTAGCTCACTGGGGGCTTTCTTGTATTTCAACAGTGCAATGCGCTTAGCGGCACTTAGCGGTGGAAGCGAAAACAATCAATGACTTCAAGAGGAAGTTGGATGGCCAGCTGAGAGAAATAGACTTGCAGGGCTGCAGGGATTGAGTCGGGGAGTGGGACTGACTGCGTAGCTCCATAGAGAGCTGGCATGGACACGATGGGCCTAATGGCCTCCTTCTGTGTCATAAATGACTCCATGACTCAGTTAAAGAGGAAATCATTGGAAGCAGATTCCCACTGTTAGTTTTTACCCCATTCTTGATTGCTGTGTATTCATTTTTCCAATGGATGGCACTGCTTTTCTTTACTTTCTCTTTATGGTAACCATGACAACTAATGCACAGCATGATTGGAATCTGGTAATATCTTGCTTGTAATTTTGTTAGCAGAGTATTGTAATAAAAAAACAAACAAAAATTGAAAGCATATTTCATGAAGTAAATTGAACATTATTCCTGCATTATAGCTCAATCCCTTGCTCGCGAAACCATGGTGATATACAGTCCCCGAACAAGAACTCACAGTACAGACTGGGGTAAGACACAAAGCAGGAAGTGTCAATTCCAAGAGAGGAATTCATAAAATTATTAGACCCAGTAATTTGTAGAAACAAATGATAAATCACAGTTGTGTGGCAAACAGGATTTGAAAAAGAAAACAGATGACTATTTTCAATAAAGGAGCTTTTGTTCTGAGGAGCTGAATCGAGGAACATCCTATTGATGTTCTGTGGCCTGACTTCTGAGCTCATCTACTGGTGAAACCCTCTAGAAACATTGTAAGTTACCTCTGGACTTGACTCTTCCATTGCACTAATGCAGACCATAAATCTCACCTCTTAACAACACCTTACATTTATATAGCACCTTTAATTTAGCAAAACCTCCAAAGGTGCTCTGCAAGAGCTTTATCAATCAAAGTTTGGCACCAAGGCACCAGGAGATATCAAGACAGATGCTCAAAAGCTTGGTCAAAGAGGTCGGTTTTAAGGAGCATTATAAGGGAGGAGAGAAAGGTAGAGAGGCTGGGGGCTTTATGGTGGGAATTCCAGAGCTTAGAGCCTCAGCAGCTGAAAGTATGGCCACCAATTGCAGAACAATTAAAATCAGGGTGCTATATAAATGCAACTTGTTGTTTTCGTGTAATGCAGGCCACAAATCTCCCTCATATCAACACCTTGCATTTATATTGTGCCTTTAGTGGAGGTAAAAAAGTCAAAGCGCTTCACAGGAGTGTAATCAAATACAATTTTGACACTGAGCCACAAAAGGAGACATATAAAAGGTGACCAAAGGCTTACATAGGATTATAAAGGATATACGGTACAGATGCAGGCCATTCGGCCCAACCATTCCATGCCAGCACTTATGCAAAGAGCTGGGTATTAAGGAGCATTTTGAAGTTGGAGAGGAAAGTGGAGAGATGGAGTGGTTTAGGGAGGGCATTCCAGAGCTTAGGACCGAGGCAGCTGAAGGCATGGCCGACAAGGGTGGGATAAATGAAGCAGAAGATGCACAAGAGGCTAGAATTGGAAGAATGCAGAGTTCTCAGGGCTGGAAGTAGTTACACTTATAAACAGGAATGGTGGTGGGGGCAAGACCATGGAGGCACTTGGACACAAGGGGGAGAATTTTATGGTCTCTCCCATGACGAGTTTGGGGGCAGTGAGAGCACAAACTCGAATGGGATCCTGTCAGGGGTGGGAAGGAATTCCTGCCACTTTCCTGCCTCCGCCAAAATTTAGTCTGGGGCGGGAAGGCCTGTGAACGGCCTTCTTGCACTGCTGCCAATTGAGGCCCTTAATTGGGCAATTAATCACCAACTAAGGGCCTCATCCTACATCATGCATGACTAATTTAATTGAATTTTTTGTTGAAGTAAAGGAGAAGTTTGATGAAGGGAGTGTGTTAAGTGTTGTTTATATGGATTTTAACAAAATATTTGATAAGGTACCACAGAAAAGGCTTGGTAACAAAATTGTGACTTATGGAATAGGAGGGTCAGTGTCCAGTTGAATAAAATATTGGCTTAAGGACTGAAAACAACGAGTCAATGAAAATGGTTGTTTTTCAGACTGGAGAATGGTAGATAGTGATGTTCCACAAGATAGCATAATTTCAAAATTTGCTGATGACAACAAACTTGGAGCTGCAGCAACCAGTGAGCATAATATGAACAGCCTACAGCAGGACATAGATAGGGTAGTAGAATGGACAGAATGTTGGCAGAAAGAATTTTATACTGACGAGTGTGAAGTGATGCATTTTGACAGAGGGATTAAGGAGAGGCAATGTAGATGTAAAAGCATAGTTCTAAAGAATGTGCTGGAACAGAGGGACCTGGGGGCGCAGGTGCATAGATCTTTGAAGGTGGCAAGATATATTAAGAGAATAGTTAGGAAAGCATAAGGAATCTTAGGCTTCATAAATAGAAGTACTCAGTACAGTTATGGTGAACCTCTATAAAGCTCTGGTTAGCCACAACTCTGTCCTGTTCTTGTCACCACATTTCAGGAACGATATGAGGGTCCTTGAGAGGGTGCTGAGGAGATTTAGCAGAAGGGCTCCAGGGATGGAGCATTTTAGTTACAAGGTTAGGTTGGCAGAGCTGGGCTTGTTCTCCTTTGAACAAAAGAGATTGAGGGGAGATTTAATAGAAGTGTACCAGATTATGACAGGCTGGGATAAGTTAGACAAGGAAAACAGGACAAGGAGTAGTGACCACAAATTGCCAGTTCTGTGGAAAAAAAGGATGTGGGGGAGTATGAGGAAGCACTGTTTTTATATCTCAAGTGATAATGACCTGGAACTCGCTGCCCACAAGGGTGGTGGAAGCAGAAATGACAAACGCCTTCAGGAGGAATTCTGAGAAAAGCAGGCTTGCGGGGCTACGGGCATCGAGCCTGACTGCGTTGCTCTGTGCAGAGCTGGCATGGACCGAGCTGTCTCTTTCTCTGCTGGAAATGACTATGAAGTTTTGCAGTGCTCTCACCGCACGTGGCTCCTGTTGCTTTCATGTCACCTCATCGTTGTTTTCTATCCCTTCTTCTGGCCAGTTCAGACTAACTTCTCACCCCGTTTCTAAAATTCGGTGCTTTAGATGAGGCTCGAACTCACAACCTTGACATAGCTCATTCAATGCATTGCTGTATAAATACCGCACACTAACCGATTCGGCCACTGGAGTCACTACACACCCCATATAGTATGGGGAACTGCAGGCATGTTAGCCTAACATCAGTCATCTGGAAAATGTTCTAATCTATGACACACGAAGTATTAACAAGCAATTGGAAAATCATTGTCTGAACAAACAAAGTCAACATGTTTTTACCGAATGGAAATCTTGATTGACAAATGTATTCCAGAATTCTGAGGATGTAACTGAAAGGGCAGATAAAGGGAAACCAGGACTGCAGTATAATTGGATTTCCAAAAGGCATTCGGTAAGATACCATCGAAGATTTATATACTAGATAAAGGCTCATGGAATTGAAGTAATATATTAGCATGCAAGGAGGACCTAGAGGTTAATGGACAGAAAGCAACGAGGGATAAATGGAGCATTTTCAAGATATCAGACCGTAATTCGTGGAGTGCCTCAAGGATCAGTGCTGGGGCCACAGCTATGTCCAATACCGAGAGTGTGGTGGAAGCAGATTCGGTCCTGGGTTGAAGAGAAGATTGGTCCTTATCATCATTGATGCCAGCCTTTAGATAATTCCATTAAATCCACGTGCTATCAAGAGACGGCTGAAAGCACTGAATATAGAAAACACGATGGGCCCTGACACAATTCCAACTGTCCTACTGAAGATCTGTGCTCTCGAACCAGCTGTGGCCTGAGAGAAGTTGTTTCAGTACAATTGCAAAAAGCACATCTTCCTGACAATGCGAAATTAGCCCAGCTATGTCCTGTCTACAAAAATCGGGAAAAGTCCAATCCGCCCATTAACTACCCCATCAGTCTACTCTCAATCATCAGCAAAATGTGGAAGGTATCGTCGACAGTGCTATCAATAAACACTTACTCAGTAACACATTGCTGACCGATGCTCAGTTTGGATTCCACCAGGGGCACTCAATTCGAGACTTCATTACAACCTTGGCCAAACATGGAAAATAGAGCTGTATTAGAGAGGTGACAGTGTCTGCCTTTGACATCAAGGTAACATTAGTCCTAGTATGGGATCAAGGAGCCCGAGCAAAACTGGAGGCAATGGGAAAGAGAGGGGAAACGCTCCACGAGATGAAGTCATACCTAACACAAAGGTATGTCCTCGGGGCAGTGTTTTCCAGAGTGGTTGGCGAGGGTTAAACTAAAATGGCAGGGGGATGGGAAACTTTGCAAGGAGTCAGAGGAAGGGTGATCAAGGAAAAGAACCAAAGGGGAATAAGAAAAGTGATAGGCAGAGAAATCAAGGGCCAGAATCAAACAGGGCCACAGTGAAAAATAGTGGGAAGGAGACAAGGAATGTTAAATAGACAAGCCTTAAGTCTTTGTGACTTAACGTGTGGATTATTAACAATCTTCTTCTTTGTCCTCCTTGTCTCCAGATACAATGGGTAAGCGCCTGGAGGTGGTCAGTGCTTTGTGGAGCAGTGCTTGGAGTGGCTATAAAGGCCAATTCGAGAGTGACAGACACTTCCACATGTGCTGCAGATAAAATTGGTTGTCAGGGCTGTTACACAGTTGGCTCTCCCCTTGCATTTCTGTCTTTTTTTCCAGCCAACTGCTCAGTCTCTTCGACTCACCACGCTTTAGCCCCGCCTTTATGGCTACCCACCAGCTCTGACGATCACTGGCAACTGACTCCAACGACGTGTGATCAATGTCACAGGACTTCATGTTGCGCTTGCAGACGTCTTTAAAGCAGAGACATGGACGGCTGGTGGGTCTGGTACCAGTGACGAGCTCACTGCACAATGTGTCCTTGGGGATCTTGCCATCTTCCATGCAGCTCACATGGCCAAGCCATCTCAAGCACCGCTGGGTCTGTAGGATGCATAAGTTGGGGATGTTGGCGGCCTCGAGGACTTCTGTGTTGGAGATCCGATCCAGCCACCTGATGCCAAGGATTCTCTGGAGGCAGTGAACATGGAATGAATTGAAACATCGCTCTTGGCTGAAATACGTTGTTCAGGCCTCGCTGCTGTAAAGCAAAGTACTGAGGACACAGGCTTGATACACTCGGACCTTTGTGTTCTGTGTCAGTGCGCCATTTTCCCACACTCTCTTGGCCAGTCTGGACATAGCAGTGGAAGCCTTTCCCATGCGCTTGTTGATTTCTGCATCGAGAGACAGGTTACTGGTGATAGTTGAGCCTAGGTAGGTGAACTCTTGAACCACTTCCGGAGCGTGATCACCGATATTGATGGATGGAGCATTTCTGACGTCCTGTCCCATGATATTCATTTTCTTGAGGCTGATTGTTCGGCCAAATTCGTTGTAGGCAGCCGCAAACCTGTCGATGAGACTCTGCAGACACTCTCCAGTGTGAGATGTTAATGCAGCATCGTCAGCAAAGAGGAGTTCCCTGATGAGTACTTTCCGTACTTTGGTCTTCGCTCTTAGACGGGAAAGGTTGAACAACCTGCCACCTGATCTTGTGTGGAGGAAAATTCCTTCTTCTGAAGACTTGAACGCATGTGAGAGCAGCAGGGAGAAGAAGATCCCAAACAGTGTTGGTGCGAGAACACAGTCCTGTTTCACGCCACTCAAGATAGGAAAGGGGTCTGATGAGGCACCGCTGTACTGGATTGTGCCTTTCATATTGTCATGGAATGATGTGATGATACTTTGTAGCTTTGGTGGACATCCGATCTTTTCTAGTAATCTGAAGAGACCACGTCTGCTGACGAGGTCAAAGGCTTTGGTGAGATCAATGAAAGCAACGTAGAGGGGCATCTGTTTTTCATGGCCTTTCTCCAGTAGCTGACGAAGGGAGAACAGCATGTCAATGATCAATCTCTCTGCTCGAAAGCCACATTGTGCCTCAGGGTCGACACGCACGGCCAGCTTCTGGAGTCTGTTTAAAGCGACTGGAGCAAAGACTTCCCCACTATACTGAGCAGGGTGACTCCACGGTAGTTGTTGCAGTCACCGCGGTCACCTTTGTTCTTATAGAGGGTGATGATATTGGCATCGTGCATGTCCTGTGGTACTGCTCCCTCGTCCCAACACAGGCAAAGCAGTTTGTAGAGTGCTGAGAGTATAGCAGGCTTAGCACTCTTGATTATTTCAGGGGTAATGCTGTCCTTCCCAGGGGCATTTCCGCTGGCCAGAGAATCAATGGCATCACTGAGTTCCGATTTTGTTTGCTGTACGTCCAGCTCATCCATGACTGGCAGAGACTGGGCTGCATTGAGGGCGGTCTGAGTGACAACATTTTCCCTGTAGTACAGTTCTAGGTAGTGCTCCACCCAGAGGTCCATTTGTTTGCATTGGTCAGTGGTTGTGTCCCCTGATTTAGATTTGAGGGGGCGATCTTCTTGATGGTTGGCCCAGAAGCTCTCTTAATGCCATCAGACATATCTCTGATGCTTCCGGTGTCGGAGGCCAGCTGAATATGGCTGCATAGGTGTTGCCAGTAGTCATTTGCGCAGCGCCTGGCTGTTCTTAGTGCAGCATTTCTGGCTGCTTTAAGTGCTACAATTGTTAGCTCGCTGGGGGCTTTCTTGTTGTTCAACAGTGCAATGCGCTGAGCGGCTATGACAGGGTCCAGCTCTTCAAAGTGAGATTGAAACCAGTCTGCATTCGACTTCACACATTTACCATAGGTGATCATAGCTGATGGCGTCTCTGATGTGGGCCCACTTTTCTCTGCATCCCCTGTGGGAGTGTTTTGAAGGGCTTTTTCAAGTTGAATTTAGAAATTTATGTAACAGCTGTGGATAAGAAATTCTGCTTGGAGTGATGCAGCTTCTTTGGTTTGAGTCTAACCTTGCTGCACACCAGGGAATGGTCGGTATGAGCAATAAAGTGGATGAATTAATTGCGCGATTGGATGTAAACGGGTATGATATAGTTGGGATTACGGAGACATCGCTGCAGGCTGACCAGAGATGGGAAACGAACATCCAGGGTATTTGAAATAAAAACAAGAAATGCTGGAAATACTCAGCAGGTCTGGCAGCATCTGTGGAGAGAGACGTTAACGTTTCAGGTCAGTGACCCTTCTTCAGAACTGGCAAATATTAGAAATGTAAAAGGTAATAAGCAAGTAAAGTATGGGTGCGGCAAGAGATAACAAGGAGAAGGTGGAAATAGGACAAGGTCACAGAATTGTTGGCCAGAAGGTCATGGAGCAATGATACGTAAATTGTGCGTTGAAAGACAAAGCATTCGTACAGAAAGGGTGTTAACGGACTGAAAAATTGAACAGCTGCAAGTACAAACATGAAAAAAATAGTGGGTAAGCAAATTGATCAAACTAATGTATGGCAGATGAAGTATAATGTGAATAAATGTGATGTTATCCACTTTGGTGGCAAAAACAGGAAGGCAGATTATTATCTGAATGCCAAAAAAACTGAGAGAGGAGAATATCCAACGAGACCTGGGTGTTCTTGTTCGCCAGTCACTAAACGTAAGCATGCAGGTGCAACAGGTGTTTAAATAAATGCAAATGTTAAAATGGCCTTCATTGTGATAGGATTCGAGTGCAGGAGCATGAATGTCTTGCTGCAATTATACAGGGCCTTGGTGAGGCCACACCTGGAATACTGAGAAGTTTTGGTTGCCTTATCTGAGGGAGGATGTTCTTGCTCTCGAGGGAGTGCAACGAAGGTGTACCAGACTGAATTTTGGGATGGCGAGACTGACGTATGAGAGATTGAATTGGTTAGGATTATATTCGCTGGAGTTCAGAAAAGTGAAGGGGTGGGGGCGGGGGTGGGTGGTGGGTGTGGGGTGGGGGCGGGTTGTGTGTGTGTGGGGGTGGGGAGGGGGATCTCATAGAAACCTATAAATTTCTAACAGGCCTTGACAGGGTAGATGCAGGAAGGATGATCCCGATGGTGGGGGAGTCCAGAACCAGTGGTCATAGTCTAAGGATACGGGGTAAACCATTGCTCAGTGACACTCAGTTTGGGTTCCGCCAGGGCCACTCAGCTCCTGGCCTCATTATAGCCTTGGTTCAAACATGGACAAAAGAGCTGAACTCAAGAGGTGAGGTGAGAGTGACTGCCCTTGACATCAAGGCAGCCTTTGACCGAGTATGGCATCAAGGAGCCCTGGCAAAACTGAGGTCAAGGGAAATCAGGGGGAAAGCCCTTCGCTGTCTGGAGTCATACCTGGTGCAAAGGAAGATGGTTGTGGTTGTTGGAGGTCAATCATCTGAGCTCCAGGATATTACTGCAGGAGTTCCTCAGGATAGTGTCCTAGGCCCAACCATCTTCAACTGCTTTATCAATGGCTTTCCTTCAATCATAAGGTCAGAAGTGGGGATGTTCGCTGATGATTGCACAATGTTCAGCACCATTCGTGACTCCTCAGATACTGAAGCAGTCCGTGTAGAAATGCAGCAAGACCTGGACAATATCCAGGCTTGGGCTGATAAGTGGCAAGTAACATTCGCGCCACACAAGTGCCAGACAATGTCCATCTCCAACAAGAGAGAATCTAACCATCTCCCCTTGACATTCAACAGCATTACCATCGCTGAATCCCCCACTATCAACATCCTAGGGGTTACCATTGACCAGAAACTGAACTGGAGTAGCCATATAAATACCATGGCTACAAGAGCAGGTCAGAGGCTAGGAATCCTGAGGCGAGTAACTCAGTTTCTGACTCCCCAAAGCCTGCCCACCATCTACAAGGCATAAGTCAGGCGTGTGATGGAATACTCTCCACTTGCCTGGATGGGTGCAGCTCCAACAACACTCAAGAAGCTCAACACCATCCAGGACAAAGCAGCCCGCTTGATTGTCACCCCATCTACAAACATTCACTCCCTCCACCACCGATGCACAGTGGCAGCAGTATGTACCACCTACAAGATGCACTGCAGCAATGCACCAAGGCTCCTTAGACAGCACCTTCCAAACCCGCGACATCTACCAACTAGAAGGACAAGGGCAGCAAATACATGGGAACACCACTACCTGCAAGTTCCCCTCCAAGTCACACACCATCCTGACTTGGAACTATATCGTCACTCCTTCACTGTCGCTTGGTCAAAATCCTGGAACTCCCTTCCTAACAGCACTGTGGGTATACCTACACCAAATGGACTGCAGCGGTTCAGGAAGGGAGCTCACCATCACCTTCTCAAGGGCAATTAGGGATGGGCAATAAATGCTGGCCTGGCCAGCGTCGCCCACATCCCATGAATGAATTTTTAAAAATTCAGGACTGAGATGAGGAGACGTTTCTTCACCCAGAAAGTGGTGAACCTGTGGAATTTGCTCCCCCAGAAAGCAGTTGAGGTCAAAACATTGTATGTTTTCAAGCTCTTGGGCTCAAAGGGATCGATGGATGTGGAGGAAAAGCAGAAACAGATTAGTGAGTTGTATGATCAGCCATGATCATAATGAATGGCGGACCAGGCTCGAAGGGCCGAATGGCCTACTCCTGCTCCTATCTTCTATACTTCTATTTTAAAAGGAAGATGGTTGTGTTGTTGGGCGTCAATCATCTCAGTTCCTGGACATAATTGCAGGAGTTCCTCAGAGTCTTGTCCTGGACCCAATCAACTTCAGATTCTTCATCAATGACCGTCCCTCCATCACGAGGTCAGACGTGGGGATGCTCGCTGATGATTGCACTATGGTTGGTACCATTCTCGACTCCTCAGACACTGAAGCAGTCCATATGCATATGCAGCAAGGCCTGGACTACAGTCAAGCTTGGACTGATAAACGGCAAGTTACAGTCACACCTCACAATTGCTGGACAATTTTCATCCCCAACAAGAGAAATTCTAAACATCTCCCCTTGAAGTTCAACGGCATTATCATTGCTGAATCCTCCACCATCAACATCCTGGGGATTAGCCTTGCCCAGAAACCAGGAACAGCGATAAACATACTGTGGCTGCAAGAGTGGGTCCGGGGCTGGAAATTCTGCAACTCATCTTCTAACTCCCCAAAACCTGTCCACCATCTGGAAGGCAGAAGTCAGGGTGTGATGGAAAGCTCTCCACTTGCCTGCATGATTTCAGCCCCAAACACACTCTGAAGGTTCAACAGCATCTAAGACGAACCAACCTGCTTCATCATCACCCTATCCACCACATTAAACATTCACTTGCTCCACTATGGTGCACAGTGGCAGCAGTACGTACCATATACATGATGTACCGCAGCAACTCACCAATGCTCCTTTCACAACTGCTTGCAAACCTGCAACCAGTATCACCTCGAAGGACAAGAGCAGTAGATGCATGGGAACACCGCCACCTGCATGCCTCCCTCCAAGTCACACAGCATCCTGACCTAGAACTATATTGCTGGGTCAAAATGCCGGAATTCCCTCCCTAACATCACTGTCTGAGTGCCTCCCCATATAGACTTCAGCAGTTCAAGAAGGCAGCTCACCATCACCTTCCCAAGCACAATTACTGATGGGCAGTAAATGCTGGCATTGCCAGGGACTCTCATATCCCAATAAGGAAGAAGAAAAATAATGGGTAATTATCTGAAGAGAAACATTTGCAGAGCTATGTTGAAAATGCAGATGTGTTGGACCAGCTGAGTTGCTCTTGCAGAGAGCCAGGATGCACAAGAAAGGCCATAGGATCTCCTTCTGTACTGTAACGATTTTGTTATTCTGTTCTATTCTGTTGTAAAAAGAGAAATTTGGCTTCAACTGCACAATATGCTGGTTAGACCATACCTGGAATACTGTGTATAGTTTTGGTCGCAGCACATTATAAAGGATACACATTGGCCTTGGAAACAGGGCAGTGAATTTTCACCAGAATGCAGCCAAGGCTCTAATGGTTAAATTATGAGATGTGATTAATTAAAATAGGCTTGCATTCCATAGACTTTGGGTGGTTAATGGGTGATTTGATTGAGTATTTTAGGATCAGGAAATGAATGAGGAGGGTAAATAGAGAGAAACGTCTTTTTCACTTGATCATTGTGGACAGGAAGCTAACTAGAAAAATTGTACTCAATTTTAAATGGTGAGGGAGCATTCCTTTTCTCCCAGTGTGCACATTCTGTCATGAATCTACCTGTTGAAAGGCACTGAGAGGGTTTCAGAGCACAGCTACTGAAACATCTGCAGATGGTGAATATCCAGACTCCTTTTGAATGAGTCGAGTGTTTCTGCCCCAACTACCCATTTAGATAGTGAGTTCCAGACCCTCACCACCCTCTGGGTGAAAAGACTTCTCCTCATCTCCCATCTCCCTTCTAACTTTTCTACCAATCACTTTAAATCTATGCCCCTCGTCTCTGATCTCTCTTCCAAAGTAAATGGGCCAGTCACCTCCACTCTATCCAGGCCCCTCAACATCTTGCACATTTCAATCAGATCTCCCGTCAGCCATCTCTGTTCCAAGAACAACCCGAAAATAAATTAACAACTCCATTTCCCATAAGATTCACAAAGCTGGAGACTGGATTTTCCTTTTCGTACCATTCAATTTTTCGCACTCCCAAGTGCAAATACTTTCCAAGACCGCCTCGCTGTCCTTCACCTTTCATCATGCCCAGGGATGAGGAAATTCAGTTATGTGGAGATTCTGGGCACGTGGCGGCCAAATACAAAGCAGCTGTAAGCTGGAAGGCCACCAGACAAAGGACTGGAAGTAGAGTAAGTGCTGCAACATGTGTGATGAGGACACCTGGACAGGACCTACCCAAAACGCAGCCTCAGTTACACACAGGCAGAAATAATCAAGGAGGAACAGGAGGAAGGAACAGCAAACATGTCTGCTGCAAAGTTCCAAAATGTGAACCACATTGACTCACACAGAGTGAACAGTCAAATACACCAAGAGTGAGGAAAGCCTAAAGAGAGACAGCTAGGACAAAACAGTGCCACTAATTTGGCTGAGTTCTGTTTCATTTCTGACTTCTTAAAATTTATTTCATGGGATATGGGCATCGCTGGCAAGACTAGCATTTATTGCCCATCCCTAATTTCCCTTGAGAAGGAGGTGGTGAGCTGCCTTCTTGAACCACTGCAGTCCATGTGGTGTCGGTGCACGGACAGTGCTGTTAGGGAGGGAGTTCCAGGATTTTGATCCAATATCAGTAAAGGAAAGGTGATATATTTCCAAGTCAGGATGGTGTGTGGCCTGGAGTGGAACTTGCAGATAGTGATGTTCCCACTCATCTGCTGTCCTTGCCCTTCCAGGTGGCAGAGGTCACGCGTTTGCAAAGTGCTGTCGAATTGCAAAGTGCTGTTGAAGGAGTTGTGGTGAGTTGCTGCAGTGTATCTTGTAGATGATACACACTGCTGCTATTGTGCTTTGGTGGCAAAGGGAGTGAATGTTTGTGGTGGTGGATGGGCTGCCAATCAAGTGGGCTGATATGTCCCGGATGATGTTGAGCTTCCTGAATGCAGCTCCAATATCATTCAAGTAAGTGGACAGTATTCCATCGCACTCCTGACTTGTGTCTTGTAGATGGCGGACAGGCTTTGGGGTGTCAGGTGTTGGGTTAATCGCTGCAGAATTCCCAGCCTCGGACCCGCTGTTGTAGACACAGTATGTATGTGGCGAATTCAGTTCTGTTTCTGGTCAATGGCATCCCCCAAAGTTGTTGATAGTCTGGGTTTCAGCGATCATAATTCCATTGAATTGGGGTTCCATTCCCAATGCGGTCATAATTTGTGTTATATCGGTGACCAATGGTGCACCATAGGGATCGGTGCTGGGACCCTTGCTGTTTCTTATATCAGCAGAAAAGCTGCTCAGGTGGAAAGTCCAAAATAAAAGCATGACATGTTAGAAAGATTCAGCAGATCAGGCAGCTTATGTCGAGAAATCCTCTTCACTGAAAAAGATCTTTCTCAAACAATTGTGTTAGACTATCGCAGCTGCTTAAGTGGGACTGTGAATGTATAATGGTGAATACTCTGTGTTGTGGTCACAGCAACTCCAAATCCAGACAGAGCTTGCTTTATGTCTTAAACCGGCTGCTGCACCAACTAATGGAATGCATCAAATAACCAATCCTTACTTCTTGAAAATGAATTTCTTCTTGATGGAGAAAAAAAACTACTGTCTCCTTTTCCAGCATTTCACTTACACATGCCTGTGCTTCACGCTCCAACATTCAAACCCGCCCCTTCTCTCAGATTATTCCTTCCACTATTAACACTCACTTGCTTCCATTTCATTTCACTGTGGCTTAGCAGACTGTAACATTCACTTTCACGGTCTTAAAGCCGTTAACATCGCTCGGTTACCACCGCTGTTTCGAGGTCACACACGTTCCATTCACACCAAAGTTCATTTGGACCTTGAACTGAGTCTATACACTTAGGTCCGACCGCTCGGCAGACACATGCCACAAAAGCAGGGCTGGCCTTTGGAAGGCCAGCGGTGGGTTGTTGACAATATTTCTTTGGGGAATCTTCTTTGCCAAGGGATGTGAATTGATGAACTGGGTTTTGTTTTCATGGCAGATGATGTTTTTCTCATGAAATGTGTTCTGTGATGAATTAATGGAGAAAGAAACTGGAACACACTACCTGAAGGGGTGGTAGCGGCAGGAACACTCACAACATTTAATAAGTATTTAGATGAGCACTTGAAACGCCATAGCATACAAGGCTGCGGGCGAAGTGCTCGAAATGGGATTAGAATAGATGGGTGCTTGATAGCTGGCACAGATACGATGGTCCGAAGGGCCTATTCCTGTGCTGTATAGCTGTATAACTCTAAAGTTGATGAGGGTAGTGGTAATGTGATTGATGTTGTGGAGATGGACTTTAAAAAGCATTTGGTGAAATACCACATAATCAACTTGTTAGAAAAATTAAAGTGATGGAATTAAAGGACCAGTGGCAGCGCGGATACATAATTTTCTGAGGTCCATAAAACAGAGAATAGCGAGAAGAGAAGAGGACTTATTTCCAGGGTGATGGGGAAAAGCTGGATTGTGGGATTAAACTGACTGATTTTTCAAAGAGCCGGTGCAGGCTCAGCGGGTCGAGAGGATTCCTTCTGTGTTGTAAACTACACTGATTCCATCATGGGAATTTTAACATACACTGGGAGATGCAACTCAACTCAAGGCTCAAAGACAATGATTCCCCAGAATATGTCTAATTTCAGCAATTGTCTAATGCATTGTACCAATTATTTAATTAGAAGAGCAAGCAACATTTGAGCTGTGATGGCCGAGTGGTTAAGGCGTTGGACTTGAAATCCAATGGGGAATTACCCTGCGCAGGTTCAAACCCTGCTCGCAGCGGCTTTGTGTCTTTTTTCTTGAGTTGACTACTCAGTTTGCTGGTTGGAAATGTTCAAATGTCTCAATATCAATCAGAGATCGTGGATTTGTCATAAACTGAACAAAAGGCAAAAAATGTGTGAGAAATAAACAAACAAATCAGCCTGTTGAAGGTGAAGAAATGGGAAAAGCAGCTAATATTGAAAGGCGTGGGTGAGCTTCACTGGTGTTCGAGTGGTGTGGGCTCAATGCATTCACTCTCGCGTTCTGGGTTCGATTCCTGGTCAGAAAGTAATCAGTTTTTTTACTGTGATGACAACTCTCACAAACGTGACTGACATTAAAAAGAAACAGCAAATGGTTCGCAACTCGGCGGTCATAGAGTTATACAGCAGAAAAACAGGCCCTTCGGCCAATCGTGTCTGTGCCAGTCATGAAGAACCTAACTATTCTCATCCCATTTTGCAGCACTTGGTCCGTCGCCTTGAATTCTCTGCCGTTTCAAGTGCTCATCGAAATACTTGGTAAATGTTGTGAGGGTTCCTGCCTCTCCCAACCCTTTTCAGGCAGTGTGGTCCAAATTCCAAACACCCTCTGAGTGAACTTTTTCCCTCAAATCCACTCTAAACCTCCTGCCCCCTACCTTAAATCTATGCCCCCTGGTTATTGACACGTCCACTAAGGAAAAAGTTTCTTCCTGTCGAACCTATCAATGCCCCTCATAATTTTGTATACCTCAATCGTGTCCCCCCTCAGCCTTCTCTACTCTAAGGAAAATAACTCGAGCCATTTCAGTCTCTCTTCAAAACTGAAATGCTCCAGGTCAGAAAACATCATCGTGAATCTCCTCTGCACCCTCTCCAGGGCAATCACATCCTTCCTATAGTGTGCTGCCCAGAGTACTGTGCACAGTACACCAGCTGTGGCCGAACTAGCATTTTATACAGCTCCATCATAACCTCCCTGCTCTTATATTCTGTGCCTTGGCTAATAAAGGCAATTATCCCATATGCCTGCCTAACCACCTCATCTGCCAGTGCTGCTGCATTCAGTGGTCTATAGACAAGTACACCAAGGTCCCCCAGACATTCTGTACTTCCTAGGGTCCTACCATCCATTGTATATTCCCTTGCCTTGTTAGGCCTCCAAAATGCATCACCTCACACTTCTCAGGATTAAATTCCATTTGCCACTGCTCCACCCATCTTACCAGCCCCTCTATATCGTCCTGTAATCTAAGGCTTTCCCCCTCACTATTTACGACACCACTAATTTTCGTGTCATCTGCGAATTTACTGATCATACCTCCTATATTCACGTCTAAATCATTCATGTACACTACAAACAGCAAGGGTCCCAGCGGTGATCCCTGCGCTACACCACTTGTCACAGGCTTCCACTCACAAAAACAACCCTCGACGACCATCCTCTGCCTCCTGCCACTAAGCCAATTTTTGATCCACTTTGCCAAATTTCCCTGGATCCCATGGGCCCTTACCTTCTTAACCAATCTCCCATGCGGGACTTTATCAAAAGACTTACTGAAGTCCATTTGACTACATCAACTGGTTTACCCTCATCTACACATCTAGTCACCACCTCAAAGAATTCAATCAAGTTAGTTAGACACGATCCCTCCCTGACAAAGACATGTTAACTATCCCTAATTAATCCCTGCCTCTCCAAGTGGAGATTAATCCTGTCCCTCAGAATTTCTTCCAATAGTTGCCCAACCACTGATGTTAGACTCACCGGTCTGTCATTACCTGGTTTATCCCTGGAATCCGTCTTGAAGAAAGGTACCATATTCGCTGTCCTCCAATCCTCTGGTATGTCTCCTGTGGCCAGATAGGATCTGAAAATTTGTGTCAAAGCCCCTGTGATCACCTCCCTTGCCTCACATCATAGCCTGGGATACATCGCACCTGGGCCTGGGGATTTATCAAATTTTAAGCCCGCTAAAACAGCTAATGATTCCTCCCTTTCAATGTTAATGTGTTCAAGTATATCACAATCACCCTCCCTGATGTCTACACCCACATCGTCCTTCTCCATAGTGAATACAGATGAAAAGTAATTTTTAAAACCTCACCAATAACCTCCGGCTCCACACACAGATTGCCACTTTGGCCCCTAATGGACCCCTGTTTTGCCTGTAGATTCTATACCCTGGAATATTGAGCTGCCAGTCCTGCCCCTCCATCAATCATGTCTCTGTGATATCAATAATATCTTAATCCAATGTGATAATCTTCGCCCTCAATTCATCTGCCTTACTGGTAAGATTCCTTTCATTAAAATAGATGCAATCCAGCCTTGCAGTTTTCACTTGTGCCTTAACAATATTTGCTCTGCCTTCCACACTGACTCAGTTTCTCTTTTATATTTGGCTGTGCATCACCCCCTACTGTACCTCCACTTTGTATCCCATCCCCCTGCCAAATTATGTTAGCACCCAGCAACCCCAACCACCCCACCCCCGCACCCCCCGCACCCCCCCCCCCACCCCAGCCCCGGACCCCCAACAGCACCAGCAAACCACTCAGCAAGATTTTGGTCCCATTCCAGTTCAGGTGCAACCCACGCAACTTGCACGCCAGAAATATACCCAGTGATCCCTCCTGCACCATCTCCTCAGCCACGCATTCATCTGCTCTTTCCTCCTATTCCTATACTCACTCGCATGTGGCACCAGGAGTAATCCGGAGAATACACCGTTTGAGATCCTGTTTTTCAATCTTCTACCTAGCTCCCTAAATTCTTGTTGCAGTGCCTCATCCCTCTTTCTGCCAATGTCGGTGTGTACCACGAACTCTGAATGTTCACCCTCCCCCTTCAGAATGTCCTTCAGCTGCTCCATGACATACTTCACCAGAGCACCAGGGAGGCAACATACCATCCTGGAGACCGTTTCCCACCACAGAAAGGCCGATCTGTACACGTCACGATAGAATCCCCTATCACTATAGCTCTTCCACACTTTTTCCTGCCCTGCTGTGCAGCTGAGCCACCTGCGGTATCTGTGGAGAGAGCGAAACACAATTAAAGGTCCAGGTCGGTGACTGTGCAGCAGAGCTGAAGAAGTCAGAGATGTAACTGGTCGCTAACAGTTATAGAGACAGAGCTTGGGATGGAAAGTGGAACATGTTAGAACACAGAGTGATGAACTGATGAAAGTGAGGAAAAGGCCAGGAAAATATGGGTGGCAGGCAATGGGGCAGATATTTCTGCCTGCTGCTCAAGCTGCACAAATATCATTCCTGATCAACAAATCACAACTGCTCTGTCAACGAATCATGCTGGACCGAATGGCCTCCTTCTGTGCTGTACCTTTCTGCTATTGTATGTTCATTAACAGCACTGCTGCTGCCTTCACAGTCATTCTACCAACTTACAACCAATTAGAGCCAAATACACATTGAAAACCAGTGAGAAATTATGCAGTGTTTGAAATATAAGCAAGTGGTAAAAGATTGGAAGGAGAGTGTGACTGGGGATAATTGCTAATGGGAACAACTCTTACACATTCCAGTATTCAGTATCTGGAAGAAGCAGGAAGATGAGATCACAGTGCTTGTTTATCCCATTATCTGCAACACCCATTGTTTCCCAATGTCCTCCATCTTTCATTCCCATTCCTGGCTTTCCAGGGAAATCTGGGTTTCATGAATTCGATGTGTTCACATCAGGCATCTAACTCACCTGGGAGCTGGGGGAACAGAGAGAGCTGGAGAAAAAGCAATGATAGAAGCTGAAGGAGATCCCACATGAAACTGGCAGAATTTGATGTGTGTCAGTTGTTTCTATTGATGTATGATGGCAGTGTGCTGCTTTGTACATTGATGAGGTCGGTTCATCTTGGAAATTGAAAATTGTACATCTGCAGCTTTGTGCTCATGTCAACACATTCGGTGCTGTCATTGCCTGAACAAGGCTTTTGTGTTTCAGGTAAATATTTGGTTGCTTTAATGAGAAACGAATCTGTGGTGAAAATGGCCTGAAGTGAATAAATAGCAAATGTAGCGTGGAGCAGCTCACTTGTAGTGAATTCTGGCAGATTCCCTGGTGGTCTTCTGGAATTCAATGCTTTCGACATCGCAGACATGGTTATATTCCTAGTCAAGGAATGAAACACGGTCAGGGAATGAAATTTTCTTGCTGCTGTATGAAATGACACAAAAATACATTCCTTGCTGAATAAAAACGTAATCAAGCTCATTAGGAATAATATTTGTTCTTCTGTTCTCTTGGTTCTTTTGTTCTCTTTTGCACCACCTCACTTTATTTGCTTAAAATCTATTACATTGCTGACCTTTGCCAGTTCTAGTGAAATGTCGCTGACCTTAAACGTTAACTCTGCCGCACTCTCCACAGATGCGGTCAGACTTGCTGAATATTTCCAGCACGTTTTGTTTTTATCTCAGATTTCCAGCATCTGCAATATTTTGCTTTTATATTAGGGTTGTTGCGACAGGCGTACTTCTTTTATTCTTCATCAATTTTAACAAGTTGCAACATGGCAGACTGGCAGATATGAAGCAGTGTCACTGAGCAGCACGAACAGAAATCGGTATTAGACTAAAATCACAATTATCTATCACTGTGTACTGTGAGGGCACTTCATGATGAAACGGTCACTGCTTCAGAAAATTCTTAAACAGAACATTCCCTCTTGCATTTTTATCTCTGCCAACATTCGCCATTATATTTTGAGATGAAGCTGCACCATGAAACATTCCGATGTCTTGAAAATGTGCAACCTCCCCATGTAGAAATTGACTCCACACTCCCCATGTGATAGGTAAAGATACTCACCACTGAACTAAAAAGGAAGGAACACAACTCACAGTTGTGTATCCGCGACAGAAGCATCAGTCCAAGAATCGCACTGTTAGCAGACCTGGGTTCATCCACCAGCCCCTGAGGGAGGATTTTTATTCCAGACAGACACCGATGAGAGGGAAACAAAGAGAAAAAGAGGGAAAAGGATAAAGAGAATGGCAGAGTGTGGAGTAGATGCTGAAAGGAACAGATTCACTCCACAATTCCATATTTTACTTCACTGAGACTGACAGACAGAAAGTAAGAAAAGAAAAGAAAACAGCACCTTTCACGTCCCCAGGATCTCACAAAGCGCTTTACAGTCAAGGAAGTACTTTTAAAGTGTGGTCACTGCAGTCATTTAATGGCAGAGAGAGAGAGAGTTGGACAAAAATGCTGATCCATCAGATGTCAAAATATGATCTTAAGAATTGCATCTCAATATAGAATCTTTCTTTCCAGGTCTATAAAAATCTTGCTGTTTGTTTGATTCCGGATCAGCAAATGTAAACCTGAAGCTGAGTGACTAAATTTCGCCTCTAATACCTGATGAAACAGGGACAAAGCATCGCAAATTCTATCAGGTCACCTTCCAGCCTTCTCTATTTTCGAGGTTTTCCTGTTGGTTTTCAGCTCTTGTTCTGGTAAAAGTTGTCAGTGAACGTTTATTTTCCTGTTCCCTGTGTGAGCTGGCAGCGGTGGAAACAATTCCTAATGTCTGAGGGATTTGACTTTGTTTTTTTAAATTTATTAATTCATTCTCTCGATGTATTCATTACCTAACCACTCGACTATAACTACTCGGTCTATATCTGTTTAAATGTTGCTCAGTTAAAATTTAAATCATCCTCTGCTTTTTAATACACCGGCAGTTAGTCGCTGAACAGTCTCCACTCAAGAAAATGCAGAAAGAGACAATCTCGTCTTTTATTATTTTTACCCTGCTACTTTCCACTGCAACATTTTAAAATGATGCTACACAACTAAAATAAATCAAGTTTGTGAAGGTAAAAATCCAGTCACCTCCTCGGGGAATTGAACCACATTGACACACATAGAGCGAAACACACAGATATGTACAACAAGAGTGAGGGAGGCCGAAAGAGAGACAGGCAGCTGGAAAGAAAGAGTATCTCCAATTTGGCAGATTTTTGTTCCATTTCTAAAGGTAAATTTTGAAATGCAAATGAGAAAATCCTGGAGGGATTGAAAGGTGCAGGATTTTATTACCTGTAACTGATGATTGGTTGCAGGGACCTGGTTAAACTTTGAAATAATCAGAAAGGCAGGCAGCAGGACACGAGCACTCACACAGAATTCACAACAGATTGTTAAGTTTATCATCTTAACCACTCGGCTACAACTGCATGCAATAAAGTATTATACCTGGTAAATGGAGTTCGGTCATAAAAGCAACAGCAAAGTTAAAAATAAACTCGCCCAATTTGGGATTAAACTTAGCACAAAAGCAAAAATACTGTTGTTGCTGGAAATCTGAAATAAAAGCAGAAACTGCTGGAAATACTAAGCAGATTCGCCAGCATCTGTGGAGTGAGAAACAGAGTTAATGTTTCAGGTCAGTGATCTTTCAGCAGATCTCGATGTCACCTCTTCTTCTGCCAATCTTCCTCAATCTGTACTCTCTGGTTTTTCAATCCTTCAGCCATTAGAAACAGTTCCTCTTTAATTCTTCCATCTAAACCCTTCATATAAACATTTTTATCAATTCTCCTCTCTCCTTCTCTGCTCGAAGATGAACAACCCCAGCTTCTCCAGTCTATCCACGGATCTGGAATCTCACATCCCTGAATTATATTTTCCTGAAGATTGATGATGTCAAAAGCCAAAACATTTGATGTTTTCAACATGGCTGCTGAAATAGCCAGAATGTCATGAGCTTGGAATCATTTTTAGATGATTTAAAGATGACTTCGAAAAAAATCACCTCGTGCTAATTTAAAATAACAGTTTAACATTCTGGTTATGCTCCCTATGTTGATTGCAGTGCAGTATTTCTATTACGTTAGAGTTATCAACTGTCTTGTATTTGGGAACGGTCCCCAGTTCAAAACCACATTGAAACCTTATCAAAACACATTTCATGCAATACTAGGAAAAGTTGAGTGATACATATTCGTCAATACATGTTATCAAATTGCATTATGTCACAGACCTGTTACGTTTGCTTTTCCTCTGTACAGTTCTGTACACTCAAGCTGTCCACAGCGTCTTTCACTCACTTTCGTTTCCACCACTGACAGTGCAGAAAGTCATCCTCAAAGTGGAACATTACTGTTGATTTCTGTTCAAATTTGTGGGAGATTATGAAAGGATTATTCCGTGTTTCCTCGGTTAATAACAGCAAGTCTAAGCTGCATGTCACACATGGAAACAAATACATCAATTATTCACTCTTTCCCAGCTCCACAGTGAGTGAGACCGGGACAAGCAGCAATATTCCACCCCAACACTCTCCAATCACCCACTGCCAACACAAAACAACAAACCAATCAGAGGGTTACTGTACATCCGTGGGACACAGGACACTACAGTCTGGGCCAAACCTCCCCTTTCTCTGAGCACAGACTCAGGAGTGAATGAGTCACAAACAAAAGTAACAACTTTCGAAATCTTTCCATGTAAAATGTGTTCATGTTATTTAAAAGCTGACTGTTCTGCATCTGAAAATGAGCACCATGCAATTTGTGCTTTTCGTGTTTGTCTGTTCGGTTTGCAGTTCAATTTCTGGTGGATACTGAAGAGAATCTCATATCAAAATGATGACACAAAGTAGGTAAATAATAAACCCCAAAACAATTCCTCAATAAAATGGATCACAATCTTTGGAAGGAGGTGCAGCTAAGAAGTGGAAGATGGGAATGATGTTATTGATGATTGAGTGGAATGTGTTGCATCCTTGAGCTTTTGTTGATCAATTTCCTTTTACATCTCGGAACACAGAAAAATGACAACACCACCGTGGGTTGCCTAGTTACCTTAGTCAGTAGAGCATGAGACTCTTAATCTCCTGCTCAGGGGTTAGAGCCCCATGTTCAGTGTGATTGTTTTAAATTTTACAGCTGCTTTCACGGGAAAACCCCAGCTCTCCATTCCTCCACCACTGTCACCCGCGCTCAAACTGTGTCTTTCTCCAGCACGCTGTTGTGAATATCATAATTCCTGGTTTACAAGTGAAAAATGTCCTCTGAATCACTGGTCATGTTAGAGACAAGTTTGTAGATGAAGCCTAATGTGCAGTGAATGATAATACTTTAAAAGTGGAAAGTTCCAGTGCAGCATTTGTACAAAAAGAAACTGCTCAGAGTAACAGAATGAGAATGGTCACTTCCTGGGGGACAAATAACATCGGATCCACGTCTAAAAGGATTCCAATGACCATGATCAGATTCATCAGATTCAGGGAGAAAATCTGGGAAACTCATCCTGAACCTCATTTACATCCAGATGAGCTATGAGGAAAGATGGTATAAGGCTGGATTTGTTTTCCTTGAAACAGAGGAAGCTAAGGGGAGATTTAATGGAGGTGCAGAAAGTTATGAGGGACCTGGATAGAGTGGGTAGTGAGGACCTGTTTCCAAGATCAGAGAGATCAATAACCAGGGGGCATTGATTTAGAAAAATAAAGCCTTGCATTTATATAGAGCCTTTCACGACCACTGGAATCCCAAAGCCTTTCTGTCACTGCTTTTCCTCCAGTTCCCTCTGCTCCTCCAGAGAAGAAAGTGGAGCTACCAGAAACTAATGTTGTTCAGCAGATGTAGTGCAAGAAGATACCGAACAGGCCGATGACAACAGTAAATCTTTTGATGAGCTGAGCTGCAGTAAAGCGTTGGCACCATTTAAAATGTCATTCAGCAGGTCTGGTTCCAAATCTGCTGATAGAAATGACAAGAAAACTTCTCTCTGAATTTCCTTCGAGTCATAATGTCAGAAGGCAAAGTAACAAGACAGGAAAGTGTATTTGGCTGTAATGGTTGCAAGATGGCAGAATGACTGTGAAAGGCAGTAGCAGTAGTGTTGAGAAACATATAATTATAAAAATGTACTGCACAGAAAGAGGCCATTCGGCCCGGCGTGCTTATTTGACCGAGTAGTTCCGATTGGTTGATAAGGAACAACATTTCTGCCAGTTTGAACAGCAGGCAGAAAAACCTATCCCATTATCACTCACATTTTGTCTTGCACCAGCATCTCTTCAGTCAGTATATCACTCTGTCTTGCAACTTTTCACAGCCCTTTGCTTGTTTTCTATCACTCCCCTAGCTCTGTCGCTGTTCTTTTTCCAACTCTCAGACTTCTCCAGCTCTAATGAATGATCATCGACTTGGAAGATTGACTTGTTTCTCACTCCTTAGATGTAACAAGAGCTGTTGAGTGATTTCTCAGTCCCTTATACGAGTAATATCCCAATCTATATTAGGATACATTAAATCCCCCATTATTGCTATTCTATAATTCTTGCACCTCTCTGTATATTTGTTCCTCGATAGCTTTCCGATTAGCTGGTGGTCTCTGGAATTCACCCAGCAATCGAAATGTGACTCGATTGGTTTTTTTTTTTTAGCTCTAACCAAATACATTTTTTCCTTAATATAAAAACAAAATACTGCAGATGCTGGAAATCTGAAATAAAAACAAGAAATGCTGGAATCACTCAGCAGGTCTGGCAGCATCTGTGAAAAGAGAAGCAAAGTTAACGTTTCGGGTCAGTGACCCTACTTCCGAACCCATTCTTTCCTTGTCCCCTCTAGGACATCCTCAGTCTCCAGCACCGTAACGTTCTCCTTAATTAATACTGCTCCCCTTCCTCCTTTCTTTCCTATCATATATTTTCAGCACTCCTTGTATCAAAGTACATTTGGGACCCAGTTCTGTCCATTTTGAGTCAGGTTTCCGTGATCGCCACATCATATTTCCACTTGGGCCTCTGAAACTTGGAACTCACCAACCTTATTTACCACAGTCCACGCATTTACATGCTTACACAGTAAACCTAATTTAGATCTTATGACAGTTGGTGCTTTTCTCACGAAGTGTGTTCTTTGTTGAAGTAACGGAGAAAGTTGATGAGGGCAGCGGTAGTGTGGTTGATATTGTGCATATGGACTTCAAAAAGACATCTGATGAAATACCACATAATCGACTTCCTGGAAAAACTAACCTAGATGGAATTAAAGGCCCAGTGACAGCGTGGATACATTATTTTCTTGCATACAGCTATATTTTCCATGTTTGGATCAAGGTGGTTTTGAGGTCTGAAACTGAGTGCCCCTGGTGGAACCCAAACTGATTATCGGTCAGCAAGTTGTTACTGAGCAAGTGCACTTCATAGCACTGTCAACGCCACCTTCCATCACTTTGCTGATGATTGAGAGTAGACAAATGGGGCAGTAATTGGCCGGATTGGATTTCTCCCGATTTTTGTGGACAGGGCATACTTGGGCAATTTTCCAAATTTTCTATATTGTAGCTGCACTGGAACAGCTTGTCTAAGGACACGGCTAGTTACAGAGCACATGTCTTCAGTATGACAGCTGGGATTTTGTCAGGGCCCATAGACGTTTCTGTATCCAGTGCCTTCGCCCGTCTCTTGATATCACGTGGATTTAATTGAATTGTCTAAAGACTGGCATCGATGATGGTGAGGAACAATTCTCTCTTCAACCCAGGACTGAATATGCTTCCACCACACTCTCGGTATTGGAAATAGCTGAGGCCCCAGCACTGATCCTTGAGGCACTCCACTAGTCACGGCCTGCTAACTTGAAAATGCTCCATTTATCCCTACTCTTTGCTTTCTGTCCTTTAACCTCAAAGTCCTCTATGTCCTCTCTGCATGCTAATAATTACATGAGCTTTTATCTGGTGTATTAAACTTCTGTGGCATCCTACTGAATGCCTTTTGGAAATCCAATTATACTATATTTCCTGGTTCCCCTTTATCTACCCTTTCATTACATGCTCAGAATTGTTTAATAAATTTGTCAAAAGAGTTTTCCCTTTCGTAAAATCATGTTGACTTTGTTTGATCAGACTATGATTTTCTCAGTGCTTGTTAAGACTTACTTAATGATAGATGAGAACATTTTCCTGATGACTGATGTTCGGCTGACTGACCTGCAGTCCCCCATAGAATGAGCAAACAACCGTGGGTCCAGTGGTGCAATTGGTTAGCGCGTGGTACTGATACAGCAGTGCAGTTAGCGGGCTATGCTGAGATGTGAGTTTTAACCTCACCTGGAGCACAGATTTTTCAGACTGGCAGCAATGTGAAGCAGCTCAGCAGTGAAGAGGGCTGTGATCGGTGACTCTGAACTTACCAAAAGAGGAGAATAAAAATAACTGGATGCCTCCTGCTCAACTGTTTTGATTTTGTTTGACAAAGAAAGAACTCTGGTATTATACTGCTCCTTGCTCCACCACCCCCACCCCCCCACCCCACTCTTCACACCCCGTTCTCCGGCCGCTCGCTCCCCGCTTCCTCCCCCACCACCACCCCCCTCCATGGCCGCTCACACCCCGGCCTCCTTCTAGCCCCTAACTCCAGGTCGTGCCACTTCTCTCTTCTCGGTCACTCACTCGCACATTCGACTGATCCTCACCGCACTGCCTAAACAAGTAAGGCAGACCGTGAGGGCTGATGGGCAGATGTCGGAGCGAGAGGAGAAAAGCAGCATGACCGACAGATGGCGGCTTGAGAGGTGCGTGGTGGTGGGGTGAGGGGGGAGGGGGAGCGTGTGGGGTGTTGGGTGGAAGTGAGTAACGAGCGGCCGGAGAGTGGTTTGGGGAGGCGGGAGTGGGGAACAATTGGCCAGGGAAGAGGGGGCGAAAGCGTTGAAGTCTGGAGAGAGTGGCAGAGGAGAGAGCGGGGCCAGTGGAGCGGGACAGAGCAGTTAATTGGGGTAAGCGAGCACCTGGTGATGTTTTCCTGTGCATGCTCCAATTAGCCCCAGCAAGTGTGAAGCTGCGCATGTGCAGCATTACACAAAGCGCAGGAGACCATTTGTGCATGGTCTGCAGTGGAAAAAGCACCGAATTCTTACTACGAGAGCACCAGGGAATCTGCCAGACTTCACTTCAAGTGAGCTGCTCTATGCTGCTTTTGCTATTTCTTCATTTCAGGCCACTTTCACCACAGATTGTTTTCTCATTAAAACAATCGAATGTTTAGCTGGAACACAAAAGATTTGTTCAGGCAATGACAGCACCGAATGTGTGAACAAGAGCATAAAGCTACAGATGTACAAGTTTCAATTTCCAAGCTGCAGCAACCTCATCAATGCGACTCCTGTGAAATGTGCAAAGCAACACATTGCCATATATCAATAGAAACAACTGACACACATCAAATTCTGCCAGTTTCATGTGGGATCTCCTTCTTCTTCTATCATTGCTTTTTCTCCAGCTCTCTCTGTTCCCCCAGCTCCCAGGTGAATTAGCTGCTTCATGTGAACACACCTGATTCATGAAATCCAGCTTTCCCTGGAAAGAAGGGAGTGGGAATGAAAGATGGAGGACATTGAGAAACACTCTCCTTCCAATCTTTTACCCCTTGCTTATATTTCAAACTCTGCATAATTTCTCACTGGTTTTCAATGTGTATTTGGCTCTAATGGGTTGTAAAATGGTAGAATGACTGTGAAGGCAGCAGCAGTGCTTGTTAAGGAAAATTCAATTGCAGAAAGGTACAGCACAGAAGGAGGCCATTCGGTCCAGCATGATTCGTTGACAGAGCAGTTGTGATTTGTTGATCAGGAATGATATTTGTGCAGCTTGAGCAGCAGGCAGAAATATCTGCCCCATTGCCTGCCACCCATATTTTCCTGGCCTCTTCCTCACTTTCATCAGTTCATCACTCTGTATTCTAACATGTTCCCCTTTCCTTCCCAAGCCCTGTCTCTTTAACTGTTATCGACCAGTTACATCTCTGACTTCTTCAGCTCTGCTGCACAATCACGACTTGGACCTTTAATTTTGTTTTGCTCTCTCAACAGATACCGCAGGTGGCTCAGCTGCACAGCAGGGCAGGAAAAGTAGTGGAAGAGCTATAGTGAGTGGGGATTCTATCATGAGGTGCACAGATAGGCGTTTCTATGGCGGGAAACGGTCTCCAGGATGGTAGGTTGCCTCCCTGGTGCTCTGGTCAAGTATCGCTGCATGAGATTCTGAGGGGGGAGGGTGAACATTCAGAGGTCGTGGTACACAACGACATAGGCAGAAAGAGGGATGAGGTCCTGCAACAAGAATTTAGGGAGCTAGGTAGAAGATTGAAATGCAGGACCTCAAATGTTGTATTCTCTGTATTACTCCTGGTTCCACGCGCTAGTGAGCATAGGAATAGGAGGATAGAGCAAATGAATGCGTGGCTGAGGAGATGGTGCAGGAGGGATCACTGGGTCTGTTTCTGGCGTACAAGTTGCATGAGTTACACCTGAACTGTAACGGGACCAAACTCTTGCTGAGAGGTTTGCTAGTGCTGTTGGGGGCGCGGGACGGGGAGTGGGGAGTGGAGTGTGGGCGTGGGGTTGGTTGCTGGATGCTAACGTAATTTGGCAGGGGGATGGGATACCGAGTGGAGGTACAGTAGGGGGTGATTCACAGCCAAATATAAAAGACAAACTGAGTCAGTTTGGAAGGCAGAGCAAATATTGTGAAGGCACAAGTGAAAAATGCAAGGCTGGATTGCATCTATTTTAATGAAAGGAATCTTACCAGTAAGGCAGATGAATTGAGGGCGCAGATTTCACATTGGATTATGATATTATTAATATCACAGAGACATGATTGAGGGAGGGGCAGGACTGGCAGCTCAATATTCCAGGGTATAGAATCAACAGGCGAAACAGGGGCCCATTAGGGGCCAAAGTGGCAATCTGTATGTGGAGCCGGAGCGTATAGGTGAAGTTTTAAATGATTACTTTTCATCTGTGTTCACTATGGAGAACGATGATGTTGGTGTAGAGCTCAGGGAGGGAGATTGTGATATACTTGAACATATTAACATTGAAAGGGAGGAATTATTAGCTGTTTTCGCTGGCTTAAAATTTGATAAATCCCCAGGCCCAGGTGCGATGTATCCCAGGCTATGATGTGAGGCAAGGGAGGTGATAGCAGGAGCTCTGACACAAATTTCCAGATCGTCTCAGGCCACAGGAGACATACCAGAGGATTGGAGGACAGCAAATGTGGTACCTTTATTCAAGAAGGGTAGCAGGGATAAACCAGGTAATGACAGACTGGTGAGTCTAACATCAGTGGTTGGGCAACTATTGGAAGAAATTCTGAGGGACAGGATTAATCTCCACTTGGAGAGGCAGGGATTAATCAGAGATAGTCAACATGTCTTTGTAAGGGGGAGGGGTGGGGGGGGGGGGTGGGATCGTGTCTAACTAACCTGATTGAATTCTTTGAGGTGGTGACTAGATGTGTAGATGAGGGTAAACCAGTTGATGTAGTCAAATGGACTTTAGTAAATCTTTTGCTAAGGTCCCGCATGGGAGATTGGTTAAGAAGGTAAAGGCCCATGGGATGCAGGGAAATTTGGCAAAGTGAATCCACAATTGGCTTAGTGGCAGGAGGCAGAGGGTGGTCGTCGAGGGTTGTTTTTGTGAGTGGAAGCCTGTGACCAGTGGTGTAGCGCAGGGATCACTGCTGGGACCCTTGCTGTTTGTAGTGTACATTAATGATTTAGACATGAATATAGGAGGTGTGATCACTAAGTTCGCAGATGACACGAAAGTTGGTGGCGTCATAAATAGTGAGGAGGAATGCCTTAGATTGCAGGACGATATGGATGGGCTGGTAAGATGGGCAGAGCAGTG
The DNA here is from genome assembly GCF_036365525.1 of Heterodontus francisci. Classification (NCBI taxonomy): domain Eukaryota; kingdom Metazoa; phylum Chordata; class Chondrichthyes; order Heterodontiformes; family Heterodontidae; genus Heterodontus; species Heterodontus francisci. The sequence continues at coordinate 37,435,152 of NC_090404.1, read as the reverse complement.
GCAAATGGAATTTAATCCTGAGAAGTGTGAGGTGATGCATTTTGGGATGACTAACAAGGCAAGGGAATATACAATGGATGGTAGGACCCTAAGAAATACAGAACGTCAGAGGGACCTTGGTGTACTTGTCTACAGAGCACTGAAAGCAGCAGCACTGGTAGATAAGGTGGTTAGGCAGGCATATGGGATAATTGCTTTTATCAGCTGAGGCATAGAATATAAGAGCAGGGAGGTTATGATGGAGCTGTATCAAACGCTAGTTCGGCCACAGCTGGAGTACTGTGCATAGTACTCTGGGCAGCACACTATAGAAAGGATGTGATTGACCTGGAGAGGGTGCAGAGGAGATTCACGACGATGTTGCCTGACCTGGAGCATTTCAGCTATGAAGAGAGACTGAAATGGCTCTGGTTATTTTCCTTGGAGTAGAGAAGACTGAAGGGGGACATGATTGATGTATATAAAAGTATGAGGGGCATTGATAGATTAGATAGGAAGAAACTTTTACCTTAGCGGAGGGGTCAATAACCAGGGGGCATAGATTTAAGGTAGGGGGCAGGAGGTTTAGAGTGGATTTGAGGGAAAAAGTTCACTCAGAGGGCGGTTGGAATTTGGACAACACCACCTGAAGGATTGGTAGAGGCAGGAACCCTCACAACATTTACCAAGTACTTCGATGAGCACTTGAAACGGCAGAGAATACAAGGCTACGGACCAAGTGCTGAAAAATGGGATTAGAATAATTAGGTGCTTCATTCCCAGCACAGACACAATTGGCCAAAGGGCGTGTTTTTATGCTGGATAAATCTATGACCGGCAGAGTTGTGAAACATTTGCTGTTTTTTTTAATGCCAGTCACGTTTGTGAGAGTTGTCATAGCAGTAACAGAACTGATTACTTTCTGACCAGGAATGGAACCAAGAACACGAGAGTGAATGCATTAAGCCCACGCCACTCGAACATCAGTGAAGCTCGCCCACACCTTTTAATATTAGCTGCTTTTCCCATTTCTTCCCCTTCAACAGGCTGATTTGTTTGTTTATTTCTCACCCATTTTTTGCCTTTTGTTCAGTTTACGACAAATCCACGATCTCTGATTGAAACTGAGACATTTGAACGTTTCCAACGTGCAAAGCAAGCAGCCAACTCAGGAAAGGTGTGAATGTTTGTTGATGGGATGCCAATCAAGTGGGCTGCTTTGTCCTGGATGGTGTCGAGCTTCTTGAGTGTTGTTGGAGTTGCACCCATCCAGGCAAGTGGAGAGTATGACATCCCACTCCTGACTTGTGCCTTGTCGATGGTGGACAGGCTTTGGGGAGTCAGGAGGTGCGTTACTCGCCTCAGGATTCCGAGCCTCTGACCTGCTCTTGCAGCCACGATATTTATAAGGCTACTCCAGTTCAGTTTCTGGTCAATGGTAACCCCTAGGATGTTGAGAGTTGGGGATTCTGATTAGATTAGATTAGAGATACAGCACTGAAACAGGCCCTTTGGCCCACCGAGTCTGTGCCGACCATCAACCACCCATCAACCATTCTGCGATGGTTATGCTGTTGAATGTCACGGGGAGATGGTTAGATTATCTCTTGTTGGAGATGGCCATTGCCTGGCACTTGTATGGCGGGAATATTACTTGCCACTTATCAGCCCAAGCCTGGATATTGTCCAGGTCTTGCTGCATTTCTACACGGACTGCTTCAGTATCTGAGGAGTCACGAATGGTGCTGAACATTGTGCAATCATCCGTGAACATCCCCACTTCTGACCTTATGATTGAAGGAAGGCCATTGATGAAGCAGCTCAAGATGGTTGGGCCTAGGGCACTATCCTGAGGAACTCCTGCAGTGATGTCCTGGAGCTCAGATGATTGACCTCCAACAACCACAAGCATCTTCCTTTGCGCTAGATATGACTCCAGCCAGCAGAGGATGTTCCCCCTGATACCCATTGACCTTGTTTTGCTATGGCTCCTTGATGCCATACTCGGCCAAATGCTGCCTTGATGTCAAGGGCAGTCACTCTCACCTCACCTCTTGAGTTCAGCTCTTTTGTCCATGTTTGAACCGAGGCTGTAATGAGGTGAGGAGCTGATTGGCCCTGGCAGAACCCAAACTGAGCATCACTGAGCAATGGTTGACCCCGTATCCTTAGACTAACACCCCTGGTTCTGGACTCCCACACCATCGGTAACATCCTTCCTGCATCTACCCTGTCAAGGCCTATTAGAAATTTATAGGTTTCTATGAGATCCAGCCCCCACCCCCCACCCCACCCCATCCCCCGCCCCTTCACTCTTCTGAACTCCAGCGAATATAATCCTAAACAATTCAATCTCTCACATGCCAGTCTCGCCATCCCAAAATTCAGTCTGGTACACCTTTGTTGCGCTACCTCTATAACAAGAACATCCTACCTCAGATAAGGAGACCAAAACTACACAGTATTCCAGGTGTGGCCTCACCAAGGCCCTGTATAATTGCAGCAAGACATTCATGCTCCTGTACTCGAATCCTATCGCAATGAAGGCCAACATAACATTTGCCTTTATTTAAACACCTGTCGCACCTGCATGCTTTCGTTTAGTGACTGGTGTACGAGAACACCCAGGTCTCGTTGCATATTCTCCTCTCTCAGTTTACAGGCATTCAGATAATAATCTGCCGTCCTGTTTTTGCTACCAAAGTGGATAACCTCACATTATTCACATTATACTTCATCTGCCATCCATTAGTTTGTTCAGTTTGCTTACCCACTGTTTTTTTCATGTTGGCACTTGCGGCTGTTCAATTTTCAGTCCGTTAACACCCTTTCTGTACGAATGCTTTGTCTTTCAACACACCATTAACATATCTTTGCTCCATTACCTTCTGGTCAGCTATTCCGTGACCTTGTCTGATCTACACCTTCTCCTTGTTATCTCTTGCCCCACCCACACTTTACTTGCTTACAACCTTTTACATTTCTAATATTTGCCAGTTCTGAAGAAGGGTCACTGACCTGAAACGTTAACTCTGCTTCTCTCTCCACAGATGCTGCCAGACCTGCTGAGTATTTCCAGCATTTTTTGTTTTTATTTCAAATAACCCTGGATGTTCGTTTCCCATCTCTGGTCAGCCTGCAGCGGTGTCTCCGTAATCCCAAATATATCATACCCATTTACATCCATTTGTGCAATTAATTCATCCACTTCATTGCTAATACCGACCACTCCCTAGTGTGCAGCAAGGTTAGACTCAAACCAAAGAAGCTGCATCACTCCAAGCAGAAGAGCCACTCACACATCAACACGAGCAGAATTTCTTATCCACAGCTGTTGCATAAATTTCTAAATTCACTTGAAAAAGCCCTTCAAAACACTCCCACAGGGGATGCAGAGACCAAGTGGGTCCACATCAGAGACGCCATCTATGAGTCAGCTTTGACCACCTATGGAAAACGTGTGAAGCAGAATGCAGAATGGTTTCAATCTCAGTTTGAAGAGCTGGAACCTATCATAGCCGCGAAGTGCATTGCACTGTTGAACTACAAGAAAGCCCCCATCGAGCTGACATCCATAGAACTTAAAGCAGCCAGAAATGCTGCACAAAGAACAGCCAGGCGCTGAGCAAATGACTACTGGCAACACCTATGCAGCCATATTCAGCTTGCCTCCGACACCGGAAACATCAGAGATATGCATGATGGCATTAAGAGAGCTTGTGGGCCAACCATCAAGAAGATCGCCCCCCTCAAATCCAAATCGGGGACACAATCACTGACCAACGCAAGCAAATGGACCTCTGGGTGGAGCGCTCCCGAGAACTGCACTCCAGGGAAAATGTGGTCACTCAGACCGCCCTGAATGCAGCCCAGTCTCTGCCAGTCATGGATGAGCTGGACGTACATCCAACAAAATCGGAACTGATGCCATTGATTCTCCAGCCAGTGGAAAAGCCCCTGGGAAGGATAGCATTGCCCCTGAAATAATCAAGAGTGCTAAGCCTGCTATACTCTCAGCACTCTACGAAATGCTTTGCCTGTGCTGGGACGAGGGAGCAGTACCACAGGATATGCGCAATGCCAATATCATCACCCTCTATAAGAAGAAAGGTGACCGCAGTGACTACAACAACTACCATCGAATATCCCTGCTCATTGTCAGGAAGATGTGCGTTTTGCAATTGTACTTAAACAGTTTCTCTCAGGCCACAGCTGGTTCGAGAGCACAGGTCTTCAGTATGACAGTTGGAATTGTGTCAGGGCCCATCGTGTTTTCTATATTCAGTGCTTTCACCCGTCTCTTGATAGCACGTGGATTTAATGGAATTCTCTCGAGGCTGGCATCAATGAAGATAAGGACCAATCTTCTCTTCAACCCAGGACCGAATCCGCTTCCACCACACACTCGGTATTGGACAAAGCTTTGGCCCCAGCACTGATCCTTGAGGCACTCCACGAGTTGCAGTCTGATATCTTGAAAATGCTCCATTTATCCCTACTCGTTGCTTTCTGTCTGTTAACCTCTAAGTCCTCCTTGCATGTTAATATATTACTTCAATTCCATGAGCCTTTATCTAGTGTATTAATCTTACCGAATGCCTTTTGGAAATCCAATTATACTACATTCCTGCCCTTTCAGTTACATCCTCAGAATTCTGGAATAAATCTGTCAATCAAGATTTCCATTCGGTAAAAACATGTTGACTTCGTTTGATCAGAGAATGATTTTCCCAGTGCTTGTTAATACTTCCTTTGTGATAGATTCGGACATTTTCCAGACGACTGATGTTCGGCTAACTTGCCTGTTATTCCCCATACTACAAGCAAAGCAATGTGGCTCCTGTGCCGCAATCGGTAAGCGCGTGGTAATTGTACAGCAGTGCAATTAATGAGCTATGCCGAGGTTGTGAGTTCGAGCCTCACCTGGGGCACAGAATTTTAGACACGGGGAGCAATGAGAAACAGCTGCACAGAGCAGAGAGCAGTCATTCGTTAGTCTGAACTGGCCAGAAGAAGGGGAACAATATCACTGTGAGGTGACATCAAAGGAACAGGAGCCACGTGCGGTGAGAGCACTGCAAAACTTCATAGTTATTTCCAGCAGAGAAGGAGACAACTCGGTCCATGCCATCTCTGCACAGAGCAACGCAGTCAGGCTCGATGCCCGTAGCCCTGCAAGTCTGCTTTTCTCAGAATTCCTCCTCAAGGCATTGATCATTTCTGCTTCCACCACTCTTGTGGGCAGCGAGTTCCTGGTCATTATCACTTGAGATATAAAAACAGTGCTTCCTCATACTCCCCCACATCCTTTTTTTCCACAGAACTGGCAATTTGTGGTCGCTACTCCTTGTGCAGTCTGTTAATGGGAACAATTTTTCCTTGTCTAACTTATCCAAGCCTGTCATAATCAGGTACACTTCTATTAAATCCCCCCTCAATCTCTTTTGTTCTAAGGAGAACAACCCCAGCTCTGCCAACCTAAAATAAAAGCAAAATACTGCGGATGCGAACCTAACCTTGAAACTAAAATGCTCCATCCGTGGAACCCTTCTGCTAAATCTCCTCTGAACGCTCTCAAGGACCCTCATATCAAAGAACATAGAACATAGAACAGTACAGCACAGTACAGGCCCTTCGGCCCACGATGTTGTGCCGACCCTTTAACCTACCCTAAGATCAAACTACCTACATACCCTTCATTCTACTATCATCCATGTACCTATCCAAGAGTTGCTTAAATGTCCCTAATGTATCTGCTTCAACTACCACCGCTGGCAGTGCATTCCACGCACCCACCACTCTCCGTGTAAAGAACCTACCTCTGACATCTCCTCTGAACCTTCCTCCTGTCACCTTAAAATTATGCCCCCTGGTGATAGCCCTTTCCACCCTGGGAAAAAGTCTCTGACTATCCACTATATCTATGCCTCTCATCATCTTATACACCTCTATCAAGTCACCTCTCATCATTCTTCGCTCCAATGAGAAAAGCCCGAGCTCCCTCAATCTTTCTGCATAAGACATGCCCTCCAGTCCAGGCAGCATCCTGGTAAATCTCCTCTGCAAACTCTCTAAAGCTTCCACATCCTTCTGATAATGAGGCGACCAGAACTGAACACAATATTCCAAGTGTGGTCTAACCAGGGCTTTATAGAGTTGCAGCATAACCTCGCTGCTCTTAAACTCAATCCCCCTGTTAACGAAAGCCAACACACCATATGCCTTCTTAACAAACCTATCAACTTGGGTGGCACCTTTGAGGGATCTGTGGACATGGACCCCAAGATCCCTCTGTTCCTCCACACTGCCGAGAATCCTGTCTTTAAGCCTGTATTCTGCATTCAAATTCGACCTTCCAAAATGAATCACTTCACACTTTTCCAGGTTGAACTCCATCTGCCACTTCTCAGCCCAGCTCTGCATCCTGTCAATGTCCCGTTGCAACCTACAACAGCCTTCCACACTATCCACAACTCCAGCAACCTTTGTGTCATCGGCAAAACTACTAACCCAACCTTCCACTTCCTCATCCAAGTCATTTATAAAAATCACAAAGAGCAGAAGTCTCAGAACAGATCCCTGCGGAACACCACTGGTCAGCGAGCTCCAGGCTGAATGCTTTCTACCTACTACCACCCTCTGTCTTCGATGGGCCAGCCAATTCTGTATCCAGACAGCCAAATTTCCCTGTATCCCATGCCTCCTTACTTTCTGAATGAGCCGACCATGGGGAACCTTATCAAACGCCGTGCTAAAATCCATATACACCACATCCACTGCTCTTCCTTCATCAATGTGTTTTGTCACATCCTCAAAGAATTCAATAAGGCTTGTGAGGCATGACCTGCCCCTCACAAAGCCATGCTGACTGTCTCTAATCAAACTATGCTTTTACAAATAATCATAAATCCTGTCTCTCAGAATCCTCTCCAATAATTTGCCCACCACCAAGGTAAGACTGACTGGTCTGTAATTCCCAGGGTTATCCCTATTCCCTTTCTTGAAAAAGGGAATAACATTTGCCACCCTCCAATCATCTGGTACCACTCCAGTGGACAGTGAGGACGCAAAGATCATCAAAGATCTCCCTGTGTCTGCGTTGGTTTCCTCCGGGTGCTCCGGTTTCCTCCCACATGCCAAAGATTTGCAGGTTGATAGGTAAATTGGCCATTATAAATTGCCCCTAGTATAGGTAGGTGGTAGGGAAAATAAAGGGACAGTGGGGATGTGGCAGGGATATGGAATTAGTGTAGGATTAGTATAAATTGGTGGTTGATGGTTGGCACGGACTCGGTGGGCCAAAGGGCCTGTTTCATTGCTGTATCTCTAAACTAAACTAATAATCATAAATCCTGTCTCTCAGAATCCTCTCCAATAATTTGCCCACCACCAAGGTAAGACTGACTGGTCTGTAATTCCCAGGGTTATCCCTTTTCCCTTTCTTGAACAAGGGAATAACATTTGCCACCCTCCAATCATCTGGTACCACTCCAGTGGACAGTGAGGATGCAAAGATCATCAAAGTTCTCCCTGTGTCTGCGTGGGTTTCCTCCGGGTGCTCTGGTTTCCTCCCACATGCCGAAGATTTGCAGGCTGATAGGTTAATTGGCCATTATAAATTGCCCCTAGTATAGGTAGGTGATAGGGAAATATAGGGACAGGTGGGGATGTGGTAGGAATATGGGATTAGTGTAGGATTGGTATAAATGAGTGGTTGATGCTCGGCACAGACTCGATGGGCCGAAGGGCCTGTTTCAATGCTGTATCTCTGAACTAAACTGAATCATCGCCAATGGCACGGCAAATTCTTCCCTCGCTTCCCGTAATAACCTTGGGTATATCCCTTATGGCCCCGGGGACTTATCTATCATCATGTCTTTCAAAATTTCCAGCACATCCTCCTTCTTAACATCAACCTGTTCGAGCATATCAGCCTGTTCCACGCTGTCCTCACAAACGACAAGGTCCCTCTCACAGGTGAATACTGAAGCAAAGGATTCATTAAGGACCTCCCCTACCTATATCGTTCCTGAAATGTGGTGACAAGAGCGGGACAGAGTTGTGGCTAACCAGAGCTTTATAAAGGTTCACCATAATTGTACTGAGTACTTCTTTTTATTAAGCCTAAGATTCCTTATGCTTTACTAACTATTCTCTCAGTATATCTTGCCACCTTCAAAGATCTATGCACCAGCACTCCCAGGTCACTCTGTTCCAGCACGCTCTTTCGAACTATGCTATTACATCTACATTGCCTCTTCTTAATTCTTCTGTCAAAATGCATCACTTCACACTTGTGAGGATAAAATTCTATCTGCCACCATTCTGTCCATTCTACTGTCCTATCTATGGCCTGTTGTCGGCTGTTCATATTATGCTCACTGGTTGCTGCAGCTCCAAGTTTGGTGTCATCATCAAATTTTGAAATTGTGCTATCTATTCCTGGATTCATGTCATTTAAATGAAGAACAAAAATCAGCACTGACCCTTGGGGAACATCACTATCTAACATCCTGCAGTCTGAAAAACAACCATTTTCTTTGACTGGTTGTTTTCAGTCCTTAAGCCAATATTTTATCCAACTGGACACTGACCGTCCTATTTCATGAGTCACAATTTTATTAACAAGCCTTTAATGTGGTACCTTATCAAATATTTTATTAAAATCCATATAAACAACATTCAGCACACTCCCTTCATCAAAATTCTCCTTTACTTCATAAAAAAATTCAATTAAATTAGTCATGCATGATCTTTATTTTACAAATCCATGCTGGTTATTTTAGTTACCTCGAACCTCTCTACGTATAAATTGATATTTTCCCTGACTATTGTTACGAAAATCTTACCCACTACTGATGTTAAACCAACTGGCCTGTAATTGCTAGGACTGACCTTACACATTTCTTGGCACCTTCTCTGGCACCTTCTATCCTGACTCAAACATCCAGAACTTGTGGAAAGACCTTGACCCATCTTGGACTGAGTCTGAGGAGAGGTTTCTTCAACAGAGGCTGATTTTGACCTTGAGCTACATTTGAAATTTCCATTTCATCAGACATGTCTCACTAACTCTGCCTTGGATCTGAACTCAAACATTTTCTTGCACAAGTTTCTGGCATGATTTGTGTTTGAGTAACTATTGGTGCTCAACTCGTAACAAAACTATATGATTTATCAGACACATTTGATTCTTTCCAACTTCCTTCTTTTTTTTGCGAACCTCTGAAGGTAAAAAATGAACGATATGTCCAAACCTAACTTTTCCACTACAAAACATCTTGACTAAATATGTACGAGGACCACATCTTCCACCACTCTTCCTGGTCGCCACTTCAACCACTTGTGATGATGAATCTTCACTCTCACCTTCTGGTTCAACTTCAGAATTATTTCTCCCACTCTACCCCTATCATGACTCTCTTTCTGTCTTGATTGTTTTTCTTCTACTGACAGTGCTAAATGTGGCTTCAGCAATGAAAACCTCATTCTGGCCTGTCTGATGAGAAACAGGTCCCTCATAATTTTATACACCTCCATTACATCTCCCCTTAACTTCCTCTGTTCCAAGGAATACAAACCCAGCCTTATCCAATCATTCCTCAGCTCAGCTGCATTAAAATAACGTTCAGGATGAGTTTCCGAGTTTTTCTCCCTGAATCTAATGAATCCGATCATTGTCATTGGAATCCTTTTCGATGTGGATCCGATGCTATTTGTCCCACAGGAAGTGACCATTCTCATTCTGTGACAGAGACGTTTTTTGTTTTGTACAAAAGCTGCACTGGAACTTGCCACTTTCAAAGTATTATCATTTACTGTACATTAGGCTGCATCTACAAACTTGTCTCTCACATGTCCAGTGATTCGGAGGACACTTGTAAATCAGGAATTGTGACATTCACAACAGCGTGCTGGAGAAAGATACAGTTTGAGTGCGGGTGACAGTGGTGGAGGAATGGAGAGCTGGGATTCGCCCGTGAAAGCAGCAACAAAGTTTAAAACAATCACAGTGAACATGGAGCTCCAACCCATGACCATGAAATTAAGAATCTCATGCTCTATTGACTGAGGTAACTGGGCAACCCACGGTAGCGTTGCCATATCTCTCAGAAAGTGAGATAACTGTTGGTTTCCTCCTGGTGCCTCAGCTTTTTTTGTGTTCCAAGATGTAAAAGGAAATTGATCAACAAAAGCCCAAGGATGCAATACATTCCACTCAATCATCAATAACATCATTCCCATCTTCCACTTTTTAGCTGCACCGCCTTCCAAAGATTGCAATCCATTTTACTGAGGAATTGTTCTGGGATTGATTGTTTACCTACGTTGTGTCCTCATTTTGATATGAGATTCTCTTCAATATCCACCACAAATTGAATTGCAAACCTAACAGACAAACACGAAAAACACAAATCCCATGGTGCTCATTTTCAGATACAGAACAGTCACCTTTTAAATAACATGAACACATTTTACATGCGAACGATTTCGAAAGTTGTTACTATTGCTTGTGACTCATTCATTGTGCTCAGAGTATGAGGATGTTTGGCCCGGGCTGTAGTGTCGCGTGTCCCACGGATGTACAGTAACCCTCTGATTGATTTGTTGTTTTCTGTTGACAGTGGGTGATTGGAGAGTGTGGGTTTAGAATATTGCTGCTTGTCCTGGTCTCACTGACTGTGGCATTGGGAATGAGTGAATAATTGATGTAACTCTTTTCATGTGTGACATAAAGCTTTGACCGGCTGTTATTAACCGAGGTAGCATGGAATGATCATTTAATAATGGCTCACAAATTTGAACAGAAATCAGCTGTAATGTTCAACGTTGAGGGTGACTTTCTGCACTGACAGCGGGAGAAAGGAAATTGAGTGAAAGACGCTGTGAACAGCTTGAGTGTACAGAACTGTACAGAGGAAAAGCAAATGTAACAATCTGTGACATATTGCAATTTGATAACATGAATTGACGAATGTCTATCACTCAAGGTTTCCTGGTATTTCATGGAATACGTTTTGATAAGGTTTCAACGTGGTTTTGAACTGGGGACTGTTCCCAAATACAAGAAAGATGATAACTCTAACTTTATGGAAACACTGCACTGCAATCAACCTGGGGAGCAAAACCAGAAACTTAAACTGTTATTTTAAATTAGCACGAGGTGATTTTTTTCGAAGTCATCTTTAAATGATCTATAAATGATTCGAAGCTCATGACATTCTGGCTATTTCAGCAGCCGTGTTGAAAACATCAAATGTTTTTGCTTTTGACGTCTTCAATCTTCTGGAAAATATAATTCAGGAATGTGAGATTCCAGATATGTGGATAGACTGGAGAAGCTGGGGTTGTTCATCTTCGAGCAGAGAAGGAGAGAGGAGAATTGATCGAATGCTTAAATGAAGGGTTTAGATCCAAGAATTAAAGAGGAACTGTTTCTATTGGCTGAAGGATTGAAGATCCAGAGAGTACAGATTGAAAAATTTTGGCAGAAGAAGAGGTGACATCGAGATCTGCTGAAAGATCACTGACCTGAAACATTAACTCTGTTTCTCACTCCACAGGTGCTGGCGAACCTGCTGAGTATTTCCATCACTTTCTGCTTTTATTTCAGATTTTCAGCAACCACAGTCTTGTTACTTTTCTACTAAACTTCAACCCAAGTTGGGCGAGTTTATTTTTAACTTTGCTGTTGCTTTTATGACCGAACTCCATTTAACAGGTATAATGCTTTATTGCATGTAGTTGTAGCCGAGTGGTTAAGATGATAAACTTAACAATATGTTGTGAATTGTGTGTGAGTGCTCGTGTCCTGCTGTCGACCTTTCTGATTATTTCAAAGTTTAACCAGGTCCCTGCAGAACCAATCATCAGTTACAGGTAATAAAATCCTGCACCTTTCAATCCCTCCAGGATTTTCTCATTTGCATTTCAAAATTTACGTTTCGAAATGGAACAAAAATTTGCCAAATTGGAGATACTCTTTCTTTCCGGCTGTCTGTCTCTCTTTTGGCCTCCCTCACTCTCGGTGCACAAATCTGTGTGTTTCGTTCTATGTGTGTCAATGTGGTTCAAATCCCCGAGGAGGTGACTGGATTTTTAGCTTCATAAACTTGATTTATTTTAGTTGGATAGAGTTATTTTAACATGTTACAGAGAAAAATGGCAGGGTAAAAATAATACAAGACGAGATTGTCTCTTTCTGCATTTTCTTGAGCGGAGACTGTTCAGCGATGTGTTGCAAAGCAGAGGATGATTGAAATTTTTACTGAGCAACATTTAAACAGATAGAGAATGAGAAATCATAGTCGAGTGGTTAAGATAATAAACACATCGAGATAATGAATTAATAAACAAAAAAAGAAGAATTTCAAACGGAACATTTGGAATTTGTTTCCACTGCTGCCAGGTCTCACAGTGAACAGGAAAATAAACGTTCACTCACAACTTTTACCAGAACGGAGAGGTTAAAACACACAGGAAAACCTCGAGAATAGCGAAGGCTGGAAGGTGACCTGATAGAATTTGGGAAGCTTTGTCCCTATTTCATCAGGGATTAGAGGCGAATTTATTCACTCTGCTTCAGGTTTACATTTACAGAACCGGAATCAAACAAACAATAAGATTTATACAGACCTGGAAATAAAGTTTCCATATTGAGATGCAATTCTTAAGATCATATTTTGGCATCTGCTGAATCAGTATTTTTGTCGAACTCTCTGTCTCTCTCTGTCATGAGATTACAGAAGAAACCACACTTCAAAAGTACTTTATTGACTTCCGGCAATGACAGCACAGAATGTGTTAACAAGAGCATAAAGCTGAAGATGTACAAGTTTCAATTTCCAAGATGCACCAACCTAATCAATGCAGCTCCTGTGAATTGTGCAAAGCAACACACTGCCGTCATACATCAATAGAAACAACTGACACACATCAAATTCTGCCAGTTTCATGTGGGATCTCCTTCTTCTTCTTTCACTGCTTTTCCTCCTGATCCTTCTGCTTCTCCAGCTCCCCGGTGAATTAGTTGCTTCATGTGAACATACCAGATTCAGGAAACCCAGCTTTACCTGGAAAGCAGGGAGTGGGAATGAAAGATGGAGGACATTGGGAAGCGATGGATTTTGCAGTTAAAAGGATAAACACGCACTGCGATCTTATCTTCCTGCTTCTTCCAGATACTGAATACTGGAATGTGCAAGAGTTGTTCCCATTAGCAATTATCCCCAGTCACACTCTCCTTCCAATCTTTTACCACTTGCTTAGATTTCAAATTGTGCATAATTTTCACTGGCTTTCAATGTGAAGAAAGCGGAGCTGCGAGAAGCTAATGTTGTTCAGCAGATGTAACTCAGGAAGATGCCTAACAGGCCGATGATAACAGTGAATGTTTTGATGAGCTGAGCTGCAGTGAAGGGTTGGCACCATTTAAAATGTCATTCAGCAGGTCTGCTTCCAAAGCTGGTGATAGAAATGACAAGAAAACTTCTCACTGAATTTCTTTAGTGTCATAATGTCCAAAGTCAAGGACACAAGTTAAGAAAGTGTATTTTGCTGCAATGTGTTGTAAGATGGTAGAATAACTTTGAAGGCAGCAGCAGTGGTGTTTGGAAACATACAATTACAGAAAGGTACAGCACAGAAGGAGGTCATTCAGTCCAGTGTGATTCTCTGACAGAGCAGTTGTGATTGGTTGATCAGGAATGATATTTGTGCAGTTTGAACAGCAAGCAGAAAAAGCTGCCCCATTGCCTGCCACCCATATTTTCTTTGCCCCACCCTCTCTTTCATCAGTACATCACTCTGTGTTGTAATTTGTCACAGCCCTTCACATGTTCCCTTTAACTTTCCGAGCTCTGTCATCGACCTGTCACATCTCTGAATTCTTCAGTTCTGGTGCATAATCACTGATCTGAACCTTTAATTGTGTTTCCCACGCTCTCCACAAGTAGGGCCAGAGGTGCTGACCATTTATGCTTTTAAAAAACAATTTAAATGGAAATCATGTTTGTGATTTGTCAGGGCAGCAAGAACTGACAATTTTCTGACCGGGAATCGAACCCAAGTCGTTGCATTAAGTGTATTGAACTTCAACCATTCGACCACCAGTGAAGCTCGTCAATTGCTTTTCCCTTTTTTTCACTTCCAGTCGGCTGATTTTTGTAAAAGCAAAATACTGCGGATGCTGGAAATCTGAAATAAAAACAAGAAATGCTGGAACCACTCAGCAGGTCTGGCAGCATCAGTGGAAAGAGAAGCATAGTTAACGTTTCGGTTCAGTGACCCTTCTTCGGAACTAACAAATATTAGAAATGTCAAAGGTTATAAGCAAGTGAGGCATGGGTGGGGCAAGAGATAACAAAGGAGAAGGTGCAGATTGGACAAGGCCACAAAGCTGACCAAAAGGTCATGGAGTAAAGGCAAGCAATATGTTAATGATGTGTTGAAAGACAAAGCATTAGTACAAATGGGATGTTAACAGACTGAAGGTTGAACAGCAGCAAGTACAAACATGAAAAAAAAACTGTGGGTAAGCAAACTGAACAAACTGAGATGAAATGAAATAAACATTAAAAAAAAGTTGTGAAAAAGAAAAAAGAACTAAAAATAAAAGTAAAATGGGGGGCCACTCATGCTCTGAAATGATTGAACTCAATGTTCAGTCCGGCTGGCTGTGCTGTGCCTAATCGGTAAATGAGATGATGTTCACTGGAAGATTGCAGCAATCCCAGGACAGAGATGAGAACATGACAGCAGGGAGGGGGACTGTTGAAATGGCAAGCAACTGGAAGCTCAGGGTCCTGCTTGCGGACTGAGGGGAGGTGTTCAGCAAACCAGTCACCCAGTCTGCGTTTGGTCTCCCCAATGTAGAGGAGACCACATTGCGAGCAGTGAATACTGTATACTACATTGAAAGATGGACAAATAAATCACTGCTTCACCTGAAAGGAGTGTTTGGGGCCTGGGATATTGAGGAGAGAGGAGGTAAATGGGCAGGTATTACACCTCCTGCGATTGCAGGGGAAGGTCCCATGGGACGGGGACGAGGTGGTAGGGGTAATGGAGGAGTGGAGCAGGGTGTCGCAGAGGGAACGATCCCTTTAGAATGCTGACAGGGGAAAGGAAGGGAAGATGCATTTGGTAGTGGCATCACGCTGGAAGTGGTGGAAATGGCGGAGTATGATCCTTTGGATATGGAGGCTTATGGGGTGGAAAGTGAGGACAAGGGGAACCCTGTCACTGTTCTGGGAGGGAGGGGAAGGGGTGAGGGTAGAGGTGCGGGAAATGGGCCAGACACGGTTGAGGACCCTGACAACAACAGTGGGGGTGGGGGGGTGGAATCCTCGGTTGAGGAAAAAGGAAGTCATATCAGAAGCACCGTCATGGAAGGTAGCATCATCAGAGCAGATGCGACAGAGATGGAGAAACTGGGAGTATTTCTCACCTTTTGTTCAGCTTCCACAATATCTGTTTGATGTTAACACATTTGAACATTGCCAATAAGCAAATAGAGCAGCCAACTCGAGGAAAATGACACATGTTTCGCTGTGAGCAGGGTTTGAACCTGCGTTGGCAAAGCTCCACCCGATTTCAAGTCCAACGGCTTAACCACTCGGCCGTCACAGCACAACACACATGCGCCTTTGTATTTAATTATCAGTACAATGCTTTATACGATTGACTTTGACAACACATATTCTGGGCAATCATTGTCTTTCAGCCTTGAATTGCATTACATCTCCCATTTGATGTGAAAATTAACATGATGGAATCAGTGAATTTTACAGCACAGAAGGAAGCTTCTCGACCCGCCGAGCCTGTGCCAGCTCATTGGAAGATCAGTCAGCTTAATCCCACAATCCAGCTTTTCCCCATCACCCTGGAAATCAGTCCTCTTCTCTTCTCGCTATTCTCTGTTTTATATCCCTCAGATAATTATGTATCCAGGCTGTCACTGGTCCTTTAATTCCATCACTTTAATTTTTCTAACAAGTTGATTATGTGGTATTTCACCAAATGACTTTTGAAAATCCATCTCCACAACAGCAACCACATTACCACTGCCCTCATCAAATGTCTCCGTTACTTCATCAAAGAACACAGTTCATGAGAAAAACACAAACTGCCACGAAATCAAAACCCAGTTCCTCAATTCACATCCCTTGTCTCAGAAAATTCCCCAAAGAAATATTATCAGCATTCCGACTCTGTCCTTCCAAAGGCCAGCCCTGCTTTTGCAGTGTGTGTCTGCCGAGCGGTCACTCAAACCTAAATGTATGGACTGAGTTCAAGGCCCAAATGAACATTGGTGCGAATGAAGCATGTGCAACCTAGAATTAGTGGTGGTCGCCCAGAAAGGCTTTAAGAAAAAAAGGCTTTAAAAAAAAACATGAAAGTGAATGTTACAGTCGGCTAAGCTGCAGTAAAATGAAATGGAAGGAAGTCAGTATTAATAGTGGAAGGAATAATCTGAGAGAAGAGGTGGGTTTGAATTTTGCAGCCTGAAGCACAGGCATGTGTAAGTGCGATTATGTAAAAGGAGACAATAGTTTTCATCCATCAAGAAGAAATACATTTTCATGGAGTAAAGATTGGTTATTTGCTGCATTCCATTATCAGGTACAGCAGCCGGTTTAAGACATAAAACAAGCTCTGTCTTGATCAGTCTTGCTGTGACCACAACACAGAGTATTCACCATTATACAGTCACAGTCCCACTCAATCAGCTGTGATAGTCTAACATGGATTGTTCGACAAAGATCTTTTTAGTGAAGATGATCTTTCCACGAAAGCTAACAGACCTGCTGAATATTTCCAACATCTTCTGCTTTTATTTTCAACTTTCCATCTAAGCAGCTTTTCTGACGAGAGAACACAAATTATGACAGCATTGGGATTGGAAACCCCGTCGCTCATAAGACTGGAACAGAAATCCACATAACCACACTAATAGAGATTAAATTCTGGCACTGATGACTGGTAATTAAAAGTGAGTTTTCTTGCTGTGCGCTTTCTGAGTCCAGGGCTTTGTAATGAGAATGAAGGAATTATGAGAACTTTATGAGCCGTGTTCCTGTGACGATGTGGCCGAGAGGTTCAGTCGATAGCCCATGAATCCATTACACCTGCACACATGGTTTTGAATTCCATCTTCATGGTTATTGTGCTGAAGAATAATGTGTTCTTTTATTCCTTTTTGCAACACATCCAAGATTCCTGAATCTGAGTTCCATCCTTCCCCAGGCCGCAGTGGGGGAGTTATGTATTGCTGCCTTACTCTGTTTGCTCAAATCTACGAAACCATCATTTCAGCCCAAACACTTCCTGCAGGGAGACGTGGAGAGTATAAGATCAGAGCTATGTGAAGTATCAAAGTGGAGAATTGTCTCCTGGTGAAAGGAATATCTCTTCACAGATGCTGCCTGACCTGCTGAATGTTTCTAGCATTGTCTGTTTTTAATTTTCTGCTTTCACGTTAAAGGTTTCCTTTTTTTTTGTTTACTTCCCCCAAGTGTGCAGCTCCAGGCACAACTTTTCTGTGTTCTTCTCACATAAAAGTTTGCTCTTTATTTTCCTGGATGCGCTGTAAAGTCAGCCGTTTCCACACACATCAATCTGTGCCATGGCTTTCAAAACCCTTTTCTCATCGTTTCAGAGAGTCTAAGCGTTTCTTAGTGAATTCACAAGGACGTGGGGATTATCGAGGCTGAGAGGGAATATAAGGGGTTAATATGTTATCCAGAGGATCTAAAGACTATAAGTGTGTACAGTGACAATAAGGGACTCTCAGAGTATATCAATGAAATAATAGAGCATATTAGAGAAGATCATGAGCTGAAGGAGACTCAAAGTGTTTAAGGAAGGGTCGGGATCTATCAGATAGGGTAAAGAACGCTCAGGATGTATTAAAGAGGATAACGCATGATCAGATTACATCAGATATACCCATCCTCAATTATGAGGGAGCCCAGCACATCAGTGCAAAGGACAAGGCTGAAGAATTTGCATCCAACTTCAGCCAAAACTGCTGAGTGGATGTTCCATCTTGGCCTCCTCTTGATGTCGCCAGCATCACAGATGCCAGTCGTCAGCGAATATGATTCACTCCACGTGATATCAAGAATCGGCTGAAGGCATTAGATACTGCAAAGGCCCTGAAAACATTCTGAAAATAGAATTGAAGACCTGTGCTACAGAACTTGCTGCTCCCCGAGCCAAGCTTTTCCAGTACAGCGACAATACTGGCATCTACATGGCAATGTGGAAATTGCTCAGGTATGTAATGTACACAAAATGCAGGACAAATCCAACCCGGTCATTTACCACCCGATCAGTCTAATCTCGATCATCAGTAATGTGATGGCAGGTGTTGTCGATGGTGCTATGAAGCAGCACTTGCTCAGCAATCACCTCCTCAGTGACGCTCTGTTTGGGTTCGACCAGGGCCAGTCAGCTCCTGAACTCGTTACAGCCTTGGTCCAAACATGGACAAAAGAGCTGAACTGCAGTGGTGAGGGGAGATTGACTGCCCTTGACATCAAGGCAGCATTTGACCAAGTTTAACATCAAGGAGCCCAAGCAAAATGGAGCGAATGGGAATCAGGGGGAAAACTCTCCACTGATTGGAGTCATACTGTGCTCAAACAAAGATGGTTGTGGTTGTTGGAGGACAATCATCTCAGCTCCAGATCATTATTGTAGCAGTTCCTCAGTGTAGTGTCCAAGGCTCAACCATCTTCAGCTGCTTCATCACTGACTTCCATCCATCATAAGGACAGATGTAAGGATGTTTGTTGATAATTGCACAATTTTCAGCACCATTCGTGACTCTTCAGATACTGAAGCAGTCGATGTTCATATGCAGCAAGACCTGGATAATATCCACGCTTGGACTGATAAGTGGTGAGTAACATTCACGACACACAAGTGCCAGGCAATAACCATCTCCAACAAGAGACAATCTAACCACCTCCACTTGATGTTCAGTGACATCACGATCACTGAAACCTCGACTATCAACATCCTGGGAGTTACCATTGACCAGAAACTGAAATGGACCAGCCACATAACTACCGGGGCGACAAGAGGGGGTCAGAAGCTGGGAATTCTGTAACGAGTAACCGACCATCTGACACCCCAAGTCCTGTCTGCCAGCAACATGACACAAGTCAGGAGTGTGACGGAATACTCTCCGCTCACCTGAATTTTGTTGGAGCTGCACTCACTCAGGAAGCTCGAAACCATCCAGGACAAAGCAGCCCGCTTGAGTGGCACCCCATCCACCACCACAAACATTCACTCCCTTCACCAGCGATGCACAGTGGCAGCAGTGTGTATTATCTACAACAAGCACTGCAACAACTCACCACAATTCCTTCGACAGAACTTTCCAAATGCGTGACCTATCCCACCTGGTAGGACAAGGACAGCAGATGAGTGGGAACATCACCATCTGCAAGTTCCCCACCAAGCCATACATTATCCTGACTTGGAATATATCACCATTCCTTTACTGTTATTGGATCAAAATCCTGTATCTCCCTCCCTAACAGCACCGTGGGTGCACCTGCACCACATGGACTGCAGCGGTTCAAGAAGCTCAACACCACCTTCTCAAGGGCAATTAAAGATGGACAATAAATGCTGGTCTTGCCAGCGATGCCCACAACCCACGAAATGAATTTTAAGAAGTTGGGAAATTATCAGAAATCAGCCAAATTACTGGCATTGGTTTGTCCTGGCTGTCTCTCTTTAGGCTTCAGTCACTCTCGGTGTATATGACTGTTCCATCTATATGAGTCAATGTGGTTCACATTTTGGAAATTTGCAGCAGACATGTTTGCTGTTCCTTCCTCCTGTTCCTCCTTGATTATTTCTGCCTGTGTGTAACTGAGGCTGCTTTTGTGGGTAGGTCTTGTCCTTTGTCCCCATCACACAGGTTGCAGCACTTACTCTACTTCCAGTCCTTTGTCTGGTGGCCTTCCTGCTGACAGCTGCTTTGTATTTGCCCGCCACGTGTCCAGAATCTCCACATAACTGAATTTCCTCATCCCTGGGCATGATGAAAGGTGAAGGATTGCGAGGCTGTTTTGAAACTATTTGCAGTTGGGAGTGTGAAAAACCGAAAGGAACCAAAAGTAAAATCTAGTCTCCAGCTTTGTGAATCTTTAGAAATGCTTTGGGAAATGGAGTTGTTAATTTATTTTGAGGTTGTTCTTGGAACAGAGATTGCTGAGGGGAGATCTGATTGAAATGTACAAAATGTTGAGGGGTAGAGGGGAGGTGAATGGCCTATTTATTTCAGAAGAGAGGTCAGTGACTCGGGGCATAGATTTAAAGTGAATGGTAGAAAAATTAGAGAGGAGATGAGGAACAACCTTTTCATCCAGAGGGTGTTGGGGGTTTGGAACTCACTGTCTGAAAGGGTAGTTGAGGCAGAAACCCTCGACTCATTTAAGAGGAGTCTGGATATGCATCTCAAGAGTCATAATCTTCAGGGCTACGAACCAAATGCTGGAGGGTGGAATTAGAAGGGGTGGATCATTTTTTGGCCACACAGATGCAATGGGCCAAGTGGCTTCTTTCTGTACCTTAACCTTTCTATACTTCCGTTATTCTACGATTCAAGATGAGAACACAACGCACCACATTTAAAGCAACAAGGGAAAAAAGAAGTTTCTCTCTATTTCCCCGACTAATTTGAAGATAGATTGAGGGAGCAAGGGCTTTTCTCATTGGAGCAAAGAAGGATGATAGGTGACTTGATAGAGGGGTACAAGATGATGAGAGGCATAGATAGAGTGGATAGTCAGAGACTTTTTCCCAGGGTGGAAAGGGCTATCACCAGGGGGCATAATTTTAGGGTGATTGGAGGAAGGTTTCGGAGAGATGTCAGAGGTAGGTTCTTTACACAGAGAGTGGATGGTGCATGGAATGCGCTGCCAGTGGTGGTAGTAGAAGCAGATACATTAGGGGCATTTAAGCGACTCTTGGATAGGTACATGGATGATAGTAGAATAAATGGTAGGTAGTTACTTAGATCTTGTGTAGGTTAAAGGTTCGGCACAACATCCTGGGCCGAAGGGCCTGTACTGTGCTGTACTGTTCTATGTTCTATGTTCTATCTTCGATGTTCTATGTTCTAATTCATTTCCTAATCCTAAAATACTCAATCAAATCATCCAGACATCTCCGATATTCCAAGGAATGCAGGCCTGCTTGAATGAATCGCACCTCATAATTTAACCATGAGAGCCTTGGCTACATTCTGGTGAATTTTCACTCCCCTGTTTCCAAGGCCAATGTGTATCCTTCATCGAGGGCTGAGACCAAAACTATGCACAGTACTCCAGGTGTGGTCTAACCAAAATATTGTGTAGTTGGAGCAAAACGTCTCCTTTATATAACAGTATAGAATTTAATCATAAAATTGTTACAGTACAGAAGGAGGTGTTTCTGCCCTTTATATTAATGCAGGCTCTCTGCAAGAGCAACTCAGCCGGTTCAACACACCCACCTTTTCAATGCAGCTCTGCACATTTTTTTCCTCAGATAATTATCCATTTTTTTTCTTATTCGTTCTTGAGATATGAAGGTCCCTGGCAATGCCGGAATGTACTTCCCATCCCTAATTGCACTTGGGAAGTTGGTGGTGTGCTGCCTTCTTGAACCGCTGAAGTCCATATGGCGAGGTACATGCACAGTGCTGTTAGGAAGGGAGTTCCAGGATTTTGACTCAGCAATATAGTTCCAAGTCAGGATGTTGTGTGACTTGGAGGGAGGCATGCAGGTGGTGCTGTTCCCATGCATCTACTGCTTTCGTCTTTCTAGGTGAGACTGGTTGCGAGTTTGCAAGGAGTTGTGAAAGGAGCATTGGTGAATTGCTGCACTGCATCTTGTATATGATACACACTTCTGCCACTGTGCATTGTACTGGAGGAAGTGAATGTTTAAGATGGTGGATAGGGTGGTGATGAAGCGGGTTGCTTCGTCTTGGATGGTGTTGAACTTCTGGAGTACTGTTGTGACTGAAATTATTCAGGCAAGTGGAGAATATTCCATCACACTCCTGACTTCTGCCTTCTCGATGGTGGACAGGTTTTGGGGATTTAGAAGATGAGCTGCAGAATTTCCAGCCCCTGACCAACTCTTGCAGCCACAGTATGTTTATCGCTGTTCCAGGTTTCTGGGCAAGGCTGATCCCCAGGATGTTGATGGTGGGGGATTCAGCGATGATAATGCCATTGAATGTCAGGGGGAGATGTTTAGATTCTCTGTTATTGGAGATAATAATTGCCTGGCACTTGGGTGGTGTGGATGTTACCAGCCACTTATCAACCCAAGCCTGAATGTAGTCCAGGTCTTGTTGCATGTGGACCTGGACTACTTCAGAATCTGAGGCATCGAGAATGGTACTGAACTTTATGCAATTATCGGCGAACATCCCCACTTCTGACCTTATGATGGAGAGAAATTCATTGATGAAGCATCTGAAGATGGTTGGGCCTCGGAGATCAGCCTAAGTAACTCCTGCAGCAATGTACTGGGGCTGAGATGATTGGCCTCCAGAACCACAACCATGTTCCTTTGTGTTCGGTCGGACTCCATCTCGTGAAGCATTTTCCCCCGATTCCCATTGCCTCCAGTTTTGCTTGAGCTCCTTGATACCATACTTAGTCTACTGTTACCTTGCTGGCAAAGGCAGTCACTATCACTTCTTGAGTTCAGCTCTATTTTCCATGTTTGGACCAAGTCTGTAATGAGGTTTGGAATTGAGTGCCCCTGGTGGATTTCAAACTGAGCATCCATTAGTGATTTATTCCTGAGTAAGTGCTGTTTGATAGCACTGTCGATGATACCTTCCACAAATTTGCTGATGATTGAGAGTAGATTGATGTGGCAGTAATTGGCCGGATTGGATTTCTGCCGACTTTTATGGACAGGACATAAATGGGCAATTTTCCACATTGTCGGGTAGATGTCTATATTATAACTGTACTGGAACAGCTTGTCTAAGGACAGGGCTAGTTCTGGAGAACAGGTCTTCAGTATGACAGCTGGGATTTTTTCAGGGCCCATGGACTTTTCTGTATCCAGTGCCTTTACCAATCTCTTGGTATCACGTGGATTTAATCGAATTGTCTAAAGACTGGCATCTATGATGGTGAGGACCAATTCTCTCTTCAACCCAGGACTAAATATGCTTCCACTTCACTCTCAGCATTGGAAATAGCTGAGGCCCCAGCAATGTTACTTGGGGCCCTCCACTCATTAAGGCCTGCCAACTTGAAGATGCTCCATTTATTCCTACTCTTTGCTTTTTGTCCATTAAGCTCTATGTCCTCTATGCATGCTAATATATTAGCCCAATTCCATGAGCCTTTATCTAGTGCATCAATCTTCTGTGATATCTTACTGAATGCTTTTTGGAAATCCAATTATACTATATTTCCTGATTCCTCTTCATCTCCCCTTCTCGTTACATCCTCAGAATTCTGTAATAAATTTGTCAAGCAAGATTACCATTTTGTAAAACCATGTTGACTTTGTTTGATCAGACTATTATTTTCTGAGTGCTTGTTCAGACTTCCTTAAACATCGATGAGAGCATTTTCCCGACCACTGATGTTAGGCTAAATGGCCTGCAGTTCGCCATGTTAAATATATTAAACTGGGGTTCCAGTGGTGCAATTAGTTAACGTGTGTTACTTAGACAGGAGTACAATTAGCGAGCAATGCCAAGGTTGTGAGTTCGAGCCTCACCGAGAGCACAAATGTTAGAGACAGGGAGCAATGTGAAGCAGCTCAGCAGTGAAGAGAGCTGTGATCGGTGAGTCTGAACTGACCAGAAGAGCAGAAAAAAATAATTGTGAGGTGACATCACAGGAAGAGGAGCCACTTGTAGTGAGCGCACTGCTGAACATCATAGTCATTTGCAGCACAGAAGGAGACATTTCGGTCCATGCTGGCTCTGCAGGGAGCTGTGCAATCAGACTCGATAACAGGAATTTGAAAAAAAATGCTGGAAATATCCAACAGGTCTGTCAGCAACTGTGGAGAGGGAAGCAGCGTTAATATTTCAGGTCTGTGACCTTTCCTCAGAACTGACAAAGGTTAGAAATGTCGCTAGTTCTAAGCAAATAAAACGGAGGTGGGCAGAAAATAACATGAGGCAAGGTGTCAACGCAGCCCTGCAAGCCTATTTTATCTCATTCGTCCTATTGAGGTTACTGATCATTTCTGCTTCCGCCACCCTTGTGGGCAGCGAGTTCCATGTCATTACCACTTGCTATGTAAAAACAGGACTTCCTCATATTCACCCTGCATCTTTTCCCCCCAGAACGTGCAATCTGTTTCCCAGACTTCTGATAGCATTTGTTAATGGGAACAATTTTTCCTTGTCTAACGTATCTAAGCATATCATAATCTGGCACACTTCTATTAAATCTCCCCTCAATCTCCTTTGTTCGAAGGAGAACAAACCCAGCTCTTCCAACCTAACCGAGAAACTAAAATCCTCCATCCCCAGAACCATTTGGATAAATCTCCTCTGCACCCTCTCAAGGACCCTCACATACTTCCTGAAATGCTGTGACCAGAACTAGACGCAGTACTCCAGTTGAGGCCTAAACAGAGCATTATAGAGATTCACGATAATTGTACTGAGTACTTCTATTTATAAAGCCCAAGATTCCATGTGCTTTACTCACCATTCTCTCAATATGTCTTGCCACCTTCAAGGACCTGCACCCCCAGGTCCTTCTGTTTCTGCACACTCTTTAGAACTATGCCATTACGTCTAAATTGCCTCGCCCTAATCCTTCTGGAAAATGCATCACCTCACACTTCTCAGTATAAACTTCCATCTGCCACCTTTCTGTCCATTCTACTAGCCTATCTCTGTCCTGTTGCAGACTGTTCATATCATGCTCACTGTTTGCTGCAGCTCCAGGATTGGTGTCATCAGCAAATGTTGATATTCTACTCAGTTCTCCAAGATTGAAGTCATTCTCTTAAGTAAAACAAAAACAGTGGTCTCAGCACTGACCCTTGGGGAACACCACCGTCTACTATCCTCCAGTTTGAAAAAAAAAACATGTCCTTTGACTGGCTGTTTTCAGTCCGTAAACCACTATTTTATCAATTGGACACAGAACTCCCTTTCCATGAGCCACAATTTTGTTAGCAAACCTTTAATGTGGGACCTTGTCAAATATTTTCTTAAAATCCGTCTGAACAACATTCAACACATTCCCTTCATCAACCTTCCCTGCTACTTCATCAAAACATTCATTTAAATTAGGCATGCATGATCTGTCTTTTACAAATCCATGCTGACTATCCTTAATTAACTTGAACCTCTCGACGTGTAAATTGATATTTTCCCTGGCTATTGTTTCGAAAATCTTACCCACCACTGATGTTCAACTAACTGGCCTATAGTTGCGAGGACTGTCTTTACACATTTCTTCAATAAGAGTGTCACATTTTCCACTCTCCAATTCTCTGGCACCTTCTATCCTGACTCAAATTTCCAGAACTTGTGGAAAGTCCGTTACCCATCTTGGACTGGGTCTGAGGAGAGGTTTCTCCAACAGAGGCTGATTTTGACGTTGAGCTACAATTGAAATTTCCACTTCATCAGAGATGTCTCTCTGTCTCTGCCTCAGATCTGACCTCGGACTTTCCCTTACATGAGCTTCTGGCATGATTTGTGTTTGAGTAACTATTGGTGCCCAACTCATAACCAAACTATCTGATTCATTCGACTCATTTGATTCTTTCCAACTTCCTTCTTTTTTGTGAACCTCTGAAGGTAAAATATGATCTATATCTATAAACCTAACCTTTCCACTACCAAACATCTTAACTAAATATGTGCGAGGACCATATCTTCTACCACTATCACTGGTCACCACTTCAACCACTTGTGATGATGATTCTTCAATATATCCTTCTGGTTCAACTTCTGACTTCTTTCTCCCACTCTAGCTCTCTCATGACTCTCTTTCCGTCTTGATTGTTTCTCTTCTACTAACAGTGTTGAATGTGGCTTCAGCAATGAAAACCTCGTTCTCGGCTGTCAGCTAAGAAACAATTCAGCTGGCGTTATGCTGGTAGCAGTGTGAGGGGTGTTACAATAGATAAACAGAAAGTTCAGCAGCCTGTGATGCAATGATAACTGACTTTTGTTCAGATTGATATCCAGCATTTGCTTGACAAGAGCATGCTTAACAATCTGCACTGTGCGCTCTGCTGCTCCTTTGGAAGCAGGATGATACAGTGGAACTCTAGTGTCTTTAATGCCATTTGTTCTCATGAATTGTACAAACTCTTCTGAACCAAACAGAGGTCTGTTTTCATACAAAGTTTCCTCCGGTACCCCATAAGCAGAAAACAAACTGCACAAAATGTCTGGAGTTTTGCTAGTTGTTCCTCAATTCATTGGAAACCTCTCAATCGTCTTCGAATGTCTCTTTCTCAATTAACATCTGCTCTCCTTCTAATTCTGTGAAATCTATGTGCAGCCTCTGCCACACTCTAGCTAGCCATTTCCATGGCTGAAAAGGTACCGATGGCGGCTTCCTTTCTACTGCTTGACATGTTCCAGATGATTTCACTATGTTTTCAATGTCTTTCTCTAACTCTGGCCACCAAAGATATCTCCTCACTAGAATCTTCGTCAAACATATCCCTAAGTGATCATCATGAAGATCACATAGCAACTGCAATATGTACTTTCCAGGGATTACAACTCTAGCTCCCCACAGGACATAAATTTGATCAACCGACAACTCATTCTTCTGCACAAAAAATGACCTGAATTCTAAATTCAGTATCTGTGTTTCCCACCCATTTGTTTTATATTTGTACACCTTTGCCAATACGAGTTGTTCCATCAATGTCATCTGCTGTTACTGGAAACTCGTCTTTGTCTGAAGCCCACATCCCAGGAACAAGTAAATAAAAACTACAAGAAATGCTGGATTCACTCAGCATGTCTGGTAGCATCTGTGGAAAGAGAAGCAGAGTTAACGTTTCGGGTCGGTGACCCTTCTTCGGAACTGACAAATATTAGAAAAGTCACAGATTATAAACAAGTGAGGTGGGGGTTGGGCAAGAGATAACAAAGGAGAAGGTGCAGATTGGACCAGGCCACATAGCTGACCAAAAGGTCACGGAGAAAAGGCAAACAACTACCTTAGGGTAGTTCATCTTGTGATATGAATTTCAACTCAATACGAGAAAGCTCGCTCATATTTAACTTAAATGCTGCTAACCAGTTTCTTCCAAACAAGGCTGGTTTTTCACCTTTCACAACAATGATGGGCAATTTTGCACATTGCTCATTGTATGTGATGGCAACCAATACACTTCCAATTTGGGGAATATTCTCTCCTCCATAACTGTGTGACTCGACTCATGATTTTTCCAGGGGATGTTGACTCAACTTTTCACGATACAGCGGCACTGAAATTATGCTAACTGATGCAACTGTGTTGACCTCCATGTTGTATTTAGCCAGAATTCATTGCCCATCCTTAATTGCCCTTGAGAAGGTGGTGGTGGTGGAGGTGAGCTTCTTTCTTGAACTGCTGCAGTCCATGGGATGTAGGTACACCAACAGTGCTGTTGGAAGGGAGTTCCAGGATTTTGACCCAGT
This sequence comes from Heterodontus francisci, assembly GCF_036365525.1. Lineage (NCBI taxonomy): Eukaryota > Metazoa > Chordata > Chondrichthyes > Heterodontiformes > Heterodontidae > Heterodontus > Heterodontus francisci. The sequence goes on along the minus strand of NC_090404.1, from coordinate 37,407,506 downwards.
GACAGTGAAGCAATGGTGACATAGTTCCAAGTCAGGATGGTGTGTGGTTTGGAAGGAAACTTGCAGGCGGTGGTGTCCCCATGCATCTGCTGTCCTTGTCTTTCTAGGTGGTAGAGGTCGTGGGTTTGGAAGGTGCTGTCGAAGGAGCCTTAGTGAGTTTCTGCAGTGCACTGGAGTTTCATCCAACGATACTTGGACCACGATGCTCTGTGAATTTTCATTGGACATCCTTGTGCTTCTGATCACATGGATCTCAAATGATGCCTCATCAACCTGCTGCTGTTGAACAACCGAATGCAGTGAATGATGTTTCCTCCTGCCTGTGTTTTCACCGATGACCTTCTTGCGACATGCCTTGGCAAGATGAACCTTCTTCTTGCAGCTATAGCACTCTGCCTTCACAACGGGACATTCTGGGCTCAATGTTGGCCTCAACACCGGTAACAGGATTTTATTTAACCACTGCTACTACCTTGATGGCCTCCTCCCGTTTTCTTACGAGCAACACCCACATGATCACCACCAGGTGCCGTCATTGGGACCTACTACTTACTCATCTGCAGCTTATTTACTTCAGCAGATGACTGACGGTTGTTAACTCTCACTTCTCTCGAGTCAAATTCAGCCATGTCCATGGACAGTGCTGTTTGAAAAGCTATGTCAAAACTCACCTTTGGCAATGTCATCAACTTACTGTGAATGTGCTCACCCTTTAATCTGCAACCAAATCTGTCACACAACACACACTCTTGAAATTCTCCAAAATCACAATGAAGTGACAGCTTTTGGAAGGCCACAGTAAACTCCCCAATGTCCTCATTGGGCAGCTGATTCCTTGTTCCAAACTGATAGATTTCTGCAATCTTCAATGGTTTAGGATTGTAATGCTGCTCAAGCTTAACCAAAATGTCCTTCAGCGGCGTGTCCTTTGATTTTGCTGGGGTGAGAAAATTATTGAGCATCTCATACATTCCGGGCCTGCTTCAGTCCAAAATATCCCTCTGTCTTTGCCCATACTGCCTGGTTGACAGCAACATTATCAGGATGTTCGAGGGTATTGGTAACAGTGAAAAACAGCTCTATCCACTCCACGAACACACTGAAAGATTCTCAGTCATGGTCATACTCCCTCAGTAACCCAGTAATTCCCTTTGACACAGCCATCTTGGAAGGTCAGTCCACCCACATGTACCACCCAACCTTTACACCGAATTTTAAGCCTTTTTTTCAAACAGGGAGCTCTCAGAAGTCCCTCGGTTGGTTAGCTGGGAACTGCTCCAACCCAAGATTCTTCAGCTCGGGAATCCAGAATCTCATCCTCATCGCCACAAATTTCATAACTTTCTGGACAAACATCACTCGTGTATACAATTTGGAGGGGGTTGGGTAAAAGAGACTGATTTAATCTTTTTTTTCTGACACACATTACAGTGAAATACATTCTCTTGCCTTGTGTCTGTGCCTTTTCACCTCATGACATTCATAAAGATTGGAAAGAAAATTTCATGTCATTCTATGACCAGATTTGGAACCAGACCTGCTGAGTGACATTTTAAATGGTGCCAATCCTTCATTGCTGCTCACCTCATCAAAACATTCACTGTTAACTTCAGCACTTTAGTTCTGTCCTTGCATTACTGCTGCTGAACAGCATGAACTTCTTCAGAGAGAGAAGCAGAGTTAACATTTCAGGTCTGTGATCTGGCAAAGATTAGAAAAGAATCAGGTTTTAAGCAATGAAGTCGCTGAGGGTGGGGTGGAGGGATGGTGAGAACAAAATAGAAGGTGTGTGATAGGGCAGAGGGCAGGAGAGATCAATAACAAAACTGTCCTGGGACAAAGGCAAAGAGTGTGTTAATGCTTGTGGTGAAAGGAAAGCATTAGTCCAGAGACAGTGTTAATAGTGGAACAATGAGCAGCTCTGTCTGCACGAAAAACAGGCGCATGGTTAAAAAATAAAATAAAATAACAAAATATAAAAATATTAAATAAAGGCGAGTCATGATCTGAAAGTATTGAACTCAATGTTCAGTCCACAAGCTGTCGCGTGCCGAATGGAAAGATCAGATTTTGCTCTTCAAGCTTGTGTTGATGTTCTTTGGAACACTGGAGCAGGCCAAAGACTGAAATGTTTGCAAGAGAGCAGTGGGGCGGGGGGTGTGGGGGGGGGGAGGGGATGGTGGGGTGGGGTGGGGGGGGGAAGGGTGGGCGGGCGGGGGTGGTGTTGAAATGGCAAGTGACCAGAAGCTCGGGGACATGCTTTCAGACTGAGTGGAGGTGTTCCACGAAGTGGTCACCCAATCTGCGTTTGGTCTTCCCAATATAGAATCGACCACACTGTGTACAGCGAATACAGTATACTAAATTAAAGGAAGTAAAAGTGAATCACTGCTTCACCTGGAAGGAGTTTTTGGGACCTTGGATGGTGAGGAGAGAGGAGGTAAAATGGCAGGAATAACCCCTCCTGTGATTGCATAGGAAAGCGCAGTGGAAAAGGGACGAGGTGTCTGGGGTGATGGAGAAGGAGACCAGGGTGTAACAGAAGGGATGATCCCTTTTGAATGCTGACAGGGGAGGGGAGGGGAAGGGAAGACGTGTTTGGTGGTTAATTTTCAAACAGTGCCCCCTAGTTCTGGACTCACCCACAAGAGGAATCATCCTGTCCACACCCACCCTGTCAATAGCGTTCAGGATCTTACGTACTTCGATCAAGTCTCCCTTCACTCTTCTGAACTCCATTACAAACAGGCTCAGTCTGTCCAACCTTTCCTCATTAGACAACCCACTGATACCAGGGATCAATCTAGTAAACTTCCTCTGAATCACCTCCAATGCATTCGCATCCTTCCTTAAATAAGGAGACCAAAACTGCACAGAGTATTCGAGATGCAGTCGCACCAATGCCCTGTGTAACTGAAGCATAACATCCTTACTTTTATTTTTAATTCCTCTCGTAATAAAGGATAGCATTCCATTAGCCTTCTTTATTAATTGCTGTACCTGCATACGAGCCTTTTGTGACTCATGCACTAGAACACCTAGATCCCTCTGCACCTCGGAATTCTGCAGTCATTCCCTCTTTAAGTAATACTCCTCTTTTTTATTCTTCCTGCCAATGTGAGCAACTTCATATTTTCCCACATTATACTCCATCTGCCAGATTATGCGCACTCACTCAACCTATCTATATCATTCTGCAACCTCCTTATGTGCTGCTTGCAACATGCCAAACTTCTTCTGACCTATCTTTGTGTCATCTGCAAATTTAGCTGCTATGCCATCGCTCCCTTCATCTAAGTCATTGATATGAACTGAAAAAAGTTCAGGCCACAGCACAGGCCCCTACGGTACTCCACTCATCACATCCTACCAATCAGAAAAGCACCCATTTATGCATACTACCTGTTTTCGACCAGCCAGCCAATAATCTATCCAGGCTAATATGTCACCCCCTACACCATGAGCTCCTGATTTGTGCAATAATCTTTTACGTGGATGTGCAGCAAAGCCATGTGAAAAACATATTGGAGATCGCTGAGGTTATGTGTGGCTTTGCATGTGCCATGGAGGAGTCCATGTAAGTCATGACATCTGGCCTGTCCAGGTATTTGAGCATATGGCTTCCTCAGTCGAGAGTTTGGCAAGCTCTGTGGTAACTCTAGTTGAGCACTCGAGCAACATGCGATCTGACCTGCACTCCATCACTGTTTCTGTGGGTTCCATGCAACAGAGTCTAAGCAAGAGGGGGCCGAGGAACCTGGACCTCCCTACGGGTGCTCTTTCCTCTCAGGGAGTCAGGAAAGTGCCATCATGGACACAGATGGAGGAGGGGAAGCATGCCAGCTCTCTCAGGGCATTCCTCTCAGAACACCTCCAGGGCAGGTGGCATCTTGCCCTTCCCCCGACATTGCCCCCCCCCCCCCCCCACATCCCCCACCCTTACCTCCAGCACATGTGGGATACTCAATCACCATTGCTACAGACCCCAGTAGGATGGAACCTCCAAGGCCCTGTGCCTCCAGAGGATGCCCGCCATGGTCATCCACAGCAACGAGGCAGCACACTGAGCAGACCGCCACCATCTCAGCTGCTAATATTGGGGTTGCACCAAGATGTAGTGGTAGGAAATGTACGATGAAAATTTTTGAACACATGGGTGGCACAGTTGCGATAAATATTGTGCACACTTTGCTCCATTTTCAATACATCTTTACATTAATATCTGATGCACTCTCATAAGTAATTTGCTTGGTTTCATTTGACAAGGAAAATGTTTATTGGAGATGTCTGGCAGGAATACATTCATTTGCAAAGTCTTTCAGAAAGTGTCCACATTTTTCACTTTGAAGTTAGCCTCCAGTCCTCAATGATGGCTGTATTTCGTCTGCATATTTTTCAATTTTCAAAGTACTGACATACTTTTCATTCATAGATAATCGGCCACACACTTACTTTCCGAACGTTCTTGTGTTCCCCATTCCATCGTATGCCAGAGAACATTAGATTTGCTGATCACAAAAATGTGCTGCAATGTTGCAGCTTCCTACATGAGCGGGTTAATGCCATGATACATTACAATATTTTCAATGGAGACACATGTCCCTTTCAATGAAGTGGCTAACATACAGGCCATATGCCACATCTCCACTGCAGGCTCATGATCTTATTGAATGGCAGAGAGGCGAGAGGGGCCGAACAGCCTACTTCTGCTCCTAATTTTTATGTATGTATTTTCATAAATGAATGCAAATCTGCAATCCGCCAGCATGCTCGGTGAATCCTGGACCACCGCAAACACACCCCTGACTTAACTTTTCTCACAAAAACGCTATCAGAAATCCGAATGAATCACCCTACACACCACCAAAGCCACTCTTTATGGCCCGTAAAATTCCACTTTCTATCTCCTTTGTCATCCAGTGAGCTATCGTTGTTTGCCCTACTTAACCCCCTCATGTGAATGTATCTCGACACTACCCAAACCATCTCCTCTTGAAAGGCAGCCCATTGTTCCATGACAGTTTTTCCTGCCAATCTTTCAATCCAATTTACTTGGGTCAGATCTGTTCTCACCCCATTAAAGTTGGCCTTCCCCCCAATTAATTATTTTTACTCTGGATTGGTTATTGTCCCTTATACTACAACGATCACTGCCCCCTAAATGTTCCCTTACTGACATTTGATCCACTTGATTCCTCAGAACCAGCAATGCCTCCTGCTTTGTTCGGCCAGAAGCATGTTCATCGACAGAATTCTTCCCGCTCTCTGCCCTTCACACTGTTACTATCCCAGTCTATATGAGGATAATTATAACCATTATAACTACTCAATAATTATTGATAGTTTCCATGCAAATGTGTTCTTCTATATCTTTCCCACTAGTTGATGGACAATAGAATACATCTTTTTGTGTAACAGTACCTCTATTGCTTCTTAGCTCTATCAAAATAGATTCATCCTTGACCACTCTAAGACATCCTCTTTCTCCAGCACTGCGATGGTCTCCTAAATCTATACTGCTATCCTTCCTCCTTTTTTTTTTCCCTATCTTTCCTGAACATCTAGTAACCAGGAATATTTATACCCAGTCCTGTTATTTTTGATCCAGGTCTCTGTTGTCACCACAACATCATATTACCACGAGGCCACCTGAACCTGCAGCTCACCAACCTTATTTATCACACTCTGCATTTTCAAGTACAAGTGCAATAAGCCTAATTTAGATCTTATTACATTCCATCTCACGTTGGCACCACCTAATGCCTTAATATTTTCTACTCTAATGCTATCTACCTCTCCCAATTCTTTGTGAACCTTGTTTTTCCTCTAGAATTATCTCCTGCGTCCCACACCCCTATCAAATTAGTTCAAACCCTCCCCAATAGATATGAGCAAACAGACATAAGCCAGCGATGTAAAGGCATCTAATGCAGGTTCTGAATGGACTCAATCACAGAATCGCTGGATTAACAATACAATAATGTAAGCACACGGCCAGCAGTTTTCATTACTAGTGCTTGGAAATGCCTTTTATTTCCTTCTTTCAAAGCCAGGACCTCGATTCACAAGACAAACAGATAGAAACCCAGCATTTAATCAGCAATCTCCTGTTTCAAAACTGAGGTGGGCTCTGCGTGGTAGTGCAGCCAGGTGTTCTAAGGTGCTGTATTGAGGATTCATTCCCTGAGGAAGTGAATTTATTATTTAAATTACTGACAGGTTGTTCTTAAAGCTTTTTGCAATTTCAAGCATGTTGTTTTTTGAATACTCCAGGAGAATATGTAATCAAAATTGGCCAAGACTCAAACCCATGTCTCCACTGTCAGAAGCAGGAATTCTTCCATGAACCACAAATGCTCAAACTTATCTTAATGCTGTTCCCTGGCCTCTACAATTTATGTTTTTTTTCCATTTTGATAATACAAGGGCAATAATACATCGTGCTTAAATGAAAAGAAAACTGCAGCTGGTGCTGTATATGGACTTTTTCAGAAACACTCCACAGACCCAGAAACATCTGTGGAAGGACAAACACAAGGATAATGTTTCAGGTCGATAAGCTCCTCAGAACTGAAGTTTTGCAGCACAGTTTTCAGGTCACTGTGAGTTTCCTTGCAAACCTTTTAAGTTGCTAATAAAAGCAGAAAGAACCGAAAATACTCAGCAGGTCTGGCAGCATCTTTGGAGAGAGAAACTGAGTTCAAGTTTCAGGTCTGTGACCTTTCATCAGAACTGGCAAAGGTTAGAAATGGAACAGGTTTTCAGCAACTGAAAGGTGCCGTGGGGTGGGGGGGGGGGGTGGGGTGGGAGGTGGGAGTTGGGGGCGGGGTGAGGAGAAGAACATAAGGGAAGGTCTGTGATAGGGCAGAGGGCGGGAGAGATTAAATGACAAAGATGTCGTGGAAAAAAGAAAAGGGATTGGTAATAGTTGGAGGAAAAGACAAAGAATTTAAGCGAGAGTGTGTTCATTTCAGAATAATGATCAGCTCTTTCCAAAAGCAAAAACATGAAAAACAAGTTTAAGACGAGCACATGGCTAAAAACAACACAATCAAAATGGCAGTCATGGTTTAAAATTGCTGAACTGAATTGTGAGTCCAGAAGACTGTAAAATTGGATGAGGTGCTGTTCCTTAATAGAGTCAGAGAGCATCATAAAGCCGCACAGCGTAGAAACAGGCCCTTCGGCCCACCACATCCATGCCGACCATAATGCCTATCAATAGTAATCCCACCTGCCTGCATTAATTCCATATCCCTCTATGCCTTGCTCATTCACCTGTCCAGGTGCCTCTGAAATGTTGCTACTGTTGCTGCCTCCACCATCTCCTCTGGCAGCTCATTCCAGATACCCACTATTCTTTGTGTGAAAGATTTACCCATTTGATCCCCTTTAAACCTCCTCCTTCTCACCTTAAATCTGTGCCCTCTAGTTTTAGTCACCCCTACCATGGGAAACACTCTGACTATCTACCCTATCTATGCCTCTCATAATTTTATATACCTCTATCATGTCCCCTCTCAGCCTCCTTCGCTCCAGGGAAAAAAGACGCAGCCTATCCAATCTCTCTTTATAACTCAAGCCCTCCAAACCAGGCAACATCGTTGTGAATCTTAAGTTGGCATTCAGCTTCGCTGGAACACTGCAGCAGTCCAAGGAAAGGAATGACAGCAACCCGGTGAATTAAAATGGCAAGCAGCTGAAAGCCCGGGGTTATACTTTCAGACTGAATGGAGGTGTTCTGTAAAGCAGTCACACAATCTCCGTTTGGCCTCCCCAATGTAAAGGAGACGGCACTGTGAGCAGCGAATACAGTATACTAAATTGAAAGAAGTGCAAGTAAATTGCTGCTTCGCCTAGGAGGAGCATTTGGGGCCTTGGATGGTGAGGAGAGAGGAGATAAAAGGGCAGGTATTGTACTTCATGTGATTGCATGGGAATGTGCTGAGGGAAGGGGACGAGGTGTTGGGGTGATCGGGAATGGACCACGGTGTCATGGTGGGAATAGTTCCTTCGGTTTGCTCACAGGGGCGGAGAAGGGAAGATGTGTTTGGTCGTGGAATCATGCTGGACGTGGTGGAAATGGTGGAGGATGATCCTTTAGGCCACAGCTGGAGCATTGCGTACAGATCTGGTCACCACATTACAGGAAGGATATAATTTCTTTGAAGAGAGTACAGAGGAGATCTGTAACGATGTTGCCAAAGCTTGAAATTTGCAGCTATGTGGAAAGATTGGATTGGCTAGGGTTGTTTTCCTTGATCAGAGGAGGCTGAGGGGTGACTTAATTGAGGTGTACAAAATTATGAGGGGCCTAGATAGAGTAGACAGGAAGGACCTGTTTCATCTAGCGGAGAGGTCAATTACCAGGGAGGACTGATTTAAGGTGATTGCTAGAAGGTTTAGAGGGGACATGAGGAAAATCATTTTCACCCTGAGTGTGATGGGTGTCTGGAATTAACTGCCAGGATCGGTGGTGGAGGCAGAAGCCCGCAACATTTTTAAAAGTACCTGGACATGCATCTGAAGTGCTGTAACCTGCAAGGCAACGGACCAGGTGCTGGAAAGTGGGATTTAATTGGGCAGTTAGTTTTTTTCAGCTGGCGCAGTCACGATAGGCTGAATGGCCTCCTTCCGTGCTGTACCTTTTCTAAGATTCTATGATGCTATGGATGTGGAGGCTGGTGGGGTGGAAGGTGAGGACAAGGGGAACACGATCACGGTTTTGGGAGGAAGGGGAAGGGGTGAGAGCAGAAGTGCGGGAAATTGATCACACATGATCGAGGACCCTGTCAAATACAGTGGGTGGTTATTCTTGTTTGAGGAAAAGGGAAGATGGGGAATGGTGGCATAGTGGGAATGTTACTGAACTAGTTATTCAGAGCCTCATGCCAAAACCCTGGGGTCACGGGACAAGGGCAGCAAATGCATGGGAACACCACCACCTGTAAGTTCCCCTCCAAGTCACACACCATCCTGACTTGGAACTATATCGCAGTTCCTTCACTGTCGCTGGGTCAAAATCCTGGAACACCCATCCTAACAGCACTGTGGGTATACCCACCCCACATGGACTGCAGCAGTTCAAGAAAGCAGCTCACCACCACCTGCTGAAGGGTAATTAGGGATGGGCAATAAATGCTGGCCTGGCCAGTGACGCCCACATCCCCATGAATGAATTTTTAAAAAACTGCACTGGAGAGGCTACAGAGGAGATGTAAGAGGATGTTACCATGGCTGGAAAATTGCAGATATGAGGAAAGATTGGATAGGCTGGGGCTATTCTCAGTGGAATCTGAGGTGAAATTTGTTTGAACTGTACAAAATTGTGGGGGGAATGGATAGAATGGATCTGAAGAGTCAAGTTACCTTCTCAGAGAGGTCAGTGACTCCAAGGCAGAGATTTAAAGTGATTGGTAGAAAGATTAGAGGGGAGATGAGGATATTTTTTCACCCAGAGGGTGGCAGGGGTCGGGAACTCACTGCCTGAAGTGGTAGTCGAGGCAGAAACGCTCAACTCATTTAAAAGATGTCTGGTTATGCACATCAGGTGCTGTAACCTGCAGGGCTACGGACCATAAGCTGGAAGGTGGGATGAGGCTTGGTGGGTCATGTTTTGGACAGAGCAGACAGCATGGACCTTGTAGTCGCTTTCCGTGCTGTAAACTTTCAATGATTCGGTGAATGAATCCAGTAAACTTAAGCTGAACTGCCTCTCATGCAAGTATATCTAGAGCTATTACTGATCATATCCAGGACTCAACGATCCATGCACTTAGCTTTCTCTCTAAGTTAATTAATAATTTAATTACAATCCGGCCACAGAATATAATTTGTAAGCATTAATTTGGCCTTTCAATGGCGGGACCGTTACCCAGCATTCCCAGCGATAGTGAATATGCCCTATGCATTTTATAGGAGCACAACGCGCAGATGCAGCACTGGCCTGTATTTCGAGCATGCGCAGTGTCATTTTGACCACAGCCGTGCGAGTTCTCCAGGAGACGCATTTGCAGCGGCTAAGAGTTGATGGAGGCGCAGGGGAGTCGGTGGGTGGGAGGCTTCAGAAACACCTGGTGTAGGCCTCAAGCCCCGAATAAGAAGCTTCAGTTCCAGCATTTGCTGCTCCGGGGTTATCCCTGAGTTGCCCAGGTTAACGGCTGCCACCTCTGAAAAGGAAGCCGGGAGGGTTGAGGCGCTGCCACCTTGAGCAGGGGGCAGAGCGCATGCATTCCCATCCTGTTACCAACACTGAGAGTGGGCGGGGCTTCAGAGTCCCAGTGACCAGGAGGGAAATTCATTGATTCAATGATTTGTTTCTCACTCAGCAAACAGGGGCTAGAGTATTGAACCCAGCCAGAGTAGAGGGAGGGAGAAAACTGTCAGCAGAGGAAAGAAATGGTGCAGATGATACCATGGGTTTGGATTTCAGCCCAGGGAGGAGGGAGAGCTGTGAGACGGGGATTTACAGCTTTGGGGAACAAAAGAGGAAAAATGTTGCATTGAAGCTAGAATTGTCTGCTCTGAATTTCTATCCTGCACTTAGAGTGATGACCTTTATAACTCCTTTATAACAGGGTATTAGAAGAAAATGATTTGTAGACGGGGAAACTCAAACCAAACATCACATCAAGATCTGAAAGAAACAGTCCATTCATCAGCACCTGAATATCATCGGCCTTTGAATGTCATACAAGAAATGTTTGTTCTGTCTGTGGGAAAAGATTTCAAAAATCACTGTGACTGGAAAAACAGCAAGGCACCCACACCCGAGTAAGAGTGTTTCAGTGCACTGACTGTGACTGAGCTTCAATCAATTACACAGCCTGAAAAGACATCTCACCATTCACAGAGGGGAGAAAACATACACGTGCTCTGTTTGTAGACGAGCCTTCAACTGATCATCCAACTTGGCGAGACACAAGGACACCTGCACCATGGAGAAACCTTGAAAATGTGGGGACTGTGGGAAGGGATTCAATTACCCATCTGAGCTCGATACTCATCGACGCAGTCACACGGGGGAGAAGCCGTTCACCTGCCCTGTGTGTGGGAAGGGATTCGATCAGTCATCCCATCTGCTGCCACACCAGCGAGTTCACACTGGGGAGAGACCGTTCACCTGCTCTGAGTGGGGGAGGGGATTCACTCAATCAATCAACCTGCTGACACACCAGCGAGTTCACACTGAGGAGAGACCGTTCACCTGCTCTGAGTGGGGGAGGGGATTTGCTCAGTCAATCAACCTGCTGAAACACCAGCGAGTTCACACTGGGGAGAGACCGTTCACCTGCTCTGAGTGGGGGAGGGGATTTGCTCAGTCAATCAACCTGCTGAAATACCAGCGATTTCACACTGGTGAGAGACCGTTCATCTGCCGCATGTGTGGGAGGGGATTCACTCAATCAACCTGCTGAGACCCAGCAAGTTCATACCAGGGAGTGGCCGTTCACCTGCTCTGAGTGTTGGAGGGGATTCACTCAGCCAATCAACCTGCTGACACACCAGTGAGCTCACACTGGGGAGAGACCGTTCACCTGTTCCATGTGTGGGAGGGGATTCACTCAATCAACCTGCTGAGATCCAGCAAGTTCATCCGAGGGAGTGGCCGTTCACCTGCTCTGAGTGTTGGAGGGGATTCACTCAGTCAATCAACCTGCTGACACACCAGCGAGTTCACACTCGGGAGAGGCCGTACACTTGCTCTGAGTGTGGGAGCGAATTCATTCAGTCAATCAACCTGTTGTGACAGCAGCGAGTTCACAAGTGACTGCAGGGTTTGGATTCTGCTGTTATTGCTGCTGTGAAACACATCCAGGACGTAACGATTTTCATTCTGATAGTTGGGGTTTGTTTCTGCTGATGTTGATTATCCCAGTAACTGGGCTGAAGTTTAGTATTTGGATATATCTTCAAGAAATATTAATTTCTTCAAGATAAGTGGAGACTAATTGATGAGGCAGCATCTAACTGAAATGTGCAGTGGGTTTGAGGGGCTGAATGGCCTGCTCCAGTTCTATATGTACTTTCTCCCCAGACTTCCCCCACTCTCTAGCTCTGCTCACGTGCTTGTTTCCAGTTGCAGTGTCTTCTCCCCAGTTCTCCCATGACTTTCCATTCATCGGTTGTGTTTCAGTCCAAGTCTATTGGGCCATAGAAACATGAATTGACCTTTTAGCCTCTCGAGTCTGTTCTGCTATTCAATGAGAAGATGGCCGATCTATGACTTTACTTCATTATACCCAAATATTATTTTAATGCTGGCTTCCCCAGTCTGTTACAATCGGATTTAAAAATGCCTTTCATTTACACTGTACCTTGAAAGTAGGAAAATGTGTGAAGGTGCATCTCAGAACATAAACTGAAAAATCAGACAAAAATTGACACTGAGCCAAAGAAGGGTAATGAGAATGACTGACTAAAAGCTTGGTCAAAAACGTAGGTTTTTAGTAGGGTTTTAAAGGAGGAGAGATGTGGATTGGCAGAAAGGTGTAAGGAGGAAATTCCAGAGCTTAGGGCCAGTGACTGAAAGCACAGGCAATGGACAAAAAGACAGTGAGGGGTGTGTAAGAGGCCAGAGTTGGAGGAATGCAGAGTTCTCTGAGGGTTGTTCGGCTGGAGGAGATTACAGATATTGGGAGGGGTGAGGCATTAGAGGACCTGGAGCCATTGTAGATCAGTGAGCTCAGTAATGATGGATGAATGGAAATTTGTGATGCTTGGAGTAAACAGCAGCAGAGTTTGAATGAGCTGCAGTTTATGCAGGGTGGGGGTCAGTCAGACGAGCATTCGAATAGACAAGCAGTCTGATAACACAGAAACACTGGATGGGTCAAGAGAGGTGGTGGTGATGTAGAGATGTGTGAAATCAGCACACATGTGGAACTTGATGTCGGGTCTTTGGATGATGTCACTGATGGGCAGCAGAATAATGGGGAATAGAGGCCGTCGATAGATCCTTGGGAAACTCCAAAGGTAATGGGGTGAGAAGAGAAACCATTGCTTGAGATTCTTTGGCTATGATTGGATAGGTCTGAATGGAGCCAAGGGAGGTCAGTCCCACTCAGCTGGACAGTGGAGGAGAGGCGTTGGAGGATGGTGTGGTCGACTGGGAGGTGAAGAAGTCTGAGGAGGGATAGGAAGGGAAGTTGTTTGATCAGTTTAGTGGTTACATTACAGGGACAACCATTAAAAGCACGGTTCACTGGCCCATATAGACTGAAATAAAGATTGGATAAGGTAGATTGCTTTATTGACACCCCTGATCACCAGGAGAACTGGTTGTGTCACATTAATATGCTCGAACAATATTCCCACAGGGAGGAGGATAAGCCAATACAAGTATTTCAGTTAAATAGGACTGTTAACAAGGACACGGATTGTGAGATGAGGCAAAGGTAGGCCTAGGAAATTCTCAGATTAAACCACCAACTATCCTATTAGTGAATATAGAATGGCTAGGAATGTTGGACAAAATGCTTTTACACTTAGAGGCAAAACGGCATGAAGACTGAACAGTTTTTTTTCACAAAGTTTCAAAACGTTTGCAGGGATAAGCCAGGATGCACATATGATGTGGGTGTAGGGGGAAACATTCCTTTAAAACAACATCCTTGTCGTTTAGGTCCAGATAGACCAGCTCAAGTGGAAGCAGAGTCCAATGCATGCTGAAGGGCAGCTTAGATGGACCTAGTCAGTACAGCTGGAATTGGCAGCTGGTCTTGATGCCGAAACCTGGTGGGATGGCACAAGCTTGCCTGGACTCAAGAAAGGTCACTGTGGTAAAAAAGGCAGACTCCTACCCAAATTCTCATTTAAAGGACTGCATGGACAGAGTGGGCAACACCATATGCCTTAGAGAGACAGATGTGTTGGAGGGATACTGTCAAATTCCTTTGACACCCCAAGGGTAGACAAGATCAGCTTCTGTTACCCAGCACTGGGTTTTCCAGTGTCACGTGATGCCACATAGGTTAAGGGGTACTCGAGAAACATCTCAGAGAATAGTGAACACAGCAGTGGTCAGTGCTCCGAGCTCTGCAGTGCACCTGGCTGAGGTGATGGACAATAGGGAAACTTGGAAGGAAAGCACGAAACAGCTGGAAGACTATGCTTGGTAATTTGAAATGGGTTAATTGGGACAATCTTTTTTTTTTAGAGAGACAGCACTGAAACAGGCCCTTCGGCCCATCGAGTCTGTGCCAACCATCAACCACCCATTTATACTAATTCTACACTAATTCCATATTACTACTACATCCCCACCTGTCCCTATATTTCCCTACCACCTATCTATACTAGGGGCAATTGCTAATGGCCAATTTACCTACCAACCTGCAAGTCTTTGGCATGTGGGAGGAAACCGGAGCACCCGGAGGAAACCCACGCAGACACAAGGAGAACTTGCAAACTCCACACAGGCAGTACCCAGAATTGAACCCGGGATGCTGGAGCTGTGAGGCTGCGGTGCGAACCACTGCGCCACTGTGCCGCCCAATTCAAAAATTTTAAACTGAAAATGTTCTGGTGGAACCTGTTGCTGCAGTCCCAATATTCTTGAAAAGTGTATATCTGTAAATGTGGGCGGAAATGTGTTATCGGTTGTTTTTTCAATTTCATTTTTTACATTGTAATGAAACGCATTTTCGGAATGGTATTTCATTCTGCCAGGGGTGGAGATGTTCTGATCGTACTTATTTTTTTGTTGGGGGTGGAGGAGTGGGGGTGGGGGAAGTGGGGGGCGGGGGGGGGGGGATGTGTGCGGTGTGTCTTTAAGGCAGCAAATGATCAGTACTGCTTTAAGAACATGCAAGCCTCTGGAGTTAGAGAAGGTGCATTCTGGTTGCTGTTTGATACAGCAGTACAGAGAGGGAGAACAAGCCAGCCTCAGACGTTACCAAGGAAAGTGCATCTTGTTTGTCCCAGATACAACCATTATGCAATGCTGTAATTTATTACAAGGTGAATGGAATATAAAAATTGCTTTGCGACAGTTGTACAGGGCATTGGTGAGACCAAATCGAGAATATTCTGTACAGTGTTGGTCTCCTTACTTAAAGGATATAGTTGCATTGGAAGCAGTTCAGAGAAGGTTCATTCGACTGATTCCTGGGAGAAAGGGTTATCTTTTGAGGAAAAGGTGAACAATTTGGTTCTGTATTCATTGGAGTTTAGAAGGATGAGAGTAGATCTCATTCAGACATGTAAGATCCTGAGGGGACTTGACAGGGTGGATGTTGAAAGGATGTTTCCCCTTCTGGGGAAGGCTAAAACTGGTGGACAGTTTAAAATTAAAGGCTCTCCCATTTAAGACAGAGTGACAGAGAAATTTATTTCTCTCAGAGAGTCGTGCACCTGACGAACTCTCTTCCCCGGACTCAGTGGAGGTAGGGTCATTAAATGTTTTTAAGGCAGAGGTGGACAGAGCCTTTACAAACAAGGGAGTCAAAGGATATCGGGGTCGGCAGGAAAGTGGAGCTGAATCCACAAACAGATCAGTCATGATCTTGGAGAATGACGGAGCAGGCTCGAAGGTCTGAATAGCCAACTCCTGCTTTCAGATCATGTGTTCATATGTTCGTACATAGGTCAGACTGAGAGCAAGGTAGAGAATTAAAATGAGAAGAAACAGGAAGCGCAGGGCCATGCTTGTGGACTGAAGGGAGGTGTTCCACAAAGCGGTCACGCAGTCTGTATTTACCCTCTCAGTGGAGAGGAGACCACAATTATCTACCACTGTGTAGTGTGAGGGCACCTGGTGACAAAACTGTCTCCGCTCAAGAAAGATCTCAAAGAGAACATGCCCTCTTCTAATTTTCTCTGTGGTATTTTAGGATGAAACGACACCATATAACATTTTGATGTCTTAAAAATATACAATCACCCCATCACAGAATATAACCCCAGTTTCTCACATGGTAGACAGGGGCACGCAACATGATATTAACAGGAACTAATAGGTTCACCACTTGTGCATTACCTACAGTAGCATCAGACCAGGAATCAGACACTGTTATCAGACCTGGACTCATCCAATTGCCCCAGGAGGAGGATTTTTATTCCAGTGTTTGATCTGGGTGAGTGGCACAGCAGCACGAAGGGCCAAATGGCCCCCTCCAGCTCCTATTTGTTATGTTCATTAAACCTCAGTCTGGTTCCTCTCAGGCTGCTGAGTGAATGAATTAAATCTTTCTTGACAAATCAACAAGAAACCAGACTACAATTCATGCCCGAAACATCATTTATTGGTTACAAATCACATTTGAGTTAAATCTGAGACATGCATAAAATGTACCATCCACAAGATGCACTGCAGCAACGCACCAAGGGTCCTTCGACAGCACCTTCCAAACCCACAACCTCTACCAACGAGAAGGACAAAGGCAGCAAATACATGGGAACACCACCATCTGCAAGTTCCCCTCCAAGTCACACACCATCCTGACTTGGAACTACATCGCCATTCCTTCACTGTCGCTGGGTCAAAATCCTGTAACTTACGTCCTAACAGTATTGTGGGTGTAACCTACCTCACATGGACTGCAGCGGTTCAAGAAGGCAGCTCACCACCACCTTCTCAAGGAAAATTAGGGATGGGCAATAAATGATGGCCTAGCCACACTCCATGCATGAATTAAAAAAAACACATATAAATGCAATTAGAGTTATCCAGCAGTTGAGCAATGATAGGGAGAGTATTTCACAAAAACAAGTAACAAATGCAAGGGTGAGTGGCCAAAGATCAAAAGTCTGAAAATTAGTGGCTAAAGACAAAAAGTGTGAAATTTTTTCTGACAAGGAATCATGTAATTTTAGCACTTTTAATGAAGCAAACTAGTTGTGCAATGGTAATTTGGTACAATTTTGCATATGTCATGAATAAAATTACACTATATTCAGAATACGATTTCATGAGACTTACCTGACAGCTGATAATTGGTTTTACAGAGCTTCATGTTCTTAATGTCCTGCTTCTGTCTATTTATAGATTTTTCATGTAAAAGGTGTTCTGTGAAGATGTGTCAACTTCACTGGAAAGCAACATTCAGAAGCATACTGGACTGCACATTCTCGTACCTTGGTAAGTGATGTGCAAAAATCAGTAGGTATATAAATTAATAAAAACTAAACATTTAACAGACGTTGACAATCCAGAAACTTGACGATAAGTGGGGTCATTTTTCTTACTTAGTGCTGAGATAATCACCTGAACGAAGCAGAAAGCAAAACCAGGTGCACGACAGCTTTTCCAGATAATCTTAAGCGATGTCAAACCACACATTGAAAAAAGATGGCCAGCGTTATACTCCTTGCCCGACATCACTATGGAGAAAAAGACTGCTTCACACCGACTCAAGGTTTACATTGTGACTGGTGCAGTAGACAGTTAAAGTGGAGATGAACAATGAATGGAATTCAGCCATACACCTGAGCAAACCGATAAGTGGAAATTCCAGATCACTTCAGTTGCTGCAATGCACAGGAAATATGAAGTTTATACAACTCATGCTCACTGCAGGATATTCACTTTCAATAACCAGTTTGTGCAGTGTTTTCAGAAATTACTTTGTATGTACACAGCAGTGTGTGTCTAAACATACAAATTAGAAGCAGGAGGCGGCCACTGAGCCCTTCAAGCCTGCTCTGTCATTCAATAAGTTCATGTCTGAACTGATTACTCCACATTTCCACCTACCCCGATAACCTTCCACCTCCTTGCTTATCAAGAATCTATCTACCTCTGTCTTCAAAATATTCAAATGTAAATGGAAGCAAGTTTCAAATTCCTATTGACAGACCAATGTTTTTGCTCCAGGCCAGCGACTTACCAGCTGCTGTTCCTGCACCATTAATTTTAAGTCATGTCAAATGAGCTGTGTCAGTTCTCAGGTGCTCTATGCTAAGATATCCCATGAAGGCGAAAACAAACATTGGGAGTTGGTCTGTTTGTGAACACGCCTCCTTTTTGGAAATTTACAGGACACTAACAAACAGAGGTTGTGGAGGAGTATGCAGATCCACCCACTTACTATCCTGCTTCAAGTTCCTTTCCACCGATGATAAACAATAAACACAACTTAAAAACAGGTAAAAAGACCACCGAACAGTTTTGTATTTGGTCAACTTTAAAAAAAGAAAATCAGAACTGATTGCTTTAATTTTTGTCAAAGCGGAAAGGGAGAACCTTTTGGTGGATTTCCAAAATCCCAATGTTGGAAATCTGCTGTTTCATGGACATTTCTCAGCCCTGAGTTACTTGTGAACTCGCTGGTGTGTCAGCAGGTTTTATGAAGTAGTGAATCTCTTCTCACTCGCTGATCAGGTGAATTGTTTCTCCCCAGTGTGAACTCGCTGGTGTGTCACAAGATGGGATGGTGTAGTGAATCCCTTCCTGCACTCTGAACAGGTGAACGGCCTCTCCCCAATGTGAACTCGCTGGTGTGTCAGCCGGATGGATGACTGAGTGAATCCGTTCCCACACTCAGAGGAGGAGAATGCCCTCTCTCGAGTGAGAGCTCGTTGGTGTGTCAGAAGATGTGATGAAGTAATGAATCCCCGACTGTGTTCTGAACAGGTGAATGGCCTCTCCCCATTGTGAACTCGCTGCTGTCTGAGCAGGTGGGATGAATCCTTTCCCACACACAGAGCAGATGAACGGTCTCTCTGCAGTGTGAGTGCGCTGGTGTGCAGTGAGTTCAGATGATTGTTTGAACCCAGCCCTGCAATAAGAACTCCTGAACGGTCTCTCCTCAGTGTGAACACGTTGATGGGACATCAGTTCAGTAGAACATTTATAGCAATTCCCACAATCTGGATATTTAAAAGGTCTCTCCCCAGTATGAACTCGCTGGTGTGTCAGCAGGTCGGATGACTGAGTGAATCCCTTCCCACACTCAGAGTAGGTGAACAGCCTCTCCAGTGTGTGACTGCATGGATGGGTTTCCAGCTCAAATGGATAATTCAATCCTTTCCACAGTTCCCATATTTACATAGTTTCTTCCCAGTGTGACTGCACTTGTGTTTCGACAGGCCCGATAATCTGCTGAAACCTCTTCCACACACAGAACACGTGTACAGTTTCTCCCCACTGTGATCAGTGCTTTTTCCTTCTATGTTCAAAATCCAGTGATATTTGGGTTATGATAAATTGGGCATTTCCTTCAGAACCCGATCAAATATTTGCTTAGCATTTCACAACTGCAAATCCTCCTCTTCTAAAACCCTGTGAAATTGCTTGAAAACTGAAAAAATGTACGTGAGAGAAGCCACAAAAACACAAAGGCAGGTTGTGAAATGGAGCTGAATGAATCTGGTAATTCATGGGACTGGCACTGGGAAAGAGTGACCATGAAAGCTGTTGGATTGATGTACAACCCAATTGGTTCAATAATGCCCTTCAAGGAAGGGATCCTGCCAACTAGTCTGGACCTACACAAGACTCTGCCCTCTATAGGAGGAAGGAGGGAGAGGAAAACAAAGAGAGGGAGAGAGGAGAGGAGGTTGATTTTATGTATGTCCAATTGGATTACAACTTTGAACAGGACCTCCCAAACCCTCAACTACCATCATCCAGAAGGACCAGGGTAGCAGGTGTATGTGAACACCATCACCTCAAAGTTCCCCTCCAAGTCACACACCATCCTGACTGCCTGACATCCACTACTGGATGAACAGAAATTTCCTCCAATTTAAGATTGGGAAGTCTTCACTTCCTGCCACGAACTTCACTCCCTCGGCACCAACTTTATCCTTCTCCCTGGCAACTGTCTCAGGCTCAACCAGACCATTCATAACCTTAGTATCATATCTGATCCCAAGATGAGCTTCCATCTGCATATTAGCACCATCACTCAGACTGCCTATTTCCACCTCAGTAACATCACCAGACTTCACCACTGTCTCAGCTCATCTGCCTCTGAAACTTACATCCATGTATTTGTTACCTCTCAACTTGACTATTCTAACACATTCCTGGCCAGCATCCCACATTCTACCCTCCATAAACTTTAGATCATCCGAAACTCTGCTGCCTGTGTCGTTACTCGAACCAAGTCCTGTTCACCCATCACCACTGTGTTCACTGGCCTACACAGGCTCCCAGTGAAATAGCACCTCAATTTTAAAATAATCATCCTTGATTTCAAATCTCTCCATACCCTCACGCCTCACTGTCTCTATAATCTCCTCCAGCTCTAGCAGACAGAGTTTCGAAACACTTAGCAACACAACTCCAATGAAACATCCTCGGAGGGAAAGGGGGTGTAGTGTGTGATTCAACTCTCAAGGACCTTGTTCGCCGCCATCACTCACACTGCTCGGCATTGCGCTTCCGCGAAAAGCAGTTCGGAACTGCGCATGCCTGGACTCCAATGCCGTGAACCGTGAACATTTTTTATTTAACGACGATAATGTTGGGATGAAGTCCCGCCATTGAACTTCCCAATATAAGCGCTGGAAGGGAGTGGCGAGTGGAAGAGCGGTGAGTCATCGAAAAGGACGAGTCAAGGGTCATCGGAGGGAGCGGGGAAGATAAGCTGTGATTGAGCATGAAACTGAATGCGGTGATTGAAGCGGTGATCACGGGAGGGAGCAGGGACCTGAATGCGACCATTGAGGCGGTTTGGATTCTATTCGTGTTTTGTGTCAAATTCAGCAGCGCCATCTTTACTCCTGGTAGCTGCCTGAGGCACAGTGACGTTTCAGTCGATGAGGCTGCATTTGCGCATGTACCAGTGATGCAGCACCTTTTTGATTATGTTGCCAGCAAACGCCTCGTTAATATATGTTCGCTGTTTTATACCATTTTATTTTTCTGAGTATGAAACATGAACTTCCTGTCCATTCTCCGATTGGTAAATGGCAGCCTATACTGCCCGGAATGCACCGCGCGCTGAAATACGGCCTATCTCGACCCCAAGAACCGCAACACTCAGGCGTCAGAAGGCTCCGCCCCACGGAGACTGCCTGTCTGCGCGGAGCATGCGCGGTGCGGTTCCTGGAAGCTGAGCGTAGCCTGTGTAACACCGAGTTTCAGCGGCTCTCAGGCCCCGAATCAGAGACGCCGTGTTCAACCGACGTGCGGCGAGAGCCCCGGGGGGGTCGGGGTCAGGGTCGGAGGGAGCACCATCAAAGTGATGGTGCAGCCAATCCTCCATCCGAGCCGCCGCTTCACGGTTTCTTCTCCCGTTCTCACCGAGTCAGGAAGCCTGTGAGTTGATTGGCTGCTAAGTATTGTAACTTTGTTTCCCTTTCTCCAAAGTTTGGAAGTTACTCCAAGGAGCTGGAAATTAAACATTCCAGTTTTCATCAGAATAAGGGGCAGCTTCCTGAGATTTAACTGACATCAATAAAAGGGAAGTAAGTAGCCGGTGAGTCGTATTTTATTTTTAAGTATTGAGGTTTATTATTTATTTATTTAGAGATACAGCACTGAAACAGGCCCTGCAGCCCACCGAGTCTGTGCCGACCATCAACCAGCCATTTATAATAATCCTACATTCATCCCATATTCCTACCACATCCCCTCAATTCCCTTACCACCTACCTACACTCGGGGCAATTTACAATCACCAGTTTACTTATCAACCTGCAAATCTTTGGCTGTGGGAGGAAACCGGAGCACCCAGCAGAAACCCACATGGTTACAGGGAGAACTTGCAAACTCCGCACAGGCAGTACTCAGAATCGCTGGAG
This sequence comes from Heterodontus francisci, assembly GCF_036365525.1. Taxonomy (NCBI): domain Eukaryota; kingdom Metazoa; phylum Chordata; class Chondrichthyes; order Heterodontiformes; family Heterodontidae; genus Heterodontus; species Heterodontus francisci. The sequence goes on along the minus strand of NC_090404.1, from coordinate 37,385,813 downwards.
CTGTGAGGCTGCGGTGCTAACCACTGCGCCACTGTGCCGCTAGTAGTAGTAAGTTTATTATCTAATAGCGAGAGGAATTGCAGGGCTGATCCAACCTCTGCAGTGCACATCCTGTGCGATAGAAAATAGAAAACATAAAACATGGCAGGCTATAAATAACGAGCGGGGCTCGAGGCCCTTACTTCCCTGGGAGTGGAGCAATGACTGGCGGACCTGTGAGGAAGCTGATCCAGAGTGGTGACAGTCTGTCAATAAAGAGCGGGGCTTAAGGTCCTTACTTACCTGGTAGCGGAGCAATGACTGGCGGACCTGTGAGGAAGCTGATCCAGAGTGGTGACGGGCTCCCTGTGTCTCTCGGTGCGCGCTGAGACTCGAAAGAGGGGATAAAAAGGACTTCGAGTGATATCACGGGAAATTTTCAAGGTGATTAGTTGGGTAAGTAACAACTGTTAGTCAATTTAAATAGCTTTAAAAAATAAGGGGAAAGTTGTTTTTTGTTTGAAAAAGGACCTCAAACGATAAAGTGAGTACTAAGAGTGTGTTTTTTTTAAATTAGAGTTATTCAGATTGTCGTGGGCAGTGTTTGGAGTGGAAGAAGCCTCTATTTTTTACAGGGAATAACTAATTAATCTAAAGGTAAGTCATGGCAGGAGAGCTCAGCCCCGTGATATGCTCCTCCTGCACTATGTGGGAAATCAGGGATACTTCCAGTGTCCCTGACAACCATGTGTGCAGGAAGTGTATCCAGCTGCAACTACTGGCTACCCGCATTACGGAGCTGGAGCTGCTGGTGGATTCACTGTGGAGCATCGGCGATGTTGAGGACGTCGTGGGTAGCATTAATAGAAAGGTGGTCACACCGCAGGTAATGGCTGCACAGGCAGAAATGAGATGGGTGACCACCAGATGGAGTATTAGGCACAGGCAGGGACAGTTGGAGTATCCTGTGGCCATCCCCCTCTCAAACAGATATACCGCTTTGGATACTGTTGCGGGGGGGGTGGGGGGCGGAATGACCTCCAAGGGGAAAACAGCAACAGCCAAGTGCGTGGTACCATGCATGGCTCTGCTGCACAGCAGGGTAGGAAAAGGAGTGGAAGAAGTATACTGATAATGGATTCTGTCGTAAGCGGTACAGATAGGCATTTCTGTGGCCACAAACGTGACTCCAGAATGGTATGTTGCCTCCTTGGTGCTAGGGTCAAGGTACTCACGCAGAGGCTGCAGGACATTCTGAAGGGGCGGGGGGTGGGGGGCGGTGGGTGGTGAACAGTCAGAGGTCGTGGTGCACATTGGTACCAACGACGGGGGTAAAAAGAGGGATAAGGACCTGAAACAAGAATTTCGGGAGCTAGGGAGCAGTTTAAAAAGCAGGACCTCAACGGTTGTAATCTCTGGATTACTCTCGGTGCCACATGCTAGTGAGTATAGGAATAGGAGGATAGAGCAGATGAATGCGTGGCTGAAGAGATGGTGCAGGAGGGAGGGCTTTAGCTTCCTGGATCATTGGGTCTGTTTCTGGCAAAGGTGGGACCTGTACAAGTTGGACGAACATCCTTGCTGGGAGGTTGACGAGTGCTGTTGGGGGCAGTTTAAATACATTTGGCAGAGGAATGGGATACAGAGTGGAGGTATAGGAGCGGGTGATTCTCAGTCAAATATAGAAGAGAAACTGAGTCAGTCTGTTAGGCAGAGCAAATATAGACCTGGTAAGGCACAAGTGCAAAATGCAAGGTTGGATTACATCTGTTTTAATGCAAGTAGTCGTACGAGTAAGACAGATGAATTGAGGGCGTTGATTAGTACATGGGATTATGATATTGTTGCTATCACGGAGACATGGTTGAGGGAAGGGCAGGACTGGCAACTCAATATTCCAGGGTATAGAATCTTCAGGTGTGACAGGAAAAGAGATAAAAGAGGAGTTCGCTTTGCACTGTTGATTAATAAGTCAATTACTGCAGTAAGGAGGGATGATATCTGAGACGGTTCTTCAAATGAGGCCAGATGAGTCAAACATAACAACAAAAAGGGGGCGGTCACTTGGCTGGGAGTGTACTGCAGGCCTCCAAACAGTCAGGGAGAGATAGAGGAGCAGATATGTAAGCAAATCTCAGACAGGTGTAAAACTAATGGAGTAATAATAGTAGAGGATTTCAACTTACCTGATATCAACTGGGATGGTCTTAGTGTAAAAGACTTCAAGGGGGCGGAATTCTTAAAACATATACAGGAGACTTTTTTGAGCCAGTACCCAGAAAGTCCAACAAGAAAAGGCGCAGTACTGGACCTAATCCTAGGGAATGATGCTGGACAAGTGGGAGAAGTGTCAGTGGGGGAAGCATTTCGGGGTTAGTGATAATAACTCTGTAAGATTTAAGGTAGTTCTGGAAAAAGACAAAGACGGGCTGGAAATAAAAGTACTGAATTGGGGGAAGGCCGATTTCAATATGATAAAACAGGATCTGACCAAAGTGGACTGGGAGCAGCTACTTGTAGGAAAGTGTACATCAGACCAGTGGGAGATATTCAAAGGGGAAATAGTGAGGGTTCAGAGGCAACAAGTACCCATAAAGGTGAAGGGTAGGACCAACAAGTCCAGGGAACCCTGGATGTCAAGGGATATGGAGGATTGGATCAGGAAAGAAAAGGAGGCTTATGGCAGATTCAAAGTGCTGAAAACAGCGGAGGTACTGGAGGAGTACAGAAAGTGTAGCGGGGGTATAAAAAAAAGTAATTAGGAGAGCAATGAGGGGACATGAAAAAATACTGGGGGCAAGATAAAGGAAAATGCTAAGGCATTTTCTCAGTATATTAAGAGCAAGAGGATAACCAGTGAAAGAATGGGGCCCATTAGGGACCAAAGTGCCAATCTGTGTGTGGAGCCGGAGGACATAGGTGTGGTTTTAAATGATTACTTTTCATGTGTGTTCACTATGGAGAAGAATGATGTAGGTGTAGAGATCAGGGAGGGGGATTGTGATATACTTGAACATATTAGCATTGAAAGTGAGGAAGTATTAGCTGTTTTAGCGGGCTTAAAAGTGGATAAATCCCCAGTCCCAGATGAAATGTATCCCAGGCTGTTATGTGAGGCAAGGGAGGAGATAGCAGGGGCTCTGACATAGAATTTTCAGATCCTCTCTGGTCACAGGAGAGGTACCAGAGGACTGGAGGACTACGAATGTGGTGCCATTATCAAGAAGGGTAGCAGGGATAAACCAGCTACTTATAGGCTAGTGAGTCCAACATCAGTGGTTGGGAAAATATTGGAAAACATTCTGAGGGACAGGATTAATCTGCACTTGGAGAGGCAGGGATTAATCAGGGATACTCAGCATGGCTTTGTCAGGGGGAGATCGTTTCTAACTAACTTGATTGAATTTTTCAAGGCAGTGACTAGGTGTGACGATGAGGGTAAAGCAGCTGATGTAGTCTGCATGGACTTCAGTAAGCCTTTGATAAGGTCCCACATGGGAGAGTGGTTAAGAAGGTCAGAGCCCATGGGATACAGGGCAATTTGGCAAATTGGATCCAAAATTGGCTTCGTGGCAGGAGGCAGAGGGTGATGGGTTGTTTTTGCGAGTGGAAACCTGTGACCAGTGGTGTACCACAGGGATCGGTGCTGGGACCCTTGTTGTTTGTAGTGTACATTAATGATTTAGACGTGAATATAGGAGGCATGATCAGTAAATTCGCAGATGACACGTAAATAGTTGGTGTCGTATATAGTGAGGAAGAAAGCCTTAGATTACAGGACGATATAGATGGGCTGGTAAGATGGGCAGATCAGTGGCAAATGGAATTTAATCCTTCGAAGAGTGAGGTGATGCATTTTGGGAGGACTAACAAGGCAAGGGAATATACAATGGATGGTAGGACCGGAGGAAGTACAGAGGGTCAGAGGGACCTTAGTGTACTTGTCCATAGATCACTGAAGGCAGCAGCACAGGTAGATAAGGTGGTTCGGACGCATATGGAAACTTGCATTTATTAGCTGAGGCATATAATGAAAGAGCAGGGAGGTTATGATGGAGCTGTATAAAACGCTAGTTATGCCACAGTTGGAGTACTGTGTACAGTTCTAGGCACCACACTATTGGAAGGATGTAATTGCACTGGAGAAGGTGCAGTGGAGATTCACCAGGATGTTGCCTAGTTTGGAGCACTTCAGCTATGAAAAGAGACTGAAAAGGCTCGGGTTGTTTTCATTAGAGCAGAGAAGGCTGAGGGGGGACATGATTGAGGATTAGAAAATTATGAGCGGCATTGATAGGTTGGATAGGAAGAAACGTTTTCCCTTCTTGGAGGTGTCACTAACTAGGGGGCATAGATTTAAGGTAAGGGGCAGGAGGTTTTAGAGAGGATTTGTGGAAAAAGATATTTCACCCAGAGGATGGCTGGAATCTGAAAAGCACTGTCTGAAGAGGTGGTAGAGGCAGGAACCCCCACAACATTTAACAAGTATTTAGATGAGCACTTGAAACAGCATAGCACACAAGACTATGGGCCAAGTGCTGGAAAATGGGATTAGAATAGTTAGGTGCTTGATGGCCAGCACGGACACGATGGGCTGAAGGGCCTGTTTCTGTGCTGTATAACTCTCTGACTCTATTTACAGCACAGGAGGAGGCCATTCCACCCATTGTATCTGTTCATCCCACTTTCCAGTTGTTACGACCTCAGAGATTGTCAATATGAAAAATATGAGATATGAATCCCCAGACCACAATAATAAATTACACAAGATTTCACATTTTAAGTCTTTTGTTCTAATAACTAAAGTAAAAGAAATCCCCAATTGTCTAAATAGCACTTTGATTGTAAATTGTGGTGTCAGCTATTTACAAAGATATTTTTCTTGACTTATACAACACTTGACTATCTCACACCACACTGATACATTACACAGTCCTTTTTGATGACAAAAGTCTTTGCAGTTACAAGTCCCAAATTCCTGCCAATGGTGGGGCTGCTCCAACGTCTGGAATGCACATCCTGTGTAATGTGCCAACTCCAGATAACCATTTGTGTAGGAAGTATCATTGGGGGAGGTGGTGGCATCGGGGTAATGTCACTGGAACATGGGTTCGATTCCCACCATGGCAGATGGTGAAATTTAAAGTCAATTAATAAATCTGCAATTAAAAAATCCATCTGGTTCACTAATGGGAAATCTGCTGTCCTTACCTGTTCTGGCCTACATGTGACTCCAGATCCACAGCAATGTGGCTGACTCTGAAATGCCCTCTGAAATGGCCGAGCGATCTTCTCAGTTGTCAAGGGCAGTTTGGGATGGACAATAAATACTGGCCGAGCCAGCAACACCCACATCACATGGATGAAGATAAAACAAGTTGCAGCAGCTCGAGCTCCGGTTTTCGGAGCATGAACTGCAGCTGGTGTCACTGCGGTGCATCCATGAGGTGAGAGCTTTGTGGACAGCACGTTTATAGATATGGTCACCCTGCAGCTTAAGAGTATGCAGGGAGAGAGGCAATGGGGGGCAAACTGACAGTCAAGAAGAAACAGGCAGGGAGTGCAGGAGACCCCTGAGTGCATCTCACTCTCCAACCAGTATTCAGTTCTGAATGCTGATGAAAGTGATGATTCATCTAAGGAGTGCAGCCAGAGTCAAGGCCATGGCAGCACAGTTGGATCAGCTTCACAGAGGGCCACAAAGCTGACTGAATGAGCAATAGTGGTCGGAGATTCGATAAGGGAATATACAGGCGTTTCTGCAGCCGCAGACATGAATCCAGGCTGGTGTGTGGCCTCCTTCAGGACAATGTACAGCAGGGTGCATGCACAGTCATCCTGGGCCAGGAAGCAGGAGGAGAGAATGTTGTGAATTTCTATCCTGGACTGACAGTGATGGTTTTTGTAAACTCCTTTTACAGGGGCTTAGAAGCAGGGGATATGCAGATGGGGAATCTCGAGCCAAACATCACATCAGGATCTGACAGAGTCACTCGATACATCAGGACCTGAATATCATCGGCCTTTGAATTTGGAAGGTAAAAGGTTTGTCTGTTCTGTCTGTGGGAAAAGATTTCAGGTATCAGTGTGGTTGGAAAAACACTGAGATACACAAAGCCCTGGTTAGACCACACCTGGAGTATTGCGTTCAGTTCTGGGCACCACACCTGAGGAAGGATATAATGGTCTTGGAGGGAGTGCAGTGTAGATTAACCTGAATGATACCTGGACTCGAAGGGTTAAATTACGGGGAGAGATTACACAAGTGAATCATAGATTCGTTACAGCACAGAAGGAGGACATTGAGCCTTTTGATTCCATCCCAGCTCTCTGAAGAGCAATCCAGTCAGTCCCATTCCCTCACTCTATCTCTGTAGTCCTGCAGGTTTATTTCCCTCAAGTGCCCATCCAATTTCCTTTTGTAATCATTGATCGTCTCCACTTCCACCACCCTCGTAGGCAGTGAGTTCCAGGAAATTACCACTCGCTGAGTAAAAAACTGCTTCCTCACATCCGTCCTGTACCTCAAAACCTAAATCTGTGTCCACTTATCCTTGTATCATCAGCTAATGGGAACAGCTTTTCTCGGTCTGCCTTATCTAAACCTGTCATCATTTTCAACAACTCTATCAGATCTCCCCTCAATCTCCTTTGCTCCAAGGAGAACAACACCAGCTCCTCCAACCTAACCTTGCAGTTAAATTCTCTCATCTCAGGAGCCATTATGATCAATCGCTGCACCCTCTCAAGGACCTTCACATCCTTCCTAAAGTGTGGTGACCAGAACTGGATACAATACTCTCGTTGTGGCCTAACCAGAGCTTTATAAATGTTCAGCATAACTTCCTTCCTTTTGTGTTCAATTCTTCTTTTTTGAGGCACAGGATCCTATTTGCTTTGCCAGCTGTTCCCTCAATACATCCTTCCACTTTCAGTGATCTCTGCACATAAACCCTCAGGTCCCTCTATCCCTGCAAACTCTTTAGAACTGTCCCATTAAGTGGATGTTGCCTCTCCCTATTCCTTCTGCCAGAATGAATCACCTCACTGTGAGGGTTGTAGTCCCTGGAATTCAGAAGATTAAGGGGTGATATGATCAAAGTTTTCAAGATATTAATTGAAACTGATAGGGTAGAGAGAGAGAAACTCTTCTCCATCACCTGCAGTACTCATCTAAAACTTAGAGCCAGAACTTTCATTAGTCCACCCTTGGGCCCAGTGAACCTGAGCATTAATCCACCCAGGCTGAATGTACACAGAATTACAGCCCAGGAACAGGCCATTCAGCCCCACTAGTCTGTGCTGCTGTTTATAATCCACATGAGCCTCCTCCCAATCTGATTACCTCGTCCCACCCTGCCCTCATATCCCTCTATTCCCTTCTCCCTCATAAATGTATTGAGCCTCCCCTTAAACACATCATTGTTATCACCTTCAACCACTCCACATGGCAGTGAGTTCCACATTCTCACCACTCTCTGAGTAGAGAAATTCCTCCCAACTTCACTATTTAACCTGTTAATGTCTGTCTTATATTGCTGCCCCCTTGTTCTGGCTGACTGTTAATTTTAAAGACCTCGATCAGATCTCCTCCTGGTCTTCTCTTTTCCAGAGAAAGGAGCCCCAGCCTGCTCAATCTTGCTGGATAGTAGCATCCTGTCTGGTGACATCTTTGTAAATCTATACTGCACTTTCTTCAGTCTTCAATATGCTTTTTTAATCTGGAGACCAGAACTGCTCACAGTCCTTCTAAGTCAGGTTCTCTATAAATTTAACATTCCCTCCCTGCTGTTACATTGTATTCCTCTAGAAAAGAACATCAGTTCTTTCTTTGCTCTCTTACTGACTTGTGTTGCTCCTTTTAGTGATTTATGTGATTCTGTTTCCAGATATCTTTGCTCCTCTGCTCCATTTAATTACATTCTAAATAATAACTGGCCTCCTTATTCCTCCTCCCAAAATGAACCAGTTCACATTTCACTATGTTGAATTTCATTTCCCATTTATCTGTCCAGTCTGCCAGCCTGTTTCTGTCTTCCTGGATTTCAATGCACTCCTCCACATTATTAGTTCTATCATCCAGTTTGGTGTCAACTACAAGTGACTGAGAATCGAGAGATACATTGTTTCCAATTGACATTTGAAACTAGTTGAAAAACTGGCTTTTGAGACACCGTTAACAGAGACAGACACAGATTAGCATCCAGCATATACTGAAGGAAAAGAGAGCTCTCTCTTGGTTTATTTAAACCTTATTTATGATACTCTCAGAATTCTGATGTCAAGCCAGATTAATTTCTTAAAAGAAAATATCCAATTCCTTTAACAACTGAACTGAAATTGTTGAAATTTATCGCTGGAGAAGAACAGCATCAATTCAACTGCTGAACTGGACTATGGACTGTTTTCCTGTTGAAGAACCTTTTATTTTCTCCCCCCATCAGATGGCTGTGAGGACTTCAAGCAACCTTGGAATATTCGACATTGGAGGAAGATTTCACTTCGGCAGGAGCGTAAATATGCAAAGACACTATTTTCTATGTTTTAAATGTTTATATGGTAGTCGTGTTTAAGAATTTAGTTTTTCGATTTAAACAGTTAATTTGTTGATCCAAAAACACCTGGTTTGGTTAGCCTTATTCGGGGGTTAATAGATGGCACAATTTGGCTGGATCTTTCTTTAATTTGGAATGTTTAAAATGTCAGGCGATCTGTGAGGGACGGGACTGAATCAACGGTGCATTTCTCCCACCACTATCAAAACTGTATATTTTGATTGGAGGGCTTTGACTTGAGCGGTCGGTCGTAACAATACCCTTGTAGGTTAGGGCACTTCAAGTGCATATCCAAGTACTTTTTAATTGTTGTGAGGGTTTCTGCCTCGACCACCCTCCCAGGCAGTGAGCTCCAGATTCCCTCCACCCCCTGGCTGAAATCATTTCCCCTCAAATCCCTTTTAAATTTCCTACCTCTTACCCGAAATTTATGCCCCTAATTATGGACCCCTCAGACAAAGGGAATAGGGCCTTCCTGTCCACTCTATTTAGACCCCTCATCATTTTCTACACTTCAATTCGGACTCCCCTCAGCCTCCTCTGTTCCAAAGAAAACAACCCTCACCAATCCAATATTTCCTCAGAACGAAAATTGTCCAATCCAGACAACATCCTTGTAAATCTCCTCTGTATTTTCTCTAATATAGCCACATCTTTCCTGCAGTGCGGTGACCAGAACGGTACACAGTCCTCCAGCTGCGTCCTAACCAGTGTTTTATACATTTCCAGCAGAACCTCCATGCTCTTATATTCTCTGCCTTGGCTAATAAAGGCAAGTATCCCTTACATCTTATCTACCTGCCCAGCCATATTCAGAGATCTATGAACATGCACTCCAAGGTCCCTCTGTTCGTCTATTCTTCTCAATATCCTACCATTTATTGTGTATTCCCTTGCCTTGTTACCTGTCTCCAAATGCATTACCTCACACTTCTCCGGATTGAATTCCATTTGTCACTATTCTTCCCACCTGACGAGTCCATTGATATCTTCCTGCAGTTTACAGCTTTCTTCTTCATTATCAACCACATGGTCAAGTTTTGTATCATCTGCAAACTTCTAAATCATACCTCCTACATTCAAGTCCAAACCATTGAATTATGGAACAAAAAGCAAAGGACCGAGTGCTGATTCCTGCAGAACCTCACTGAAAACAGCCTTCTAGTCACACAAACACTCATCAACCATTACCCTTTGCTTCCTGCTTCTGAGTCAATTTTGGCTCGAACTTGCTCTTTTGTGTTGGATCCCATGGACTTGTCATTCATGACCAGTCTGCCTTGTGTGACCTTATCAATGGCCTTGGTTACAGTTTAACCCCATTCTTCTCATCTGTGGCCACTCGGTGTGGAGGTGGGGTGTGGAGGTTGGAGGATCTTTTCCTGGACCTGCTTTTGGGCCTAGTTAAAACACCACTCACACCCACAGACCTTTCGATGACCTGCCCTTCCAAAAGTCCCCAGTCCCCCCAATGCCCTCCTCTCCCTCACCTCATCCACCCCAAACCCACCCAGGTTTTTATCTGTCTTTGATATTTAAACACTCAGTTCTCACCTTCTCCATCTCTCTCTCCCTCTCGCTCAGGCTGAGAAACAATGTGTAGGTCCAGGATGTAAAGGGACAATGTTGGGAGTGGGGGTGTCACTCTGGCTGCTTCCCTGTCTTCCGTGGTCTTGTCCGTGCCGGGGTGGCCTTCTGCAACAGGCGGACACCTCAGGATACAGAGTGTCTCGTGGACACTGGGAACAATGTTTTGTTTTAGTTGGGAAGGTTCCCTTTGCTTCTGTTACAATTTGTTGCTTATTTTGGCTTCTTTTAGTTTGAATGGACCACATGTTTGGGGGAAACAAGAGAAAAAAGAATGTTCCATAGAAACTAGAACTGTCTGTTCTGAATTTCTATCCTGGACTGACAGTGCTGACTTTTGTAAACTCCTTTTACAGGGTATTAGCAGGGGAGGATTTACTGACGGGAAATTCAAACCAAACATCACATCAAGATCTGACAGAAACATTCGATTCATCGGGACATGAATATCATCGGCCTTTGAATGTGGAAGGAGAAATGTTTGTCTGTTCTGCCTGGGAAAAGATTTCAAACATCAGTGTGACTGGAAAAGCACCGAGACACACACACACCCGAGTGAGTGTGTTCCAGTGACTGACTGTGGAAAGAGCTTTAACCAGTTGCACAGCCTGAAGAAACATCACACAATTCACAGTGGGGAGAAACCGTACACGTGTTCGGTGTGTGGACGAGGCTTCAACTGATCATCCAACCTGGAGAGACACATGGGCACCCACACCATGGAGAATCCATAGAAATGTGGGGACTGTGGGAAGGGATTCCGTTCTCCATCAAAGCTGGATATTCATTAACGCAGTCACAATGGAGAGAGGCCATTACCTGCTCAGTGTGTTGGAAGGGATTCACTCAGTTATCCCACCTGCTGACACACCAGCAAGTTCAAACTGGAGAGAGGCCGTTCACCTGCTCCGTGTGTGGGAAGGGATTCACTCAGTTATCCCACCTGCAGATACAGCAGAGAGTTCACACTGGGGAGAGGCCGTTCACCTGCTCTGTGTGTGGGAAGGGATTCACTCAGTTATCCCACCTGCTGACACAGCAGAGATTTCACAAGGGTAGATTGGAGAAGTTGGGGTTGTTCACATTGGAGCAAAGGAGATTGAGGGAAAATTTCATAGAAATGTACAAGATTCTGACAGACTTTGATAAATTAGACAAAGAAAAACTGTTCCCATGAACTAATGGTACAAGAACTAGGGAACACAGATTGAAGGTTTTGAGGAAGAGTTGCAGCAGGAATGTGAGGAAGAACTTCTTATGCAGCAATTGGTTCAGACCTGGAACTCGCTGCCAATGTGTGTGGTGGAAGTGGAAATAATCAATGATTTTCAAAGGAAACTGGATGGTCACTTGAAGGAAATAAACTTGCAGAGCTATGGGCTGATGTGAGGCAGTGGGATTGAATGGATTGCACCCTGGAGAGCTGACGTGGAATTGATTGGCCAAATGGCCTTTTTCTGTGCTGCAAATGATGCTGTGTCTCTGTGACTGTGTTTTGAGACAGGATATCCCAGCTCTCCACCCTGGGATTCTCAGTATGAACAGGTTTCGGAGTGGGGAGGACCCACTATCCATGGTTTACTAGAAATGTTAAAGGTCATATCAAAATTAAAGTAAAAGCAAACAATTGCACAAAGATGGGTGGCAGGTCAGAATGTTGGACAGGATATAGAAAAACAGCAAAGAATGATGAAAAGATTGATAAGGAGTGCAGATTGCAAACAGAGTATGGATGTATGTGTTTGCTGAGTGGTGAGTTCAGTGACGGGGAGAGGAGCTGCTTTTTTTCTACTTTTTCTCTCCTCCAGTATTTGGTTCTTGTTTCTGTGCAGTGGAAGGAGCTGGTTGGTTGACTAACTGGTCAGATATTCTCCTTCTAAATAGTCTGTTAAGTTAAGGTCTGGCAGGGGAGCTTAGCTGAGTGCAATGCACAGCTTGTGGCATGTGGGATGTCGTGGACGCTCCATGTGTCCCAGACAAACACATCTGCAGGAAGTGTCACCGGCTGCAGAAGCTTGAGCTGGAGGTTTTGGATCTCGAGCAGTGGCTGGAGTCACTGTGGTGCACCTACAATGCAGAAAACTACATCGAAAGCAGGTTTCGGGAGGTGGTCACACCACAGGTTAGGAGCATGCAGGAGGATAAGGAATGGGTAACCGACAGACAGTTTAAGAGAACCAGGCAGGTAGTGCAGGAGTCCCCTGATATGATCTCAGTTGCTAATCTGCTTTCCATTTTCGATACTGGTGAGGGTGATGGTTCCTCAGAGGAGTGCAGACAGACCCAAGTTTGTGGCACCACAGTTGGATCAGCTGCACAGGAGGGGAGGAGGAAGAGTGGAAGAGCAGTAGTGATGGGGCATTCATTAGATCGGGCTCCAGGATGGTGTGTTGCCTCCCTGGTGCCAGGATCAAGGATGTCATGGAACGGCTACAGGACATAAATCTGGGGGAAGGTGAACAGCCGGAGGTCGTGGTCCACATTGGCACCATTAACATAGATGGAAAGGGTAAACGAGGTCCTGACAACAAATTTTAGGGAACTGGGAAGGAGATTAAAAAAGTAGGACCTCAAAAGCAGTTATCTCAGGATTACTCCCACTCCCATGTGCAAGTGAGCATAGGAATAGGAGAACTAAGTGAATGAACAGATGGCTGGAGAACTGGTGTGGGTGGGAGGGCATCAGATTTCTGAGGCACTGTGACTAGTCCAGGGGCAGGTGGGACCTGTACAGGATGGACGGGATGCATCGAAGCAGGATTGGGACTAATATCCTCACAGGGAGATTACTAGTGTTGTTGGGGACGGTTTAAACGAGATTGGTAAGGAAATGGAAACCTGAGAGGGAGCTCCCATTGGAGGGAAGCAAAACTGGTAACTTGTCAGGGGTATGGGAACCAGGGGAAAATATCAGACAGTAACACCAAGGTGCACAGAATGCTGGGAGAGATAGATAGCACTAGAGTGGGAATAACAAGTTCTAAGGTGGGGTCAGAGTTAGGGAGAAAGTAATAAAATGTAAATCAGGGTTAATGTGCATGTATGTGAATGCACAGAGTGTAGTTGCCATGTGGAAATATGATCTTGTGTCTAGAACAGAGACCTGGCTCAAAGAAGGGCAGGACTGGGTGTTAAATAATCCTGGATACAAGGTCTTCAGCAAAGAAAGAAAGGGAAAGGGGTGGTGGAGTATTGATTAATGAGAACATTGCAGTGTTGGAGAAAAAGGATGTCCCATCGGTGTCGAGAACAGAATCAATTTGGCTAGAACGAAGGTACAAAAAAGGTGCATTTACATTGCTCAGTGTTGTCTGTCGGCCAACAGCTGGTGGGAAGAACGTGGAGGAAAAAAATGCAAGGAAATTACAGAGATGTGCAAAAATTATAGGTTAGTTATAATGGGGGACTTTAATTTTTCAAACATATATTGGGATAGTAGTAGTGTAAAGGGCAGTGAGGGGCAAGTGTTCCTCGAGTTGTTGTGGAAAATTTTCCACAGCAGTATGTTGCTCGTCCAATGAGAAAGGAGGCACTCCTGGACCTGCTTCTTGTGAATGAGCTGTGGCAAGTGGATCAAGTATCAGTAGGGGAGAATGTAGGGGAGATTGATCATTGTATCATAAGATTTAGGCTGACCATAGAAAAGGACAAAGAACAATCCAGAGTAAGAGTAATTAACTGGGGGAAAGACAACTTCAATGGGGTAAGAATGGAGCTGGCTGAATAAATGAGATTCAAAAGTTGCCAGGAAACCTAATAGCTGAACAATGGGTTACCTTCAAAAAAGAGATAGTTCGGGCACAGTCAACATATATTCGCTCGAAGTGGAATGGTGGGGCAAATAAATCCAGAGCTCCCTGGATTATAAGAGGTAGAGATTATGATAAAGAAGAAAAAGTGTGCTGTTTTCCTTGAAGAGAAGGCTGAGAGGTGATTTGATCGAGGTATTCAAAATCATGAGAGGTCTGGACAGAGAATCATACCTTAGAGATAATGACCCAGACAATGCCATCTCCATCCCTAGGTGTCCCACCAGCAGGACAGACCCAGCAGAGGTGACGGCACAGTGTTATACAGTCAGGAGGGAGTTGCCCAAGAATTCCTCAACATGGGCTCCGGACCCCATGATGTCTCATGGCATCAGGTCAAACGGAGTAGATGGAGAGAAACTGTTCCCACTGGTGAAAGGATCGAGGACGAGAGGAAACAGATTTAAAGTAATTGGGAAAAGAAACAAAAATAACATGAGGAAAAACTTTTTCACCCAGCGAGTGGTTAATGTGTGGAATGCACTGTCTGAGAGTGTGGTGGAGGCAGGTTTAATTGAAACATTTCAAAGGGAATGAGACAGTTTTATGAAAAGGAACTAATGGAGCTGCGGGCTGACAGGTCCCGGATGCTGATGGATTCATCCTCGGGCTTTCAAAGATAAGCAAATGAGGGAGGAACTGCGCAGAATCTGTCCTCCTGTCCCGCCCCTTCTTCCTATTGGTCCGGAGCTGCCGTTAATCACCCGGACATTGTGAGCTCACAGGTCAGAGTTTTAGTCCCGGGCGCGCAGGCGTATTGCGGACCAGTGTTTGGAGCGAGTAAGTGGTGGCGGCAGAGAGAAACTTGTGAGTCACTTCTGCAGATGGCAAGCGGCAGCTAGTGGGCTTCAGAAACACCGGGTGTAGGCCTCAACACCTTCAATAATAAACTCCCGGTCCTGCGTTTGCACCGAGCGACCGGCAGCTGCGGGAAACTGAGCTCAGTTATTAAGGGTCCTGGGGGAGGGGAGGGAGGAACAATTTGGGACACAGTACAGGGCAGGAGGTCCCCCCTCCCCCACTCCCTGGTTCCACAAAGACTCCCCTTGGACTGGGCCACACCTGGGCAGGGCTTGCTCAAGGTGCAGGAAGCTGATAGGCTGAGCTGTGGACTGGGAGGAGTGGGGTTTTGACAGTCAGGCCTGGGGAGGGGATATCAGGGCAGGTACACACACTGCTCCCCCGTTTCCTCCTGGGATCTTTTACTGCAGTCGTGTTGCTGAATGTTTCTAAACTCTGCCTCCCTATCCCGGTAATTTCGGTGGATTGTAGGTTGTTGTGAGTGTTGGACTACATTGTCTCTCCTCATTCTTCCTCCTTCTCACACTTAGAGTTCCAGGCAGTAGTCACCGACGGCTTGATGTGCCTGAAACATTAAATATGTTTCTCTCTTCACTGAGACCTGCTGAGTATTTCCAGCATTTTCTCCTATTATTTCAGATTTCCAGCATCTGCAGGACTTTGCTTTTGTTTTATTGCACGAGTTGCTCACAGAATCAAAGGCAGTGAAGGTGCTCAAGCTGGACGGAAGCAGTCGTGTCAGATCCTCAGTGGGTGAGAAATCACCGAGTGCAGGGGAGGAATGAAGCTGGCGGATGTGCAGGGAGGCTTCAGAAATATCCAGTGTAGGCCTCAACACCCCCAATAAGAAGCTCCCAGCCCCGCGTTCTAAGAAGAACAATCCCAGCTTCTCCTTGCAGCTAAATTCCCTCATCCCTGGAACCATTCTGTTAAATCTCCTCTGCACCCTCTCAAGGACCTTCCCATCCTTCCTAAAGTGTGGTGATCAGAAGCGGATGTGATATTCTAGTTGTGGCTGAAACAGAGTTTTATAAAAGTTCCCCTTAACTTCACTGCTTTTGCATTCAATACCTCTATTTATCAGGCCCAAGATCCCATATTCTTTGCTAACTGTTCTCAACATGTCCTGCCACCTTCAATGATCTATACATATGAACCCCCAGGTCCCTCTGTCCCGGCTCACTCTTTAGATCTGTGCCATTAAGCATATATTGCCTCTCTCTTTCACTTCTGAGAACCTGTAAATTTTCAGGATGTTAGAACTGATAGTTTTGATGAGGAGTGTCCAGTATTTTCGCATGAGGGGCTACATTCTAAATTTTGTCCTACATAGGGGGCCGGAGGTGAGCAACTTTCGGAAAGGTAAAGATATTCGAAAGGTATTTTACTGTTCATCAAAATAACAAAAATGTGCATTTTTGTGAATAAGCTTTAAATGAGGAAACTAATGTATTAACTTACTTTCCAAACACTACGTTGAACACTGATTTAGTGAGTTCCCTGGCATGGTTTTTGCTTGCAGTAGTAGACATTGTCTGCCTGCACACTTGATGGAGCGATGCAGAGAATTCCAGATAGATTCCATTTGTGAGGAAAGATCTTGATCTTGCACTCACCCTGTCTCCTGCTCTCTCTATTTATTTTATTTGGAGATACAGCACTGAAACAGGCCCTTTGGCCCACCGAATTTGTGCCGACCAACAGCCACCCATTTATACTAACCCTGCAGTAACCCCATATTCCCTACCACCTACCTGCACTGTGGGCAATTTACTATGGCCAATTTACCTTTAAACCTGCAAGTCTTTGGCTGTGGGAGGAAACCGGAGCACCCAGCGAAAACCCATGTGGTCACAGGGAGAACTTGCAAACTCTGCACAGGCAGTCCCCAGAATCGAACCCGCTCTCTCTCTCCCCCCCACCCCCCCCCCCCCGCTCTCTCTCTCTCCCCCGCTCTCTCTAGCTCGCTCGCTCCCTATCTGCCTGCCTCTGTCCGTCTGCCTGCCTGCCTCTGTCTGTCTGCCTGCCTCTGTCTGCCTCTCTGCTCCCAGGGCCCGGTCATCCCAGCAGCCTGCTCCCAGGGCTGGGTCACCACGGCAGCCTGCTCCCAGCGCCCAGTTACCACTGCACCTTGTTGCTGGGCCTGCAGCTCCTCAGACAATGATGAAGAGCCTGAGGCCCAGGCTGAGTTTGTACGCAGGCAGATCCAGTGCTTGGCCTGGGTCCTGTGCTCACGACCGGGAAGGCTGCACTGGATATGGGGTTTGGGCGGGAAGCGCCGGCAGAGAAGCAGCTCAGCCCAGGCACCACCATCTTACTAAAGGAGCCAAAATATCAGGCACTGAAGCTTGTCTGCCATCATGGTAAAGGAGGACATGTGCAGTGAGACGTCTCCACCACGTTGGTAAAGGAGCTGTGACGATTGTCAGTCACTGAATGTTTTGGCAGGTCAGCTGGAAACCATTGGCAGGCTGGATTCTGGCCCATGGGCTGGATGTTCTGGAGTGTTGAACTAGGAGGCATAGAGTAAAAGTTAGAGCCAGACCTTTCAGGAGTGAAGTTAGGAAACATTTCTATACAGAAAGGGTGGTAGAAGTTTGAAACTCTCTTTCACAAACAGCAGTTGATGTGAGATCAATGTTAATGTTAAATCTGACATTGATAGAACTTTGTTAACCAAAGGTATTCATGGATATGGGACAAAGTCGGGTATATAGAGTTAGATCACAGATCAACCATGATCTCATTTCCTGGTGGAACAGGCTCGAGGGGCTAAATGGGCAACTCCAAGATTCATAGAAACTTACAGCACAGAAGGAGGCCATTCAACCCTTTGTGCTTGTGCTGGCCCTTTGAAAGAGCAGTTGTGTTTAGTCCCACACACCCACTTGTTGTTTGTAAGCCTTTAAGTTCCTCATTCTCAAATACCTGTCAACTCCCTTTTAAAATGACTGATTGAATCAGGTTCAACCACCTTTTTCAGGTGGAGCGTTCCAGATCCTGACAACTGTCTGTTGTTGCAGAAACGGCTGAACTCAATGTTGAGTCCAGAAGGTTGTAAAGTCCTGTTCCTCGAGCTCCCATTGAGCTTCATTGGAACAGGGCAGGAGGCCGAGGACAGAGAGGTCAGAGTGGGAGTGGGATGGAGAATTAAAATGGGAAGTGACTGGAAACTCAGGAACACGTTTGCAGACTGAATGGAGATATTTCTCAAAGTGATCATCCTGCCTGTGTTTGGTCTTCCCAATGTAGAACAGATCTCATTGTGAGCAGTGAATATCATATACAAAATTGCCAAAAGTACAAGTAAATCACTGTTTGGTTTCATCCCACAAAACCCTGAGAATAGCCCAAAGGGAGCTACTTTATTTGAAGAGTAAAAGTTACAAAGTAAAGCAAATCAGTTGCTGGAATATTAAACTCCACCCCAGCTATAAAGAATATTAACACAGCAGATATAAACCCCACTGTCAGAATGAATATAGTTCAGTCCTGGATGTGATTAAAAGCAGCAATAATTACAGAATGCAACAGGTACAGTCACTTGTGAACTCACTGGTGTCTCAGAATTTTGGATATCGATTAAATTCCTTCCACAGACGGAGCAGGTGAACGGCCTCTCGTTATGTTATTACAATATAATACTATCTTTCATATAATCTAATAAGATATTCTTTCTTACGGTTCAGTGGGATGTAAACAGGAACCCCAGCACCTTCAGGAGAGATGGTGCGAAAGCCCCTGCGTGCAGAGTGAGCATAAAATCAATGTAAATCCTCTCCTAATACCCTGTCAAGGGAGGTAATAAAAGTCATCACTGTCAGTACAGGATAGAAATTCAGAACAGACAATTCGAGATCCTATGGAACATTTTATTTCTCTCTTGTTTCCCCAAAGCTGGAAGTCCCGGTCCCACACACTCTCCCTCCTCCCTGTACTGAAATCCAAACCCAAGGCACCATCTGCACCATTTCATTCCTCCTTTGTCACTTTTCTCCCTCCCTCTACTGTGGCTGGGTTCAGTTCTCCAGCCCCTGTGTGCAGAGTGAGAATAAAATTAATGAGTCAATGATTTTCTGTCCTGGTCACTGGGACCCTGAAGCCCCGCCCACTCTCTGTTCTGGTCCCAAAAATTACCAGATTCATTCAGCTCAATTTCACAACTTGTCTTTGTGTTTTTGTGGGTTCTCTCTCACTCCCTTTTTCCTGTTGTAACTTCATGTTACAGGGTATTATAAAGGGAGGATTTGCGGATGGGAAAATCAAACATCACCTCAAGATGTGACAGTCACTCGATTCATCAGGATCTGAATATCATCGGCCTTTGATCATGGAAGCAAAAAGTGTGGAGAAACCGTACACGTGTTCTGTGTGTGGACGAGGCTTCAGCCGATCATCTGGCCTGTCGACACACAAGTGTAGTAACACTGGGGAGAAGCTGTGGAAATGTGGGGACCGTGAGAAAGAATTAAATTACACGTCTGAGTTGGAAACTCATCGACACAGTCAAACGGAGGAGAGGTCGTTTATCTGCTCTGAGTATGGGAAGGGATTCATTCAGTCATCCTCCCTACTGACACACTTAGGAGTTCACACTGGGGAGACGCCGATCACCTGCACTGAGTGTGGGAAAGGATTCACTCAGTTATCAAACCTGCTGGCACACCAGCGAGTTCACACTGGGGAGAGGCTGTTCACCTTCTCTGAGTGTGGGAAGAGATTCACTCAGTCATGGAAACTGCTGAAACACCAACGCATTCACACTGGGGAGAGGCCAGTCACCTGCTCTGATTGTGGGAAGGCTTTTACTTATTCATCCACCCTGCTGATACACCAGCGAGTTCACACTGGGGAGAGGCCATTCAACTGCTCCGAGTGTGGGAAGGGATTCACTACTTCATCCAAGCTGATGAAACACCAGCGTTTTCACACTGGTGAAAGGCCATTCACTTGCTCTGAGTGTGGGAAGGGATTTGCTAATTCATCCGCTCGTCTGACGCACCAACGAGTTCACACTGGGGAGCGGCCATTCACCTGCTCCGCATCTGGGAAGAGATTTACTCAGTCATCCCACCTGGTGACACACCAGTTCATTCACATTGCGGAGAGGTCATTCATCTGCTCCGTGTGTCGGAAGGGATTCACTCAGCCATCCTATCTGCTGAGCCACCAGCGAATTCACAGATAACTACAGGGGTTGGATTCAGCTGTTGCTGCTGTTAATCATATCCAGGACTGAACCATGTTCATTCTGACAGTTGGGGTTTATTTCTGAAGTCAGTTGCTCCTCTTGGACTGAGCGTCTGCCCCACAGCATCTCTCAGTCATGTGTGATTAGACCATCATGTCTTCAAACCTCATTTTCAATTTAAATCCACTCAGTAAGTGAACTGAACAAAAGATGAACAATGAACAGATCACAGGCCATGCCTGTAGCTCGATATGGACAGGAGAAAGTCTGCTCTTCAGCTCAAGAATGAGGCTGTTTAAGCTCTGTGTGTTTCTAAGCACTCGTAGACTGGAGCTGTTGGATCGACAGGCTGTTCACAACTGTTAATGTGTCAGATAGTGAAGGAATTGCTCTTCAAGTAAACTCACCAATTTATTAGCTCAGACTCCAGTCCCTGCTGTAATTAATACTCAGCATCCATTAGTGTTGATTTACAGTCAATCACTGAATCGCCTGGTTATTCTTTATTACTTGTTTTATGAAATACTCTCCCTACTAGTGCTGAACTGCTGGATAACTCATTACATTTAAATGAGTTTATACATGTTTATAAAGTGTCTGTGTGTCCAGATTTAACTAAGTTGTGATTTGTAACCAATAAATGATGTTTCGGGTATCTTGGTGATTTGTCAAGCAAGATTTAATTCACTCACTCAGCATCTCGAGAGGAACCAGACTGAGGTTTAATGAACATAAGAAATAGGAGCTGCAGGAGGTCATTTGGCCCTTCGAACCTGCTCTGCCATTCACCAAGGTCATGGCTGATCTTCTACCTCAACTCCACCTTCCCACAATATCCCCATAATCCCTTAATTCCCTTAGTACCCAAAAATCTATCAATCTCTGTCTTAAATATATCAATGACTGAGCATCCATTGCTCCCTGGGGAAGACAATTCCAAAGATTCACAACCCTTTCAGTGAAGAAATTTCTCCTCATTTCAGTCCTAAATGTCTGATCCCTTATCCTGAGACTGTGACCCGGTGTTCTAGATTGCCCAGACAGGGGAAACATTTTCTCAGCATCGACCCTGCCAAGTCCCTGAAGAATTATTGTTTCACTCAGATCACATCTCCTTCTAAACCCCAGGGAATATAGGCCTTATCTACTCAATCTCTCCTCATCGGAGGAGATGGAGCAGAGTGGGGATGCTGTACAATAGTGGCTCTGTTACTGAACTAGTAATCCAGAGGCCTGGACAAATGATGCTGAGACATGAATTCAAATCCCACCACTGCAATTAAAAAGCGAGGATCAATATTGGTGACCATGAAACTACGGATTGTCCTAAAAACCCACCTGGTTCACTAATTTCCTTCATGGCCGGAAATCTGCCGTCTTTACCCGATCTGTTCTGACTCCAGACCCACAGAAATGTGGTTGACTCTGAACTACACTATGAAATGGCCAAGCTAGACACTCAGTTATATTCAAGGAAGTAACTCACCACCACCTTCTCAGGGGCAATTAGGGATGAGCAGTAAATGCTGGCAATTTCAGTAACAGCCACAGTCCGTGAATAAATGGAACAATCGCCTTATCCCAGGAACCAGACTAGTGAACCTTCATTGCATTCCCTCAATGGTGGTTTGTCCTTCCTTTGGGAAAGAGAACAAATCTGCATCCACTGCTCCAGGTGGGGCCTCACCAATGTCCTGTATAATTGCAGTAAGACTTCTTTACTCTTCTACCCCAATTCCTTTGTCACAAAAGTTAACATACTCTTTGCTTTCCTAATTGCTCGCTGTACCTCTATGTTCGCTTCCTGTGATTCATGTACAAGGACACTGTTACATGTGCTTTGCTTTTAACAAAGTGTTTTGCAAGACTGAGAAAATTGAATGCTGAATTGGGTGGGGCACAGTCTCCAAAGCAACAACAGCAAGGAAAATGATATGTCACATGACATTGTTAAGAGTTCAATTTCACTTTGCTTTGTGAAAGATCAGTGCTGGGCAGGCAGGAGGTAGAACAAATTGGCTGGGACTTGTGTTTTTTCGGCAGACTGGAAAAAGACCTCTCCCTGAAAAGAAGGCATCTCTTGTAGAACAAAATTCCACATTTGAGTTATGTCTGTGTTCGGCCTGGAGAGGAGAAGATCCAGAGAAAGAGGAGCTGTTGATGTCTGTGGTGTAAGGCTCCTTTGCTGAGAGGAGGCTCTGAATTGTTAAAGGTAGCAAATTCCTATTGCCTCCAGTCTCTGAAAAATCTCTGCCTCAAGAGTGATTCCTGTTACTCATGTGCTTTTTGGGAGATCCTGAAATCTCAAGAAAGATACTATTGCTGGACTGCTACCTTAAAATTTAAGTAGAACTGTTGCTACACCTTTTGCTGAAAGATCTGTGTGACGCCTGCTATAGACAAATTGCCTTGACCGTCTACTCATCACAGACTGCTCAACAAACTTGCCTGGAGAGACTTTGAGTGGCTTCTGACTTTTCAACTCTGGGCCACCTCACCGATTCTGAAATATCCTACCATACCACCAACGTTTTCATTATTCCGAAGAAACAGTTGAACACCAAAAACCCTTTCTCCATAGTTAACTGGTTTTTGAATGTATGTGTGTGTGCATGAGGCTTAGGAGGAATAAGAAGTTTTTTTTATGTGTGCATTGATTGATCCCATTATTGTTTAAGATTTACTTTATTAATAAATAGATAATTTTGTTGTTGTTTGAAGAAATCTGGTTTGGTGTGCTTTATTCTAGGGGATAAATAAAGTGTTTAATTTGGCTAATTTCCAGTAGGTGGGAAACTTTACTAATACGCTGTGACCTGTGAAGCAGTGGGACTGAATTAACAGAGCATTACTCCCACCTTGGTCGAAACAACACCCAGGTCCCTCTGAATGCAAACATTTCTCAGTTTCTCAAGATTCATTAAAAAAAATTGTTTTTCTTTAAATTTTTCTGATCAAAGTGGATAACTTCTCACTTCACAATATTGTATTCCATCTGCCATGTTCTTACCCACTCACCCAACCAACCTGTCTGTATCCCTCTGAAGCCTCTTTCTGTCTTCCGCATTTCTTGATTTCCCACCTAACTTTGTATCATCAACAAACCTGCAAACATTACACTTACACTCAATACCTTCATCTGAGCCATTTCTATAGATTGTAACTCGCTGAAGCCCAAGCATTGATCCTTACTATACCCTAATAGTTACAACTTGCCAACTTGAAAATGACACATTTATTTCTACTGTCTGCTTTCTGTCCATTAACCAATCTCAATCCATGCTAATATATTAAATCAATCCCATGAGTCCTAACTGTGTAATATCCTCTGGTGTGGCACCTTACCAAATGCTTCTTGCTTCTTAAAAATCCAAATCAACTAATGCTTCCCCCTTATTCACCTTACGAGTAACATCCTCAAGAAACTGCAACAGATTTGTTAAACGTGATTTCTCTTTCACAAGTCCATGTTGTCTCTGCTTAATCATATTATTATTTTCTAAGTGTCCTGTTACCATTTTCCCGAATAATACATTCTAACATTTTGCCGACTACTGATGTGAGGCTAAATTGGCTGATAGTTCCCCATTTTCTCTCTTTCTGCTTTCTTGAATAGCAAGGTTATGTTTGCTACCTTTCAATCCTTGGGAACCGCTCTCGAATCTATGGAATTCTGGAAGATCAAAACCAATGCATCCACTATTTCTGCAGCTACCTCTTTTAAAACCCGAGGATGAAGGTTGTCAGGTCCAGGGGATTTGTTGCCCCTTCGTGCCTTTAATTTTTCCATTCCTATTTCTTTACTCACACTGATTTCTTTCAGTTCCTCATTCTCACTAGACACTTGATTTACTATTTCTGGAATGTTTTTGTGTCTTCTACCATGAAGACAGATACAAATCATTTGTTTAATGTCTCTGCCATTTCCCTCTTCCCCATTTTAATTTCAACTGTCTCTCTCTCTCTCTAATGGGCCCACATTTCCTTTCTCTAATCTCTTCCTATTCCGATAGGTAAAGAAACGTTTACAAGCTGTTTTTCTGTCTCTTGTTAATATGCACTCAGATTTGTTTCCTTATTAATTTCTTGATCCTCCTTTGCTGAATTCTAAAATCCATCCAATCCTTAGGCATAACACTTTTTTGGGGATCATTATAAGTCTCATCCTCCAATCTAATACTACCTCGAATTCCTCTTGTTCGCCATGGTTGGACCACTTTTTCTGTGGGATTTTTGTGACTTAAAGGAATGTACATTTGTTACAAATTATGTATTAATTCTTAAAATGCAAGCCATTGCTTATCAACCATCATATCTTTTGATGTAGTGTCCCAATCTATTTTCGACATCTCTCCCCTTATCCTGTGAAGTTTGCTTTATTTAGACGTAAGACCCCAGTATTGTCCCAAACAAAATGACTTTAAAACTCAATGTAAAATTCGACCAAATTAAGGTCACACTTCCCTCGAGGCCTCTTTACTACAAGGTTATTAATGAACCCTTTCTCAACTCATTATTTCATGAAAGTGATTCATTTGAGTCTTAATTCAGCCTTATGTCATCTCCCAGTGGACTTATACTGTCCTGTTAGTGCTGGATCAGGCCTTCTCCAGCTCAA
Source organism: Heterodontus francisci (assembly GCF_036365525.1). NCBI lineage: Eukaryota > Metazoa > Chordata > Chondrichthyes > Heterodontiformes > Heterodontidae > Heterodontus > Heterodontus francisci. The sequence continues at coordinate 37,361,273 of NC_090404.1, read as the reverse complement.
ACAGCCCAGATAACAGGAGCCAACGAGCCTTATTTCACTCCTCCGGGTAGTTTGTTTCTTGAGGTTCAGATAATCATTAAAATAACAACACGTACTGTGTCCACTCATCGTTCTCCCAGACGCATTGTCACCTCACAGTCAGGATCATGTGTCTATGAAGGGGAGATTGTTGTCCTGTCTAGACCACCCTGAAAACCTTTGCTCCATAATGGTCAGGAGTAGACGGTCTCGGTATTATGAAAGGAGCCTCAGGGCATCAGTCTCAGTGATCCTGTACGACAGAGGAACGTATGAGTGGGAGGAGGCAATTCAGCCCCTCAAGCCCGTTCCTCTATTCAGTTATATCATGACTGTTCCACATCGCAACTACGTTTACCAGTGTTGATTACATATCCCTGTAACCTTACCCAATAAAAATATGTCACTCTCAAGTTTTGACATTTTCCTTTTCTCCCCATCCATAGCAGCTTTTTGGGGGACAGTGTTCCAGATTTCACTATCCTTTGTGTGAAGAAGTGCTTCCTGACAGCACCCCTGAATGGCCCAGCTCTAATTTTAATGTTGTGCCATCTTATTCTGCATTCCACCAACAGAGGAAATCATTTTTCTTTATCGACCCTCTTAAATCCTTTAATCTTCTTTAATACCTGAAATAGATCACCCTTCATCTTCATACTCAAGGAAATACAAGCCCAGTCTGTATGACCTGTCCTCACAATTCAACCCCTTAGTCCTGATATCATTCTGGTGAATGTGCAGTGTACCTCCTGCACAGCTGATATATCCTTCCTGAGGTGTGCTGCCCAGAACTGAACACCTCACACGTTTTGTCTTTCATCACACCATTAACATACCGTTTGCCTTTGTTCCATGACCTCCTGGTCAGTTATTCTCTGTGACCTTGTCCAATCAACACATTTTTTGTTATCTCTTGCCTCATCCCCGTTTTACCAGCTTAAAACCTTTTACATTTCTAACATTTGTCCGTTCTGATGAAAGGTCAGTGACCTGAAACATTAACTCTGCTTCTCTCTCCACAGAAGCTACCAGACCTGCTGAGTATTTCCAGCATTTCTTGTTTTTATTTCAGATTTCCAGCATCTGCAGTGTTTTGATTTTATTTACCTCACTTCAGATGATGTGTAACCAGAGTTGCATATAACTGCAGAATTACTTTCACCCTTCAGATAAAGGCAAACATTCCATTAGACATTTCAATTCCCTTTTCTCCCAGTCCTGTAGTTTTTAGTGATTTCTCTGCATGAAACCCTAAATCTCTCTGTCCCTTCACAGTTCCTAACTTTTAATCATTTAGAAAATATTCTGATTCATCTTCCTTAGATCTAAGTTACCAGAATGGTTCCAGGGATGGGAGAGTTTAGTTACAAGGTGAGGTTGTAAAAGCTGGGGTTGTTCTCTTTCGCTCAAAGGAGATTGAGGGGAGATTTATCGAAGTGTAAAAGATTGTGACAGGCATGGAAAAGTTAAAGAAGGAAAACTGTTCCCATTAACTAATGGTACAAGGATTAGGGGACACAGATTGAAAGTTTTGGGCAAGAGATGCAGAGGGAATATAAGGAAGCACTTTTTTATGCAGTGGGTAGTAAGTGATCTGGAACTCGCTGCCCATGAGGGTGGTGGAAGCAGAGACAATCAGTGATTTCAAGAGGAAATTGGATGGACACATGAAGAAAATAAACTTGCAGGACTACAGGGGTCAAGCAGGGGAGTAGGACTGACTGGATTACTGTGTGGAGAACTGTCATGGACTTGATGAGCTGAATTGTCTCCTATGTTCCATACATGACTCTCATGTTAATGACCTCACACTTCCCCACATTGACCTCCTGCTGTCACTGTTTTCTCCACTCGCTAAATCTATCAATGTCTCTTTGTAATGTTTTGCTCCCTTCCAGAATACTCAATATGTCACCTAACTCAGTGTGTGGATTGATTAAGGAAAGCCAGCATGGATTTGTTCAGGGAAAATCATGTTCAACTAACTTGCTGGAGATTCTGAAGAGATAACAGAGAGTGTTGGTGAGGATAATAATAATAATAATTCCAAAGAAGGGTCACTGACCCGAAACGTTAACTCGGCTTCTCTTTCCACAGATGCTGCCAGACCTGCTGAATATTTCCGGCATTTCTTGTTTTTATTTCAGATTTCCAGCACCTGCAGTATTTTGCTTTTATTATATTGATGAGGACATTGCTGTTGATGTGGGGTACATGGACTTTCAAAAGACATTTGGTACAGTGCTGCAGAATTTATATGTATTTATATATGAGTATTGCCAGCACTTTCTGTTTTTATTTTACCTTCCAGAAGATCTGATTTGCAAAAAAGTAAATCCTGGGACAGTGAGTTGAAAAGGTCTCCCGAAGGAATCATCAGCTTCCTCACACTGTGACATTGAATGTACAAAGCACCAATCCTGGGCTGAGTGGGTATGGGGACAGTGAACAGAAGAGGGATGGGGAATCACCAGTGTTTGTGTTTTTAAAATGAGGCATAAACAGATGGTGAGACACAGAGAGAAATAGAGGGAGAGAAAGAGATTGAAATGACAGGTTAAACACAGAGGGAGAGAGACAGGCTCTGGGGCTCTCCAGTGTTTAGTGACTGCCCAGCTCCCAACCTGTGTCGAAAACCACCCTCCCCACCCCCTTCTCACACCCTTGCCAAAGGCATGATGTGTAAAGATAAATCCTGGGACAATTATAAGGAATTAGCACCTTAATGGCAGTTTTAAAGAGAGTTTAGCAGCCTCTGGACAGACTGGGGCTTGGTCATGTCACTGTCCCCCTGTTGATTAGCTGAAAGATGCAGCAAATGTTCTCAAAAATGACCTTGTAGGAATAAGTTCACAGATCATCAAAAAGCAGCTCCCTGGAATGTCTCTGTTCAAAACAGCCCTGGCACCTGGATTAACATAACAATGGACAAGATCTCAGCACCTAATACACCCTCTCACACTTTAAATCTGTTCCCACTTTACAGTCTCTGGGTTTATTGTGGGGGATGTGTAAATGATGCAAAGATTGTCAATTTTAGTGAGTGACAGAAAAAAAGGAGCCCTGGGCTATTGATGTGTCTTTTATTTTTAAAAGTCTTTGCTTTGTTCTCAACAATATTTCATTTCTCTCTCCAGGAGACGTTAGCAGCTGTAACTTGTCAATGCAGAGTGTGTTTGTGTTTGGACACGAGGTATCCTTGGACAAGTGCTTCATCCAGAAGGGTATAATAATAAATATATAAGTTTCTCTGTGTCTCTCATTCTTACCTAAAGATAAAAGTCTTGTGTTTTAGAGGGTTTGAGATATTTTTGCAACAAGGTGGAGGCGGAGGGGGCCTCAGAAACACAAAGGTTGAGAACCGCTGTTCCAGAGCACCCGACGTAACCTGTATATTTCACCCTCTCTGTCTCTTCCAGCAACTTTATCACTGCACCTTCCTGGCTCTCAGCCTCTCCACATCTTTCAAGGTTGAAAACAAAGGCAAAAACACATCACGCACTGATCCGAGAACTCCTCTATGCTGATGATGCTATCCTTGTCGCTCACACATAAACTCAGCTGCAAAGCTCATGAACTGTCTTTCTCATGCCTGTAACTTGTTCTCGTTGACTATAAGCATGACGAAAACCATGGTCATGAGACAAGGTGTTGAAACTCCAGCCTTGATCACACTATTAACACCTAACTGGAAGTGATGAGCGAATTCTGCTACCTTGGTTCCACGGTGAGAAATAAATTGTCTCGTGATTGCAGAGCTCGACACACACAGAGGGAAAGAAACTACCACTTTTGGCCAACTTGTGAAAGGTGCATGGCATAACATCATGCTAACCATTAGGACCAAGCTAATAGTTTATAAGGTCTGTGTTCTCAACACGTTGTTGTATGGCTATGAAACATGTGTGATTGACAGCTGCCAGAAAAAGTAGCTCAATATTTTCCATCTTTGCTGTCTGTGGCCCATTATGGGTATATCCTGGCAGCACAAAATCGCAAATGTGGCAGCCCTCTCAAAGGCAGAGCTCCCAAGTGTGTTGGCACTAATCAAACAGAGGTGGCTTTGGTGGATCAGACAAGTCCACAAGATAGAGGATGGTTGCAAACCCAAGGACCAAGGTCGCCGGGGCCAGACGACCAGTGGGCGTCCAAAGCTCCGCTTCAAGGTTGCTTGCAAGCGTGACCTGAAGGCCCGAAATTTCGACTGTCGCACTTGGGAGTCACTAGTTCACGAAACAGGGAAATGGCAACACATCCTGTGGACAGGAGTGCAATACCACGATGACCAGTTGCTGCAGCAGCTTGGCAACAGACGCCAAATTCAAGCACAACAACTCACAGCATCATTTGGCAGCTTCATGTGCAGCACTTGTGGCAGAGCCTGCATCTCAACGATTGGCTTTTATGGCCATCAGCAAAGGTGAACCAAGAGAAGATACCCCCTCTCCCCACCCCCCAAAATGGCTTGTTTGCTGCATGTCAATCATCTTTCGTAGATGAAAGGATGACAACCCACTGTTTCCCTCTCTCTCTCCTTTCTCTCTCTCCCACTTCTCTCATTCAGAGAGAAAGATAAGGAGAAAGAGAGAGAGACACACAGAGAGAAATCCACAATCAGAAACTCAACGAATGACCTCCTTCTATGCTGTAAATGACTCTGTGACTCTAAAATGAGTTAAAATGGCTGCTGCACATTGTATTTAAACATCAAAATACATCTCACTGCCTAAAACACAAGCATTATTCAAGAATTATAACAAACATTGTGAAAGCAGTCCTGATGCTGTGAAATTAATCAAATAATTAATGTGTAAAGTGTGGCCATTGTTGCAAAGTCCAAAACGCTCAAGGCATTGTGTGCACAGCAAGATCCCACAAGCAGAAATGTGATGATAGTTAGATAATTGGGAGCCACTCCTTCCCCATTCTCTCCCACTTATAATAACAACAAATCACATCGCTGTCTGTCGCATTTTTATTATTTATCAAAAGTTTAAACAGAAAAAAGGAGAGAAGGCTGAGGAGAAATAGAGAGTGGGCTGTAGAGAGACAGAAATAGACCTGTACACAGCAAAATTTGTGCACAGCAAGATCCCACAAACAGCAATGTGATCATCGCCGATAAATCTGTTTTAGGTGGGAGTTAATTAAAAGGCATGGCAGGAACATTTTTAGACAGGAGGCCAGGGTTCCCTCTCTCAGTTTCACAGACAATCTCACAGCAGCATCCAAATCACGATTATAAATCAGATGCTTAAAAGATTGATACAGTGACTCCTTCTGACCTTTTGTGTCCATCTCTTTCTCTGTCTCTTTATCTCTGTTGCTCTCTTACTTTTCTGTTCCTGTCTCTCCCTAACTCTGTTCTCCTAAATTACTATCCAGGTTACAACCCTGTCTCTCTTTTTCGAGCTCGATCACTCTCTCTCTCTCCATAGCTCTGCCTCCTTCTTTCTATCCTGAATGTAATCGGAATTGAAATGTGCTACAAAATATTTCTGCCTTAGCATTTAGAGTCATCGAGTCAGAGTTATACAGCACAGAAACAGCCCCTTCGGCCCATCGTGCCTGTGCCAGTCATCAAGGACCTAGCTATTCTAATCCCATTTTCCAGTACTTGGCCCGTGGTCTTGTATGCTATGACGTTTCAAGTGCTCATCTAAATACTTCTGAAATGTTGTGAGCGTTCTTACCTCTACCAATCCTTCAGGCAGTGTGTTCCAGATTCCAACCACCCTCTGGGTGAATTTTTATTTTTACCTCACATCCCCTCTAAACCTCCGGCCCCCTACCTTAAATCTATGCCCCCTGGTTATTGACACTTACGCGAAGGGAAAATGTTTCTTCCTATCTACCTGATCAATGCTCCTCATAAATTTATAAAACTCAATCATGTCCGCCCTCAGTCTTCTTTGCTCTAAGGAAAACAACCCGAGCCTATCCAGTCTCTTTTCGTAGCTGAAATGCTCCAGCCCACGCAACATCCTGGTGAATCTCCTCTGCACCCTCTCCAGTGCAATCACATCTTTCCTATAGTGTTGCGACCAAAACTGTACATAGTCTTCCAGCTGTGGCCTAACTAGCGTTTTGTGCAGCTCCATCATAACCTCCATGCTCTTATATTCGATGCTTCAGCTAATAAAGGCAAGTATCCCATCTGCCTTCTTATCCACCTTATCTACCTGTGCTGCTGCCTTCAGTGATCTATGGACAAATATACCAAGGTCCCTCTGACCCTCTGTAGTTCCTATGGTACTACCATCCATTGTATATTCACTTGCCATGTTAGTCCTCCCAAAATGCATCACTTCACACTTCTCAGGACTAAATTCCATTTGCCACAGCTCCGCCCATCTTACCAGTCCATCTCTATCGTCCTGTAATGTAAGGCTTTCCTCCTCACTATTTACAGCACCATCAGTGTTCATGTCATCTGCGAACGTACCGATCATACCTCCTTTATTCAAGTCTAAACCATGAATGTTCACTACAAACAGCAAGGGTCCCAACAACGATCCCTGTGGTACACCACTTGTCACAGCTTTCCAATTGCTGATGCAACCGTCGACCATCACCCTCTGCCTCCGACCACGAAGCCAATTTTGGATCCAATCTGTCAAATTGCCTTGGAACCCATGGACTTTATGACTCTATGACTCGATGACACTTACCTTTTTAACCAATCTCCCGTGCAGGACCTTCTCAAAAACCTTACTGAAGACCACGTAGACTGCATCAATTGCTTTACCGTCATCTACACACCTAGTCACCTCCTCGAAAAATTCAATCAACTTTGTTAGACATGATCTCCCCCTGACAAAGCCATGCTGACTCTCCTTGTTTCATGCCTGTCTCTCCAAGTGGAGATTAATCCTATCACTCAGAATTTTTTCCAATCATTCCCCTACCACTGATGTTTGACTCACTGGCCTGTAATTACCTGGCTTATCCCTGCTACCCTTCTTGAACAATGGTACCACATTCGCTGAAATGAAAGGGGGCTGATGGCAGATTCTGAGGGCTGAAAACAGCGGAGGCTTTTGAGGAGTATAGAACTTCTTAAAAAGTAATTAGGAGAGAGAAGAGGGGGCATGTAAAAACACTGGTGAGCAAGACAAAGGAAAATTCTAAGGCTTTTTATAAGTATATTAAGGGCAAAAGGATAACCAGGGAAAGAGTCGGGCTTATTAGGCACCAAAGTGGTAATGCGTGTGTGGGGCCGGAGGGCATAGGTGAGGTTTTAAATGATTAATTTTCATCTGTGTTCACTATGGAAAAGAGCGATGCAGGTGCAGAGATCAGGGAAGGAGATTGTGATGTACTTGAACAAATTAGTATTGAAAGGGAGGAGGTGTTAGCAGTTTTAGTGGGCTTAAAGGTGGATACATCCCCAGGCCCAGATGAGATGGAAGGAGATAGCAAGGGCTCTGACACAAATTTTCAAATCCTCTCTAGCCACAGGAAAGGTGCCAGAGGACTGGAGGACAGCGAATGTGGTACCATTATTCAAGAAGGGTAGCAGGGATAAACCAGGTAATTACAGGCTGGTGAGTCTAACATCAGTGGTAGGGAAACGATTGGAAAGTTTCTGAGGGACAGGATTAATCTCCACTTGGACTGGCAGGGATTAATCAAGGAGAGTTAGCATGACTTTTTCAAGGGGAGATCATGTCTAACAAATTTGATTGAATTTTTTGAGGAGGTGACTAGGTGTGTAGATGAGGGAAAAGCAGTTGATGTATTCCACATGGACTTCAGAAAGGCTTTTGATAAGGTCCCACATGGGAGATTGGTTAAGAATGTAAGAGCCCATGGGATCCAGGGCAATTTGGCAAATTGGATCCAAAATTGGCTTCGTGGTAGGAGGCAGAGGATGAGGCTTGACAGTTGTTTTTGCGATTCGAAGCCTGTGACCTGTGGTGTACCATAGGGATCGGTGCTGGGACCCTTGCTGTTTGTAGTGTACATTCATGATTTAGACGTGAATAAAGGAGGTATGATCAGTACGTTCGCAGATGACATGAAAATTGGAGATGTCAGAAATAGTGAGGAGGAAAGCTTTAGATTACAGGATGATGTAGATGGGCTGGTAAATGGACAGAGCAGTGGCAAATTGAATTTAATCCTGAGAAATGTGAGGTGATGCATTTTGGGATGACTGACAAGCCAAGTGAACATACAATGGATGATAGTAGCCCAGGAAGTACAGAGGGTCAGAGGGACCTTGGTGTACTTGTCCATAGATAACTGAAGGCAGCAGCACGGGTAGATAAGGTGGTTCGGAAGGCATATGGGACACTTGTATTTATTAGCCGATGCATCGAATATAAGAGCAGGGAGGTTATGATGGAGCTGTATAAAACGCTAGTTAGGCCACAGCTGGAGTACTGTGTACAGTTCTGGGCACCACACTATAGGAAGGATGTGATTGGACTGGAGACGGTGCAGAGGAGATTCACCAGGATGTTGCCTGGGCTGGGGCATTTCAGCTATGAAGAGAAACTGAAAAGGCTCGAGTTGTTTTCCTTAGAGCAGAGAAGGCTGAGGGGGGGGGGGGGGGGCATGATTGAGGTATACAAAATTATGAGGAGCATGGATCAGGTAGATAGGAAGACATTTTTCCCTTAGTGGAGGTCTCAATATCTAGGTGGCATAGATTTGAGGTAAGGGGCAGGAGGTTTAGAGGGGATTTGAGGAAAATAATTCTCACCTAGAGGTTGGTTGCAATCTTGGAACACACTGCCTGAAGGGGTGGTAGAGGCAGGAACCCTCACAACATTCAAGAAGTATTTAGATGAGCACTTGAAACGTCATAGCACACGAGGCTACGGGCCAAGTGCTGGAAAATGGGAATAGAATAGCTAGGTCCTTGATGGCCAGCACGGACAAGTTGGGCCAAATGGCCTGTGTCTGTGCTGTATAACTCTATGACTCTTTGACTTGAAGACAAAAGCAGGGATGTAATGCTGGAACAGTATAAAATGTTGTTTAGGCCACTGTTGGCGTGTTGCGTACATTTCTGGTCACCACATTACAGAAAGGACATTTTTGTTGCGGAGAGAGTACGGAGGAGATTTGCAAGAATGCTGCCAGGGCTCGTATGTTGCAGCAATGAGGAAATATTGAATAGGCTAGCATTTTTTTCCTTGAAACAGAGGAGGCTGAGGGGTGACTTAATTGAGGTGTACAAAATTATGAGGGGCTAGATAGAGTAAACAGGAAGGACCTGTCTCCCATCGTGGAGAGATCAATTACCAGGAGGCACAGATTTAAAGTGATTGGTAGAAGGATTAGAGGGGACATGAGGAAATGCTTTTGCACCCAGAGGGTGGTGGGAGTCTGGAATTCACTGCCAGGGTGAGTGCTGGAGGCAGAAGCACTCAATTATTTTGAAATGCACGTGAACATGCAGCTGAAATGCTGTAACCTGCAAGGCGAGAGGCCAGGTGCTGGAAGGGGGGATTAGATTGTGCAGCTAGTCTTTTCAGCCACCATGGACACGACAGGCTGAATGGTCTCTTCTGTGCCATAATTCTTCTGTGGTTTTAAATAACATTAGCGAACCATAAGGGGTTTTTTCCAGCAATCGATGATAATTTCATGCCACCTTCGCTGAGCAGAGTTAAAATAAGCTGGATTTGCATTAGTTAATGAAATCCAAAATGCAGCAGCGGCTGCCTTGGTGGGATTGAAATCTCAGCCCCTGAGTGCACGCCATGGCCTGTGGATTATAAATGCAATGACAACACAACAGCATCATGAACCCAAAGGAACCACAAAAAGTATCGCTGGTCAAAGCATTGGCCTGCATGGGGATTAAACGCACAACATTGGTGTGATGAGCACCACACGCCAAGCAGCTGAACTAACAGGCTCCAATGTGGATAGTCCGTGTTAATGTTAATATTTCAGGTCTGTGACCTTTCATTCAAACTCTTGCTCTCTCAACAGATGCTGATGTTTTGGTTTCAGATTTCCAACATGTACAGAATGTTGCTGTTATTTCTATGTTCAAATGGCTTTGACAAAGTCTATTCATCCCGAAACCCTGGATTAACAATTCAACAATGCAACCACTCGGCCTGCAGTTTGAATGAATTGTCCTTGGAAATTCGTCTCACTTCCATCTTCCAAAGCAAAGACCTCGATTCACAGGATAATTCAGAAGACAAGCCATCAGTTATTTAACAGCCAAGCCCTTTGTCAAGGGGTAGCGTGGCTGAGTGGTCTAAGGCACTGGATTAAGGTTCCAGCCTGGTAAACTATATTGTGAGTTCTTTATTTGAAGATTGCAGCAGTATACAAATATTGCTGGAGAGCTCTCACTAGTGTGTCTTGTTTGGTCAACGAACACATTCCGACTTCTGTATCACGTGACAAACAACATCATACCCTCCCTGATGATGTGTACAAATTATGGACATACCCACTCAAAGACACACGACAAGAACAGCCGCTATTAGCGATCTGTAGACATGCACTCCAAGGTCCCACTGTTCCTCTATATGTCTTCCATTTATTGTGCATTCACTTGCCTTGTTCGCCTTCCCCAAATGCATCGCCTCACACCTATCCCATTTGAATTTCAATTCCCACTATTCTGCCCATGTCACTCGTCCATTGATATATTTTTGCAGTCTACAGCTTTCTCTTCATTATCACCCATAAAGCCAAGCCTCCTTCGACAGTACCTTCCAAACCCGTGACCTCTACCACCTTGAAGGACAACGGCAACAGATGCATGGGAACACCACCACCTACAAGTTCCCCTCCAAACCACACCTCATCCTGACGTTGAACTATATCACCGTTCTTTCACTGTCACTGGGTCACAATCCTGGAATTCCCTCCCTAACAACACTGTGGGTGTACCTACACCACATCGACTGCAGCAGTTGAAGAAAGTGACTCACCACCAACTTCACAAGAGCAATTATTGATGGGCCAGTGATGCTCACATCCCAGATACGAATACAAAACGAAACATCTTAGAACCTCAGTTCTTCTGGGTGGCAATCTGTTATTTGTTAATTTGAACAGAGGTATGTCAGCAAAAGCATTCATTGCAATGATCCAATGGACTCAAACTTTTCTTTTATTCTTTCATAGAATGTAGGCATCACTGGCAAAGCCAGCATTTGTTGCCTACCCCTCATCACCCTTGACATGGCTGGCGATTTCAGAGGGCAGTTAAGTCTGAGCCACATTGCTATGGGTCTGGAGTCACATGTTGGATAGACCTGGTAAAGACAGCAGATTTCCTTCACTAAAGGACAATAGTGAACCAGATGAGTTTTTACACCATTCAATAACAGTTTCACGGCACCATGACTGAGGCTAGCTTTGTATTAATTTGTTAAATATAAAAAGTACCAGCTACCATGGTGGGATTTGAACCCAGGTCGCCACTGCACCACCACCTCTTCCAGGCAGATGCCAACTACTCACATCACCCTGAAGAAAAAATGATTGGCCGACATAGGGATTCCATCCACCGCCTTGGTGTCATTAATACAATGCTTCAACCAACTGAACTAACCAATCTGAGTTTCAATGGTCTTATCAAAGTCAATTTATCCAGGATCCCTGGATGACCAATTCAATAATACAACCGCTTGCCTGCTGTTTGAATGTATTCTGCTTGGAAATTCGTTTTAATTCCTTTTTTCAATGCACAGGCTTCGATTCACTGATAATTCTGAAGAAAAGCACCTTTTAATCAACAAACAGCATTTTCTTGGCCACAAACCCACGATGGTGGCAGCGTGGCCGTGCAGCCTAATACACTCGATTGTGGTTCTGTCCTCTGCAACAACACCGATTTAACCCCATTGCTGCTATCATTTGAGTTGGATACCATTTTGGGCACGTCACCAAATCCCTTCCTTTCTCAGCAGTGTGGTTGGAGTTCAACTCCTGATGTCTGGCACCAAATCCAGGAACCAGTCCCCGTGGAAATGCTGTGACTCCCAACGTGATTTTAACACGTGGTTTCTGCCCAGAGTGAGATGTGCTACTGCTGCACCATGAGGTCCACAATGAGAAGATGAAACCCAATCTTCGGAATGAGATCAGTACAGATCACCACCAGGGCTCTCTGAGTGTGAGAGCTGGAAGCAGCAGCCAAACCACCTCAACAGCAGCTCAGGATCCCTGTTCCCTAATCCAGCCGCTACCTGTGGAGAGCTGCCGGTCCCGGTCTGAGCTGTGTCTGTGAGCTGCCTGCCGGTCTTTCCTTACTGCATGGAACGAGGAATTGGTCGATTCTTAGGCATCAGAATGAAATGTATCAAAACTCCAGGATGGTAAGTTCCCTTCCTGGTGCTAGGATCAAAGATGTCATGGAGCAGCTGCAGAACATTCTGAAGGGGGAGGGTGAACAGTCAGAAGTCGTGGTTCACTTGTTATCAACGGCATAGGTAGATAGAAGGATGAGGTCCTGCAACAAGAGTTTAGGGAGCTAGGTAGCAGATTAAAAAGCAGGACCTCAAAGATTGTAATCTTTGGATTACTCCCGGTGCCATGTGATAGTGAGTACAGGAATGAGAGGATGGAGCAGATGAATGTGTGGCTGAAGAGATGGTGCAGGAGGGAGGGCTTTAGTTTCCTGGATCACTGGGTCTGTTTCTGGCAAAGGTGGGACCTGTGCAAGTTGGACGGATTGCACTTGAACCGGAACAGGACCAACATCCTTGCTGGGAGGTTTGCTAGTACTGTTGGGGGCAGTTTAAACTAATTTGGCAGGGGGACAGCATACAGATTGGAGGTACAGTAGGGGGTAATGCACAGCGAAATATAGAAGAGGAACTGTCAGTCTGGAAGGGAGAGCAAATATAGATCTTTTAAGGTACAAGCAAATAATGCAAGGCTGGATTGCATCTATTTTAATGCAAGGAGTCAGACAAGAAAGACAGATGAATTGAGGGCATTAATAACACATGGGAACATGATATTATTACTATCACAGAGACATTGTTGAGGGAAGGGTAGGACTGGAAGCTCAATATTCCAGGGTATAGAATTGTCACGGTGGGTGGGGATGCAAAAGAGGAGGTCGCATTGCACTGTTGATCAAAGAGTCAATTACTGCAGTAAGGAGGGACAATATCTTAGAAGGTTCTTCAAATGAGGCCATATGGGTAGAAATTAAAAACAAAAAGGAGGCAATCACTTGGTTGGGAGTGTACTACAGGCCTCCAAATAGTCAGGGAGAGATAGAGGAGCAGACATGCAGGCAAATCTCACAGAGGTGTAAAAATAATAGGGTAATAATCGTAGGGGATTTCAACGTCCCTAATATTAAGTGGGATAGTCTGAGTGCAAAAGGCTTAATGGGAGCAGAATTCTTAAAGTGCATCCAGGAGAGGTTTTTGAGCCAGCAAGTAGAAAGTCCTCCAAGAGGAGGGGCAGCACTGGAACTAATCGTGGGAATGAAGCCAGACAAGTGGTAGAAGTGTAGTGGGGAAGCATTTCGAGGCTAGTGACCATGTAGATAGTTATGGAAAAGGACAAAGCTATACCGGAAATAAAGGTACTGAGTTGGGGGAAAGGCGATTTCAATATGATAAAACGGAATCTGGCCAAATTGGACTCGGAGCAGCTACTTACACAAGACTAGTGAGAGTCATTAAAAAAGGAGATAGTGAGAGTTCAGGGCCAACATGTTCCCGTAAAGGTGAAGGGTAGGCCAAACAAGTCCAGGGAACCCTGGATGTCAAGGGATATAGAGGATTGGATAAGGAGAAAAAGGAGGCTTATGGCAGATTCAGATGGCTGAAAACAGAGGAGGCCGTAGAGGAGTAAATAAAGTGTAGGGGGCAGATAAAAAAGTAATTAGGAGAGCGAAAATGGGGCATAAAAACACTGTCGGGCAAGATAAAGGTGGTTTATAAGGATGTTAATGGCAAGAGGATAACCAGGGAAAGAAGGCCCATTACATCCCAAAGTGGCGATCTGTGTGTGGAGCCGGAGGACATAGGTGAGGTTTTGAATGATTACTTTTCAGCTGTGTTCACTATGGAGAAGGATGATGTAGGTGTAGAGATCAGGGAAGGGGATTGTGATATACTTAATCAAATTAGCATTGAAAGGGAGGAGGTATCGGCGGTTTTAGCGGGCTTGCAATTGTATAAATCCACAGGCCCAGATGAGATGTATCCCAGGCTGCTATGTGAGGCAAGGAAAGAGATAGCAGGGGCTCTGACACAATTTTCAAATGCTCTCTGGCCACAGCAGAGGTGCCAGAGGACTGGAGGAAGCTAATGTGATCCCATTGTTCAAGAAGGGTAGCTTGGATAAACCAGGTAATTACAGGCCAGTGAGTCTAAGATCAGTGGTTACTATTGGAAAAAATTCTGAGGGACAGGATTAATCTCCACTTGGAGAGGCAGGGATTGATCAAGGATAGTCAGGTGTTTGTCAATGTGACGGAATGTACAGGCAATAGAGGATTAGCTGATCAAAGCACCTTAACCTGGCTCAAGCTGTTTGGTCAATGGGATAAAATGTACAGTTAATAGAGGATTGACTGATCAATGTAGCTTTACAGCTGTTCGGTCAAATAATAGAATTCTATGCTGATGGAATAACAGCTGCTGAAATTACTTTACTCAGATCGCAGTGTTTGGTGAACTGGACAGTATGTCCAGGTAACAGAGGAATAGTTGATCAATGTAGCTTTACCCTGCCCAGGTGTTCAACGAAAGGGACAGTATTCATGAATGATGTAGGAATGACTGATCAATACTCTTACTTGAAGATATGGCTCAAATAGTAGTGTTGGAGACAGGCATTTCGTTTCATGGGTCATTGACTCCATGACTGGCGAAAGAGAGAACTGTGACGCAGGCTGAGGTCCTCTGAAACCGGACTGGGGATCCAATAACAAGCCTAAAGATGGGGCTTTCAAATAAAAGGTTTGGGAGGCTTAAAGTGATGTGTAATTTATAAATGTAAAGTGAAAAATGTTAGCAGAATGTGAAAGAAAGGGAAGGAGATTTTAACTGTAATAGTTTATCAGTAAGAACAGCATTATTGTGGGAGGGACGATGGTGGGAGCTGATGAGGTGTTTTGTGGCCTGCACCTCCCCCCCCCCCACACCCCTCGCACCCCCTTCCCTGCTCCCCCTCGCACCATCTTCCCCTCGCACCCCCTCCCCTGCACCCCTCTCCCTTACCCCCTGCAGCCCCCTTCTCGACTCCCCATACACCATCTACCCCTCGCACCCCCTTCCCCTGCACCCCTCTCCCTACCCTCTGCAGCCTCGTTCCCAGCTCCCTTCGCACCCTCTTCCCTTCACCCCTTCCCACCACACCCCTCCTCCTTGCATCACACTCCCCTGCACCCCTTTCCCCCACCTCCTCCCTCCAGCATCCACCTACCCCTGAGTAGGGACCCTAACAACCCCACTGCCTTGGGGGCGTCTCGGGAGAGACCACGGCTAAGGGAGTAAACCCTAACAGAAAATCCGGAGCGGGACCCCGAAGGCGGTCATGTGTCACCTTTGGCACATTTTCGGCATTTCCTGTAGCCAAACCGGTGCCAAACGTCGTGCTCTGCATTCCTTTGGACCCCACCCTGAAGGCTGAGAGGGGGGTTTTAACGCTTGGGTAACTCACAACCTCCATACATCCGCCCAGGCATGCGCCATGGAGAGGTCACTCCATAGTCGCCTCACAGCGACCAAATCAACATGGAAGGCAGTAGTTGCAGGTGAAAAGTCCAGCTCAATTGGCGTAGAGATTGGGCGCCACGGGTTGCATTTATCGGTGGGAGAGGTCATCGTATCTCACTGGACAGCTACCGCCGGCCTCAAACCGGACAGCCCACGGTCAGTAAGGTTCTGTCCCGCCACAGTCCACCTGCTTCAATGGGTACTTGGATTTCAGGGTCATTGACGTCAAGTGGACTGCAACACCGCACCTAACAACACGACCAAAAAAGGGAAAGAAGGTACCAGCCATTCGTTTTGCAAGCTGGAACGTCAGAATTATGTGTCCTGGCCTGTCGGAAGACCTTACACAAATCAACGACTCTCAGAAGACCGCCATCATTAACAACGAGCTCAGTAGACTCAATGTAGACATTGCAGCGCTTCAGGAAACACGCCTCCCTGCGAGCGGATCTCTAAGAGAGCAAGACTACACATTCTTCTGGCAGGGTAGGGATCCTGAAGAACCAAGACAGCATGGAGTAGGCTTCGCCATCAGAAACTCTTTGCTCAGCATGGGAGAGACACCCTCAAATGGCTCGGAACACATACTGTCCATCCGACTGTCCACCGTCGCTGGTCTAGTACACCTACTCAGCATCTATGCTCCAACACTCTGCTCCACACCTGAAGCTAAAGACCAGTTCTACGAGGAACTCCATAATATCATTAGTGGCATCCCCAATACCAAACATCTGTTACTGCTGGGGGACTTTAATGCCAGGGTTGGGGCTGACCATGACTCATGGCCCTCCTGCCTTGGGCACTATGGCACTGGTAGGATGAATGGGAATGGTCAGAGACATCTTGAATTGTGTACCTATCATAACCTCTGCATCACCAACTCATTTTTTCACACTAAATAAACCCTGTCACCAGGTTTCTTGGAGGCACCCAAGATCACGTCGTTGGCACCAGCTGGACCTCATCGTCACTAGGCGAGCCTCTTTAAACAGCGTTCAAATCACACACAGCTTCCACAGTGCGGACAGCGACACCGACCACTCCCTGGTGTGCAGCAAGGTTAGCCTCAAATCAAAGAAGCTGCATCACTCCAAGCAGAAGGGCCGCCCGCGTATCAACACTAGCAGAATTTTTCATCCACAGCTGTTACGTAAGTTTCTAAATTCACTCGAAAAAGCCCTTCAAAACACTTCCGCAGGGGATGCAGAGAACAAGTGGGCCCACATCAGAGACGCCATCTATGAGTCAGCAATGACCACCTATGGCAATTGTGTGAAGCGGAATACAGACTGGTTTCAATCTCACTTTGAAGAGCTGGAACCTGTCATAGCCACTAAGTGCATCGCACTGCTGAACTACAAGAAAGCCCCCAGCGGGTTAACATCCATAGCACTTGAAGCAGCCAGAAGCACTGCACAAAGAACAGTCAGGCGCTGCACAAACGACTACTGGCAACACCTATGCAGTCATATTCAGCTGGCCTCTGACACCAGAAATATCAGAGGAATATATGATTGCATTAAGAGAGCTTTTGAGCCAACCATCATGAAGATTGCCCCCCCTCAAATCTAAATCAGGGGACACAATCACTGAACAATGCAAGCAAATGGACCGCTGGGTGGAGCACTACCTAGAACTATACTCCAGGGAAAATGCTGTCACTGAGACCGCCCTCAATGCAGCCCAGTCTCTGCCAGTCATGGATGAGCTGGACGGACAGCCAACAAAATCGGAACTCACTGATGCCATTGATTCTCTAGCCAGTGGAAAACCCCCCGGGAAGGACTGCATTACCCCTGAAATCATCAAGAGTGCCAAGCCTGCAATACTTTCAGCACTCTGCGAGCTGCTTTGCCTGTGCTGGGACGCGGGAGCAGTACCACAGGGCATGGGCGATGCAAATATCATCACCCTCTATAAGAAAAAGGGTGACTGCGGTGACTGCAACAACTACCGTGGACTCTCCCTGCTCAGCATAGTGGGGAAAGTCTTTGCTCGAGTCGCTTTAAACAGGCTCCAGAAGCTGGCTGAGAGTGTCTACCCTGAGGCACAGTGCGGCTTTCGAGCAGAGAGATCCACCATTGACATGCTGTACTCCCTTTGACAGCTACAGGAGAAATGCCGTGAACAACAGATGCCCCTCTACGTTGCTTTCATTGATCTCACCAAAGCCTTTGACCTTGTCAGCAGATGTGGTCTCTTCAGACTACTAGAAACGATTAGATGCCCACCAAAGCTACTAAGTATCATCACCTAATTTCATGACAATATGAAAGGCACAATTCAGCATTGCGGCACCTCATCAGACACCTTTTCTATCCCGAGTGGCGTGAAACAGGGCTGTGTTCTCGCACCTACACCGTTTGGGATCTTCTTCTCCCTGCTGCTCTCACATGCGTTCAAGTCTTCAGAAGAAGGAATTTTCATCCACACAAGATCAGGTGGCAGGTTGTTCAACGTAGCCCATCTAAGATCGTAGACCAAAGTACGGAAAGTACTCTCAGGGAACTCCTCTTTGCTGACAATGCTGCATTAACATCTCACACTGAAGAGTGCCTGCAGAGACTCATCGACAGGATTGCGGCTGCCTGCACCGAATTTGACCTAACCATCAGCCTCAAGAAAATGTACATCATGGGCCAGGACGTCGCAAATCCATAAATATCGGCGACCACAGTCTGGAAGTGGTTCAAAAGTTCAACTACCTCGGCTCAACTATCACCAGTAACCTGTCTCTCGATGCAGAAATCAAGAAGCGCATGGGAAAGGCTTCCACTGCTATGTCCAGACTGGCCAAGAGAGTGTGGGAAAATGGCGTACTGACACGGAACACAGAAGTCCGAGTGTATCAAGCCTGCGTCCTCAGCACCTTGCTCTATGGCAGCGAGGCCTGGACAACGTACATCAGCCAAGAGCGACGTCTCAATTCATTCCATCTTCGCTGCCACCGGAGGATCCTTGGCATCAGGTGGCAGGACCGTATCTCCAACACTAAAGTCCTCAAGGTGGCCAACTTCCCCAGCATATACATCCTACTAAGCCAGCGGCGCGTGAGATGGCTTGGCCATGTGAGCCGCATGGAAGATGGCAGGATCCCCAAAGACACATTGTACAGTGAGCTCGCCACTGGTATCAGACCCACTGGCCGTCCTTGTCTCCGCTTTCAAGACGTCTGCAAACGCGACATGAAGTCCTGTAACATTGATCACAAGTTGTGGGAGTCAGTTGCCAGTGATCGCCAGAGCTGGCGGGCAACCATAAAGGCGGGGCTAAAGCGTGGCGAGTCGAAGAGACTTCGCAGTTGGCAGGAAAAAAGACAGAAGTGCAAAGAGAGAGCCAACTGTATAACAGCCCCGACAATCAATTTTATCTGCAGCACCTGTGGAAGAGTCTGTCACTCCAGTATTGGCCTTTATAGCCACTCCAGGCGCTGCTCCACAAACCACTGACCACCTCCAGGCACTTACCCATTGTCTCCCGAGACAAGGAGGCCAAAGAAGAAGAAGAACAACAACAAAGTAAAATTAGTGGGAAATGATCGATGTTAAAATTAGAACTGCTTTATCTGAATGCCTGGAGGTTTTGTAATTATTTAATAGCATTACTGAGACGTGGCTGCATGGTGAAAAAGATTGGGAAATAAATACTCCAGGGTTCTTGACATTTCGCAAAAGACAAAATGAAGAGCGAGTTGGAGCAGATCTCTTAATAATGGATCACATAAGGACAGTAGTAAGGAAGGATCTGGGCTCGAAAAAGTGGGAAATATCATCAATATGGGGAGAGATACGAATTAACAAGGGGAAGCTAAGACATATGACAGCAGTTAATAAGCCTCCTAGTAGAAGCTATACTGTTGGATATGCTGTAAATCAACTGTGATTAGGATGAACAACAAATGCCTGCCTTGTCATTGACACATATCAAGAAATAAAAAAATCTGGTAACAAAGGTTGACATTCAATGGGCGAAACCTAACTGCACCAGCCATCTAAATACTTTAGCTGCAAAGCAGTTCAGAGGCTGGGATTTCTGCGGTGAGTAATTTACCACCTGACTTCCCAAAGCCTGTCCACACCGAATGCACCCTTACTTAATGAAATGCCGTTCACACTGAATGTAGCCGTGCACAACTGAACCTTTCTAGAGTAATTGTAACCCTGATGAACAGGGGCCCTCCACACTGAAAATAACTGTGCAGTATATCAGCATACCATCTAATACATCATTATCTAATGCATATTATCTAATGCATAATATGCATGAAACATATTATCTAAATGGTTAGAGATTTCACACAACTGAGATGCTGAGGGATCTGGGTGCCCTTGTTCATGAATCACAAAAGGTTATTATACAGGTGCAGCAAGTAATTAGGAACGCTGGTAGAATGTTATCATTTATTCAGAGGGGAATTGAATACAAAAGTCAGGAGGTTATGCTTCAGCTATACAGGGCATTGCCGAGACTACGGGCTGAATTTATACGGCCCCTCGATGCTACGGATCGCGGATGGGGGCTGGTAAAATTTTGCAGCGAGAGGCCCTCCTCGACCCACGACATTGAGAAGGGCCTGCCGCGTATTACTGGCGGCGGGGGCACACCCCACCACCCCGCTGCCTGGCGCCGGGCCCTTTATCTGCATATTCAAATAACCATTAATGAGATGGAAATAAACCTACCTGCAGGCAGCGGCCACCCCACGCCGATTTTACAGTGGCCGTGCATCCTTCATGCACCTTTGGAACTCTGTACGGAGTTCTGAGGTGATAAGCTGATAGTGAAGGGGAGGAATAACATTTTTAGTTTGGGAGGGGTGGGAGAGCGGGGAAATCACTTTTTATTGGATGTGGGGATGGTGGAAAGGGGTTGAAGGGCAAATGATAAGAGGTTGGGGGCAAGATGCAGGTTGGTCATGAACTTTCTTTTTATGCTAAAAATCATTGTGGGGGGGGGGGTGGGAAACATTATTTAGTTAAATGTTAATATTTAATATTTTATAATATCACTTTAAAAATTCAAATTTCTCCTAAGGGCTTGCAGCCCTTTAAAAATGGTGCTGGCACCTGCTCGTTGGTGCCATACGCCATTGCTGGGGCGTGGCGGCCGACAGCTCTCCGTCATCAGGGACGACAGTAGCACCCCGTTCATTTAAATTATTTCCCACGCGTCATTTCGCAAGTACTCCTCGGCGGTGCTTCTGTGTCTGAAGGCGGCTGATCCGGAGTACTGTGCACAGTATTGGTCTCCTTATTTAAGAAGGGTGTAGATGCATTGGAAGCAGTTCAGAGAAGGTTTACTAGACCAATACCTGTAATGGGCAGGTTGACTTGTGAGGAGAGGTTGGACAGGCTAGGCTTGTATTCACTAGAGTTTCGAAGGGTAAGAGGTGACTTGATTGAAGCAGATAAGATTCTGATGGATCTTGACAGGGTGGGTGTGAAAAGGATGTTTCCTCTTGTGGGATAATCTAGAATTAGGGGTTACAGTTTAAAAATAAGGGGTAGCCCATTTTAGACAAAGATGAGGAGAATCTTTTTTCTCTCAGAGTGTCATGAGTTTGTGGAAATCTCTTCCTCAAAAACGGTGGAAGCAGAGTCTTTGAATATTTTAAGGCAGAGGTAGATAGATTCTAGAAAGCAAGGGGGTGAAAGATTATTGGGGGTAGGCGGGAATATGAAGTTGAGGCTACAATCAAATCCGCCATGAAATTATTGAATGGCAGAGCAGGCTCGAGGGGCCGAGTGGCCTCCTCCTGCTCCTAATTTGTATGTTTGTATGTTCGTTTGTTCGTATGCACCTATGCACTGGACCTGGGCAGGCTGGCAGTAACCGTGTTCAACGAGCATTCTGCATGCTAGATATAAGCACGCCAACATGCACAAAATCATATTGGCTGCGATGGTGCTGAATTTGTCCTGTCCATATTCAATGGAGCTGGACAGAACTGAAGCTGCCCTCACTGAAACTAACAATGCAGAACTGGATCTGTCCACTCTGAATGTGAATGTGCTGAAATGGAACTTTCGACACTGAATATTACCCTGCAGGCCTGGATCAAACCACGCTGAATATTACCACGCTAATTGAATCAATCTCTACCAAACACAGCTCTAATGAACTTGAACAGTCAACACTGAAAACAGCGGTGTCAAATTGGACTTTCCAACACTGAGAATTAGCGTGCACAACTGGACCTGTGTACTTTCAATGTAACAGGGCTGAACCCGCTAACACTGAGGATAACAGAATTGAACTAAACCTGAGCACCAAAAACGTAAACGTGCTGAACTAAACGTGTGCACATAGATAATAACCGTGTTGGACTTGATATCTCCACACAGCACAACCATGCTTACCTCGAGCAGTCCACACTAAATGTACATGTGCTCAATTGGACATGTCCCCACTGAATATAACCGTATTGAACTTGACCATCAATACGGAAGGCAACCGTGCTGAATTGGACGTTTCCACACAAATCATGAACACGCACAACTGCACCTATGCACACTGAAAGTATCGTGCAGACCTACACCAGTCCACACTGAATACAGTCAGCTGCGTTGAAGTGGATGCACCATCTCAGAGGGAATTGGAGTCAGCTGCATATGACCCTGATCACACAGAATGGAGTTGAATAGTGATCGGGATGAGAACTTGGCTGCAGTTTCCTTCTGGACCAGAATATCTCTGGTCAGTTACACATTCTGCTGAGGGCACTTAACTCAGCATTAAAGTGTTTAAATCCAGGGATTCCTTGTAAACAAAGATCACTTTCACCATTGCAACCGCCTATTAAACTTTGCATTACCGTAAATAATCTTATTGTGGCCTCTGGGTATTTCACCTTAGAGCCGTGCTTGATCCCTTGAAAAAACATTTCATCCCATTAAAGCAAAAACATCAGTCCAGCAGCTGCTGCACTAATCTGTGTGTTTCAATTAGTGTAATTAATGTAAAACATCAAACCATCTAATTATCTCCCTGGAGCCTGACATCTGCTATAAATGTGATAATATTTGACTGGAGTTCAGAGTGTGCTCAGAACGTCTGATAGAAATGCATGCAACAGCCAAAGGTCCAGTGTTTGCCATTTACTATCCTGTCCTTGCTGCTATTGGGGTTCCAGGTAAAGCATTGTAGTTAGTTAATAGTTACAGGAGTTATTGATTAGCTGTGTCACTGTTCTCATTTAAGCACGACTCCACGTGATGGATATCCTTTCTTACCTTTAATGGGACAATTTATTCCCATAATTTGTTATATTTTTTCCCCTTTTACGGTATTTTTTCACTTGAAAGGTATTATTTCTCTAGTTTAATGATATGATGCATGATGTCTTGCTTTTACTGATATAATTTGTCATCATTAATATTGTAGGTTCTCCTTTTAGAAGTGTCATTTCTCTGCATTGATGGTATAATTTCTTTACATTACCAGCATAACTTGCCCCACGTTCCACTTTAGCAGCACAATTAATCCTCTTTAGCGGCATCATTCTCCCATTAACCGGTGTTATTTCTCTTGTTTGAAAGTATAATTTAATGCATTGAACTGTATATGTCCCCCCTTTGGGTGTGCCATTTCACTGTGTAAATGCAGTTATATTGTGTAATTTATACTGTTACTGTGGGTGAATTATCAACCGTTTACATGGTGTACATGCAGTTATTGGGTCATTGACACTGTTACAGCGTGGGAATTATTACACTGGTATTATAGTGCAAAAGTAGTTCTATTGTGTTGTTGGCACTGTTACTGTGGGTGAATTATCGTACTGTTATTACTTTGCAAACTGAACTGTATTGTGATATTAACCTACTTACTGTGGGTGAATTATGACACATGGTGATAACGGTGTAAATGTAATTTTATTGAGTAATTGGTATTATTACTGTGGGTGAATTATCACAGTTATCACGGTGTAAATGGAGTTCCATTATGCTAAAGCCACTCTGGATAGAATGCATATTGTTGTCACGGTGTAAATGTAGTTCTATTGTGTTATTGCACCTCTGTGTGAATTATCACACTATTATCACGGTGTAAATGTAGCTCCATTGTGTTATTGCCCCTCTGGGTGAATTATCACACTGTTATCACGGTGTAAATGTAGTTCTATTGTGTTATTGCCCCTCCGGGTGAATTATCACACTGTTATCACGGTGTAAGTATAGCTCTGTTGCGTTATTCACAGTGTTATTGTGGGTGAATTATCATAGTGTAATCATGGTGTAAATACAAATATACAAACATACTAATTAGGATCAGGAGTAGTCCACTCGACCCCTCGAGCCTGCTCTGCCATTTAACAAGATCATGGCTGATCGGATTGTAACTTCAACTCCACATTCCTGCCTGCCCCTAGTAACCTTTCACCGGACTATCAGAATCTACCGAATTCTGCCTTAAAAATATTCAAAGACATTGTGTCCACCGCCTTTTGAGGAAGAGCGTTCGAAAGACTCATGACCCTCTGAGAGAAAAAAAAATCTCCTCATCTCTGTCTTAAATGGCCGACCCCTTATTTTTAAACAGTGACCCCCTAGTTCGAGATTCATCCACAAGAGGAAACATCCTTACCACATCCACCCTATCAAGAATCTTATATGTTTCAATCAAGTTGCCTTTTACTCTTCTACACTCCAGCGAATACAAGTCCAGCCTATCCAACTTTCCTGATAAGACAACCCGCTCATTCCAGGTATTAGTCTAGTAAATCTTCTCTGAGCTGCTTCCAACGCATTTGCATCCTTCTTAAACAAGGATCCCACTACTGTACACAGTACTCCAGATGTGGTCTCACCATTGCCCTGTATAGCATTACCTCCCTACTTTTGTATTCAATTCCCCTCGCAATAAATGATAACATTCTACTAGTTTTCCTAATTGCTTGCTGAACCTGCATACTAACCTTTTGCGATTCGTGAACTAGGACACCAAGATCCTTTTACACCTCAGAGCTCTGCAAACTCTCATCATTTGGATAATGGTTTTTTTTTTATTCTACCTACCAAAATGGACAATTCCGCATTTTCCCACACTATACTGCAATTGCCAGATCTTTGTCCACTCACTTAACCGATTTATATCTCTTTGTAGCCTCTTTACATCCTCCTCACAACTTACTTTCCTACCTATCTTTGTGTTGTCAGCAAATTTAGCTAAGCCATTTACATAATTTGTAAAACGTTGAATCCCCAGCACTGATCCCTGTGGCACACCACTCGTTATATCTTGTCAACCAGAAAATGACCCATTCATGCCTGCTCTCTGTTTCCTGTTAGCTAACCAATCTTCTATCCATACCAAAATTTTACCCCCTACACCATGAGCTTTTGTTTTCTGCAATAACCTCTGATGTAGCACCTTATCAGATGCCTTTTGGAAATGTATGTACAGTACATACATCAGTTCCTCTTTAGACACAGCACGTTACTTCTTCAAAAAACTCCAAAAATTTGGTTGGAGGTGATTTCCCTTTCACACAACCATGTTGACTCCTCGTGATTACCTTGAATTTTTCTAAGTGCCCTGCTATAACGTTTTTAATAACAGCTTGTAACATTTTCCCGAAGACAGATGTTAAGCTAACTGGCCTGTACTTTCCTGCTTTCTGTCTCTTTCCCTTTTTGAACAAAGGAGTTACATTTGCTATTTTTCAATCAACTGGAACCTTCCCCAAATCTAGGGAATTTTGGAAAATTAAAACCAACACATCAACTATCTCACCAGCTACTTTTTAAAGGCCCTAGCATGAAGTCCATCAGGACCCGAGGACTTGTTACCAAGCAGCTCCAACAAATTGCTCAGTAGTACTTCCCTGACGATTACAATTTTCTAGAGTTCCTCCCTCCCTTCTATTTCCTGATTTACAGCTATTTCTGGGATGTGACTGGTATCCTCTATGGTGAAGACCGATGCAAAATACCTCTTCAGTTCATCTGCCATCCCCTTATTTTCCCTTATTAATTCCCCAGAATCAATTTCTATGGGACCAACGCTCACTTTGTGAACACTTTTCTTTTTAAAAAATATATCTTTTCTCAATATAGAAACTCTTACTATCTGTTTTTATATTTCGAGCCAGCTCTCTCTCATACTCTAATTTTCCTTCCATGTTAATCTTTTCGTCATTATTTGTTTTTTTATATATTCTGTGCGAAGCTCTGACCTGCACCCATCTTTGCACAATTATATGCTTTTTCTTTAAGTTTGGTCCTATCTTGAACTTTTTTCAGTTAACCACGGATGGTGGTCCTCCCCTTGGAATTTTTCTTTCTCAGTGGAATGTATCTATTCTGTGTATTCTGAAATATCCCCGTAAATGTTGGCCACTGCATCTCCATTGATCTATCCCTTAACCTACTGTGCCAGTTCACTTTTGTTGCTCTGTTTTCATGCCCTCATAATTGCCCTTATTTAAGTTTAAAATACTCATCATTGGCCCACTCTTTGCTCCCTCAAATTGAATGTAAAATTCAATCATGATATCATCGCTGCTGCCTCGGTCTGCATTCACTATGAGGTCATCAGTTAGTCCTATTTCGTTGCATAATACCAGGTCAAGTATAGCCTGCTCTCTGGTTGGCTCCAGAACGTGCTGTTCTAAGAAACTATCCCAAAAACATTATTTAAGCTCCTCTTAGATTTGTACTCACTGTCCAGTCCTATCATGGTCCATTTATCTTTTCCCGATTAATACCTTTCTCTCTTGCTTTGACTCTACTGTTTGATGTACCGCTTCTTCCGAAATTTGATGCCTTCTCCCCACTATTTAGTTTAAAACCCTCTCTCCTTCCCTAGTTATGCAGCTCATAGATCACAGGACTCAGTACAGTGCAGGTGTAGACAGTCCCAACCGTACAGCCCCACTTTCCGCAGTACTGGTGGCAGTGCCCCACGAACTGAAGCACATTTCTTCCACACCAGTCTTTGAGCCACAAATTCATTTCTTTATTCTTATTTGCCCTACTCCAATTTGCATACTTCCCAGGTAATAATCGAGAGATTATCACCTTTGAGGTTCCGCTTCTTAATTTGATGCCTAGTTCCCCATACTGACTATGCAGAATCTCTTTCCTTGTCCTGCCTATGTCATTGGTACCTACATGGACCACAACGACTGGATCCTTTCCCTTCCACTGTAAGTTCCTCTCCAGCCCTGAGTAGATGTTACAGACACTGGCACCGGGACTCTCGCTCTTTACTGCAAAGAACAGTGTCAATCCCCCTCACTATACTGTTCCCTACTACCACTATTTTCATTTTTGCTCCTCCCACTTGAACGGCTTCCTGTACCATGGTGCCATGGTCAGTCTGCTCATCCACACTACAGCCCTTGCTCTGGTCCATACAAGTTACCAGAACCTCGAACTTGCTGCTCATTTTCAAGTGCTGAGGCTCCTCTACTCCCACCTTCTCAATCCCCTTACCTGTCTGACTCTCATTCACACGCTCCTGTCCCTGACCAGTGACCAAAAGAGACGACCCTATCCTAAGGAGTGTGACTTCATTCTGGAACAAAGTGTGCAGGTAATATTTTCCCTCCCTGATGTATCACAGTGTCTGCAGCTCAGCCACCAGCTCAATGACTCTGAGAAAAAACTCTTCAAGCCGGAGCAACTTACTAAGCACCTGGTTTCCATGGATTGCCTTGGTATCCTGGAGCTCCCACATTCTGCAGCTGGGGTGCATCGCCTGTCCTCCCATCTTTATTATGCTAATTTAATTAAATTCATTTTTCTTAATTAATTTATAGTTCACCTCCTTACCGAACTCCTTCACTTACTGAACTCCCTTCTTCATACTCTGTGCCCTCCAGTAGCACTCCTTGAATTTATACTGTCAGAAAACAATGATATGCCAGCTTTGCTGGAGCTCAGAAACCAGTTTAAGCTAGCAAACTAATTAACTAGCTACAGCTGCTCTGAGAGCTTGTATGACCCTGATAAAACTATAAGTTACCAACTTGCTCCTTAATCTAAACAGCAATTTCAGTTAATTGCTCGATGAAAACAAAACACAAACTAGACTTTAGAGAGATTAACGCTTAAAATTCCCTCAATGACCAAACTCCCTTCTTCACACTCTGTGCCCTTCAACAGCACGCAGTGCAGACAAGCAGCACTGAGAGTCCCCTGAATTTATACTCTCTGAAAAATGATACATCAGCTTTGTTGGTGCTCAGAAACCAGTTTAGCTAGCGATTGTTACGGTCCTGTTATTTTTTTTTTGCTCCTCAGAAATATTGTGCTGCACCTTTAAGCGTGTAAAACATCAGTACATCTTTAAGGCAGCAAGCTCAGGAGTCAGTGAGCTAAAGTTCATTCACGTTGCCAGGCAACAACCATACAGAGAGCGGGAACAGAGATTCACTGTATCACTTTTGTCTTTTGAAATCAGGCTGCAAAAAATTGCTTTTTTTTCAGTTGACAGATTGGTCCAGCATGTGAAGGAAGAAGGAGAGCTCTCTAAGTCAATTTAACCCCTGTGTAATTTCACTTTCAACATTTCAAAAAGCTTCAAACCAAATTAATTCCATAAAGTAACAAGAAAATATACTTTTTTTTCTTTCACAGCACATTATTGAGATCTACTGTGTTCACCGCTGTAAGAAAGAAGAGTTTAATCCTGCAACTGCCGAACTCAACAGTTGAACCCTTATCTCTGGAAGGATCCTTTTCTCATGGGACCTTGGAAGACTGCAAGTGAACTTTGACTGTGTTGAATTAGAAAACCCTTCATCAGCAGCGTAATCTGCAAAGATTTTATTTTCTTTCTATTTTTTCAGTCAGCTAATTTAAAACCGAGTATATGTATGTGAATGCGGGAGTTAGTTTTATTTTTAAATAAGTAGTTAATTTGTTGATATCTAAAGATAACTGGTTTGGTTCGCCTCATTCGTGGGTTACTATATTCTTTCAATTCGGCTGCTGCTTTCTTTGATTTGGAAAGCTTAAGGAAATATGATGTCACCTGTGGAGCAACGGGACTGAATTGACAGTGCATTGCTCCCACCGCAATCAAAATCATATACTTTGCTTGGGGGTTTTGTCCTGATATATCGTAACACTACCTATTTAACTAGCTATTCTGAGAGGTTGTATACCCTTGTTTAAAACTTTATGAAACTTAACTGTCATCTTAGCTTAAATAGTAACTTCAGCTAATTGTTAAATGTAAACAAAAGAAGACTAGACTTTAGAGAGATTAACACTTAAAATCCCCTCACTTACCAAGCTCCCTTCCTCACACTCTGCTCTCCAGCAGCATTTGGTGCAGTGTTCTATTCTTTTATTGACACTGTTATTGTGGGTGAATTATCACACTGTTATCATGGTGTAAATGTAGTTCTGTTGTGTTATTGATGCTGTTATTGTGGGTGAATTATCACACTGTTATCATGGTGTAAATGTAGTTCTGTTGTGTTATTGACACAGTTACTGCGGGTGAATTATCACACTGTTTTCATGGTATAAATGTAGTTCTGTTGTGTTATTGACACTTACTGTGGGTGAATTATCACACTGTTATCATGGTGTAAATGTAGTTTTGCTGTGTTATTGACACTGTTACTGTCGGTGCATTATCACCATGTTAACATGGTGTAAATGTAGTTCTGTTGTGTTATTGACACTTACTGTGTGTGAATTATCACACTGTTATCATGGTGTAAATGTAGTTCTGCTGTGTTATTGACACTTACTATCGATGCATTATCACACTGTTATCATGGTGTAAATGTAGTTTTGCTGTGTTATTGACACTGTTACTGTCGGTGCATTATCACACTGTTATCATGATGTAAATGCAGTTCTGTTGTGTTATTGACGCTGTTATTGTGGGTGAATTATCACTTTTACCATAGGGTACATCAAGGTTTAATGCGTTAATGATATTGACAGCTGCTGTCTGATCTTTGCAATTGATCACTGATTGAAATTATTCAAATTGCATAATTCGTGACTGAATTGAATGAGTGAATTCATTGAAGATACATCATTAGGCATCGAGTTATTCACAGAAATATAAGCGATGTAACAAGTGGCCTTTTTATGACTGATTCTGCACTTACCCTTAACTCACAGCGCTCAGTGTTTCTGCTCTCAGTCCCTAACTCTCACTGTTTTTTTAAATTCATTCATGGGATGTGGGCATCACTGGCTATGTCAGCATTTATTGCCCATCCTTAATTGCCCTTGAGAAGGTGGTGGTGAGCTGCCTTCTTGAACCGCTGCAGTCCATGTGAGGTAAGTATACCCACAGTGCTGTTAGGAAGGGAGTTCCAGGATTTTGACCCAGCGACAGTGAAGGAACGGCGATATAGTTCCAAGTCAGGATGGTGTGTGACTTGGACGGGAACTTGCAGGTGGTGATGTTCCCATGCATCTGCTGCCCTTCTCCTTTGAGGTGGTAAAGGTCGCGGGTTTGGAAAGTGCTGTCTAAGGAGCCTTGGTGCATTGCTGCAGTGCATCTTGTAGATGCCCGGCTCTCCTCTTACACATTATCTGCTGCTAACTGCTCTACAGCAGCCAATGCTGAGACCGAATGCTCTTTCTGCACCAAGGCCCTAATAATCTCTCAGGTTTTTCCCGTCTTCAATCTTTTCTCCATAATTTGTTTAACTGATGGCATCTTTCACATCTGAGTCAAAAAAGTTTTCATTCCAACACTCATGATAGGACTAAGCTGATCATCTATGTCGACAGTGCGGTACTGAGGAAGTGTAGCAGTGTAGGAGGGTCCTTTCCGCAAATGAGACCTCACAGTTCACCACTTTCGCTGGTACAGATTGACATGGAAGTTCCCAGGGGACTAACATCCCCTCCGCAAAGTCAGTAATCACTAACTGTCTGTTTGATTCTCTCTGTGGAGCTTTTTGAACAAGTTGGTAATTGGCTTTTTCAACAGTACAGTATTCTACAGTAATTTGTTGGATGAGGGCTTTTAGCGCCTCAGCAGGTTATAATCCATATTAAAGGCAAATGTTTCCTACTTCCCTGCTTGTTTCCACTTTTATTGTTTGTTCCTGTATTGGTTACAGTCTTCAATATTTATTTATTTAGAGATACAGCACTGAAACAGGCCATTCGGCCCACCAAGTCTGTGCCGACCAACAACCACCCATTTATACTAACCTTACAATAATCCCATATTCCCTACCACCTACCTACACTAGGAGCAAGTTACAACAGCCAATTTACCTATCAACCTGTAAGTCTTTGGCTGTGGGAGGAAACCGGTGCACCCGGTGAAAACCCACGCAGTTACAGGGAGAACTTACAAACTCCGCACAGGTACCCAGAATCGAACCCAGGTTCCTGGAGCTGTGAGGCTGCGGTGCTAACCACTGCACCACTGTGCCGCCCTCTATAATATCTTCTAGAATATGTTACTGATGTTATTTTTCTTGCTTGTTTGATATTCCTGGTTTGGTTTCAATGGGTTCCGGATGCCTTCTTGTTCTCCATTATGTTTGTTTGTATTATTTTACATTCTGATGTTATTGATCTGTCTTATTTTGAATGCAGATTATTTCAGACTCAGAAACAAGTGCCCAGAGGTTAAGCAATAGTTTTTCACTCCCTATCAGGTGTCAAAGCTATGAATTTTGCATAGAATTCTGTAAAATGGATGATTTTGTTAAGAGTTGGACCAATGATTTTCCTCTTCTCGCTCGCTCACACAAATACCCTTTCCCTCTTTCTCTTAGTCTCTCTGTCTCTGTTACAGCTAACCTGGCAGTGATTGTGATCCTGTCCCGAGGAAGATGCGGTCTCTCCAGATGTATCACATATTACCTGGTGTCTATGGCAGTGACTGATTTGCTGGTCATTATTACCGTTGTGATATTAAACCGGATTGTTGGGACGTATTTCCCAGACAGTTTCCTGTCCATCACACCCGTATGCAGTATGCGTTCTGTTTTAAATTATGTGATCCTTGACTGGTCTGTTTGGGTAACAGTCACTTTCACCTTTGATCGATTTATGGCCATTTGTTGCCAGAAGCTGAAAATAAAATATTGCACCAAGAAAACAGCGGCACGAGTTATAGGAACCGTGTCCACATTGAGCTGTTTAAAAAATAGCTTCCTTTATTTTATTTATGAGCCTTTGTATATAATTAACAATATACCATGGTTCTGCGGCATAAAATTAGCATACTATACAGCACCTGCATGGGTCGCATATGACTGGATTCGCCACAGTATAACCCCTTGTCTCCCATTCATTCTGATTTTACTGCTCAATGTTCTGACTGTCCGACACATTCTAGTGGCCAGTAGAGCTCGCAGGAGACTCCAAGCCCAGAGCAATGGAGAGACTGAGAGTGACCCAGAGATGGAGAAGCGGAGAAAGTCCATCGTTTTACTCTTCTGCATCTCGGGCAGTTTCATCCTGTTATATTTGCCACTTCTTATACATTTCCTTTACATCCGAATTGCTAAATTTAGTTATTTTTCTGGTTCCAATTTTAGTGAATCAAATTTTATTCTGCAGGAAGTTGGATTTATGCTTCAGCTTTTGAGCTCTTGTGTCAATCCGTTTATCTATGCAGGGACCCAAAGTAAATTCAGAGAAGAGTTAAAGAATGGGGTGAAATATCCACTGAGTCTAATTGTTAAATTGTATAAATTATGAAAGAATACAATCCAACATGAATTGTACATGATATTTCATCCATTGCAGTTCTTGTGCATCTCTCACACATAGAAACATAGAAAATAGGAGCAGGAGTAGGCCATTCAGCCCTTCGAGCCTGCTCCACCATTCATTATGATCATGGCTGATTATCCAATGCAGTAACCTGTTCCCGCTTTCCGCCCATATCCTTTGATCGCTTTAGACCCAAGAGATATATCTAACTCCTTCCTGAAAACATACAATGTTTTGGCCTCAACTGCTTTCTGTGGTAGCGAATTCCACAGGCTCATCACTCTCTGGGTGAAGAAATCTCTCCTCATCTCAGTCCTGAAAGGTTTACACCGTATCCTTAGACTATAACCCCTGGCTCTGGATTCCCCCACCATCAGGAACATCCTTCCTGCATCTACCCTGTCAAGTCCTGTTAGAATTTTATAGGTTTCTATGAGATCCCCCCTCACTCTTCTGAACTCCAGCGAATATAACCCAAACCGACTCAATCTCTCCTCATACTTCAGTCCTGCCATCTCAGGTATCAGTCTGATAAACTTTCACTGCACTTCCTCTATAGCAAGAACATCCTTCCTCAAATAAGGAGACCAAAACTGCACACAATATTCCAGGTGTGGCCTCACCAAGGCCCTGTATAATTGCAGCAAGACATCCCTGCTCCTGTACTCGAATCATATCGCTATGAATGCCAATGTACAATTTGCCCTTTTTTACCGCCTGTTGCACCTGCATGCCAACCTTCAGCAAATGGTGTACGAGAACACCCAAGTCTCTCTGCATATTCCCCTCTCTCAGTTTATAGCCGTTCAGATAATAATCTGCCTTCCTGTTTTTGCTACTAAAGTGGATACCCTCACATTTATCCACATTATACTGCATCTGCTATGCATTTACCCACTCACTCAACATGTCCAAATCACCCTGAAGCCTCTCTGCATCCTCCTCAAAACTCACCCTCCTAGAGAGTTTTGTGTCATCTGAAAAGTTGGAGATATTACATTTAGTTCCCTCATTTAAATCATTAATATATTTTGTGAATAGCTGGGGTCTTAGCACTGATCCCTGTGGTACCCCACTAGTCACTGCCTGCCATTCAGAAAAAGACCCATTTATTCCTGCTCTTTGTTTCCTGTCTGCCAACCAATTTTCTATCTATCGCAATACACTACCCCCAATTCCATGTGCTTTAATTTACGTGCAAACCTCTTAAGTGGGACTTTGTCGAAAGCCTTCTGAAAGTCCACATAAACCACATCCACTGGCTCCCCCTCATCAACTCAACTAGTCACATCCTTGGAGAATTCCAGTCGATTTGTCAAGCACAATGTTCCTTTCGTAAATTTATGCTGACTCTGTCCGATTCTACCACTGTTCTCCAAGTGCTCTGCTATAAAATCTTTGATAATGCATTTTCCCCACTACCGACGTCATGCTGACTGGTCTATAATTCCCTGATTTCTCTCCACCTCCCTTTTTAAATAGTGGGGTTACATTAGCTACCTGCCAATCGGTAGGAACTGTTGCAGAGACTATAGAAGCTTGAAAGATGACCACCAATGCATCCATTATTTCTCGGGCCACTTCCTTAAGTACTCTGGGATGTAGATTATCAAGCCCTAAGGATTTATCGGTCTTCAATCCCATCAATTTCCCCAACACCATTTCTCTACTAATACTGATTTCCTTCAGTTCCTCCCTCTCACTAAGCCCTGTATTCCCCAACATTTCTGGTATGTTATTTGTGTCCTCCTTTGTGAAGCCAGAACCAAAGTATGCATATGGTTGGTCAGCCATTTCTTTGTTCCCCATAATAAATTCCCCTGTTTCTGACTGTAAGGGACCTACATTAGTCTTCACCAATCTTTTTCTCTTCACATACCTATAGCAACTTTTACAGTCAGTTTTTATGTTCCCTGCAAGCTTACTCTCGTACTTTATTTTCCCCTTCTTAATCAATCCCTTGGTCTTACTTTGCTGAATTCTAAACTGTTCCCAAAACTGCTGTTTTTTTCTGGTGAATTTGAATGCCTCTTCCTTGGATCCAATGCTATCTCTAATTTCCCTTATAAGCCATGGTTTAGCTACCTTTCCCATTTTACTTTTGCACCAGACAGGAATAAACAAGTAATGAAGTTCATCCATGCGCTCTTTGAATGTTTGCCATTGCCTATCCACCGTCATTCCTTTAAGTAACGTTTCCCAATCCATCAGAGTCAACTTGCATCTCATACCTTCGTAGTTTCCTTTATTAAGATTCAGGACCCTCTTCTCAGAATCAACTACATTACTCTCCATCTTGATGAAGAATTCTATCGTTTTATAGTTGCTCATCCCCAAGGGTCCCGTACAACTAGATTGTCAATTATTCCTTTCTCATTGCACAATACCCAGTCTAGGATGGCCTGTTCTCGAGTTGGTTCCTCAATGTATTGGTCCAGAAAACCATCCCGTATACACTCCATGAATTCCTCCTCTATGGTATTGTGAATAGTTTGATTTGCCCAAACTATATGCAGATTAAACCCATAATTACAGATGTTCCTTTATCGCATGCATCACTAATTTCCTTTTGAATGCATTTTACAACATCACCACCACAGTTTGGGGGTCTATCTGCAACCCCCACTAACGTTTTTTCCCCTTAATGTTTCGCAGCTCTACCCATACAGATTCCACTTCGTCAGAGCTAATATCCTCCCTCACTATTGCGTTAATTTCTGCTTTAACCAGCAATGCAACTCCACTGCCTTTTACTTTTTGTCTGTCCTTCCTAAATACTGAATACCCTTGGATGTTCATTTCCAATCCCTGGTCACCCTGCAGCCATGTCTCCGTAATCCCGACTATGTTATTACTGTTTACATCTATTTGCGTGATTAATTCATTTACTTTATTGTGAATCCTCTGAGCGTTAAGGCACAAAGCCTGAAGGCTCGTCTTTTTAACATTACTTGTCCCCTTCCCACTATTTTCACTGTGGCCCTGTTTGATTCTGGCCCTTGAATTCTCTGTCTATCACTTTTCTTATTCACCTTACTGTCTTTTGCTCTTGATACCCCACCTCTGACTCCTTGCAAAGGTTCCCAACCCCCTGCCATTTTAGTTTAAACCCTCCCCAACCACTGTATCAAATACTCCCCCTAGGACATTAGTCCCGGTTCTGCCCAGGTGTAATCCGTCCAGTTTGTACTGGACCACCCTCCCTTTGAACCGGTCCCAATGTCCCAGGAATCTAAAACCCTCCCCCTCATACTTGAACATATTAGAATTGAAAGGGAGGAAGTATTAGCTCTTTCAGTGAGGTTATAAGTGGATAAATCGACCGGCCCAGATGAGATATATCCCAGGCTGTTATGTGAGGCAAGGGAGGCGATAGCAGGGGCTCTGACACAAATTTTCAAATCCTCTCTGGCCACAGGAGAGGTATCCGAATACTGTAAGACAGCAAATGTTGTATCATCATTCAAGAAGAGTAGTAGGGATAAACCAGACAATTACAGTCGAACATCAGTGGTTGGGAAACTATTGGCAAAATTCTGAGGATTAATCTCCACTTGGAGAGGCAGGGATTAATTCGGGATAGTCAGCATGGCTTTGTCAGGGGGACATCGTATCTAACTAACTTGATTGAATTTTTTGAGGAGGTGACTAGAAGCGTAGATGAGGGTAAAGCAGTTGATGTAGTCTACATGGACTTCAGCAAGCTTTTGATAAGGTCCCACATGGGAGATTGGTTAAGAAGATAGGAGCCCATGGATCCAGGGCAATTAGGCAAATTGGAACCAAAATTGGCTTAGTGGCGGAAGGCAGAGGGTGATGGTCGAGGGTTGTTTTTGTGGGTGAAAGCCTGTGACCAGTGGTGTATCGCAGGGATCGGTGCTGGGACCCTTGCTGTTTGTTGTGTACATTAATGATTTAGACGTGAATATAGGAGGTATGATCAGTAAGTTCGCAGATGACATGAAAATTGGTGGTGTTGTAAATAATGAGGAAGAAAGCCTTAGATTACAGGATGATATAGATGGGCTGGTAAGATGGGGGGGGGGGGGGCAAATGGAATTTAATCCTGAGAAGTGTGAGGTGATGCATTTTGGGAGTGCTAAAAAGGCAAGGGAATACACAATGGATGTTAGGACCCTAGGAAGTACAGAGGGTCAGAGGGACCTTGGTGTACTTGTCCATAGATCACTGAAGGCAGCATCACAGGTAGATAAGGTGGTTAGGCATATGGGATACTTGCCTTTATTAGCTGAGGCATAGAATATAAGAGCAGGGAGGTTATGTTGGAGCTGTATAAAATGCTGGTCAGGCCACAGCTGGAGTATTGTGTGCAGTTCTGGGCACCACACTGTAGAAAGGATGTGATTGCACTGGAGGATATTCACAGGATGTTCTCTGGGCTGGAGCATTTGAGATATGAAGAGAGGCTGAAAAGTCTAGGGTTATTTTTCTTAGAGCAGAGAAGGCTGAGGGGGGACATGATTGATGTATACAAATTTATGAGGGGCACTGATCGGTTAGATAGGAAGAAACTTTTTTCCATTAGCAGAGGGTTCAATAACCAGGGGGCATAGATTTAAGGTATGGGGTAGGAGGTTTAGAGGAGATTTGAGGAAACAATTTTTCACTCAGAGGCTGGTTGTTTTCTGAAACACACTGTCTGAAGAAGTGGTAGAAGCAGGAGCCCTCACAACATTTTAGAAGTATTTAGATGAGCACTTGAAACGCCATAGCATGCAAGGCTCTGGGCCAAGTGCTGGAAAATGGGATTAGAATAGTTAGGTGCTTGATGGCCGGCACAGACATGATGGGCCGAAGGGCCTATTTCAGTGCTGTATAATACTATGCCTCTATAATTTTGGACACCTCTATCATATCTCCCCCTCCACCTGCTTTCCTCCAAGGAGAACAATACCAGCTTTTCCAACCTAATCTTGCAGCTAAGTGCCCTCATCCTAGGAATCATTATGTTAAATCTCCTCTGCACCCTCTCAAGGACCTTCCCATCCTTCCTAAAGTGTGGTGACCAGACCTGGATGTAATTCTCTAGTTGTGGCCTAACCAGAGCTTTATAAAGGTTCAGCATAACTTCTCAGATTTTGCATTCAATACCTCTGTTTATGAAGCCGAAGATCCCAAATACTTTCCCAACTATTCTGTCAATATGTCCTGCCACCTACAGTGATCTCTGCACTTGAATCCTGAGCTCCCTCTGTCCCTGAACACTCTTTATAAATGTGCCATTAAGGATATATTGCCTCTCCCAATGCCTTGTGCCAAAATGCATCACCACACAATGGTTGTATTCCCAGGAATTTAGAGAATTAAGGTGTGCATTTAACCAAGTTTTCAAGCTATTAATTGGAACAGATAAGATAGACAGAAACTATTTCCAATGTTTGGGGAACCAAATACGAGAGGTCAGAGTATAAAAATTAGAGGCAGACTTTTCATTAATTCACCCTGGGCCCTGAAAACCCGAGCATTAATCCACCCCTGGGCCCTGTAAACCCGAGCATTATTCCACCCCTGGATCCCATAAACCCGAGCATTAATCCACCCCTGGGCCCTGTAAACCCGAGCATTATTCCACCCCTGGATGCCATAAACCCGAGCATTAATCTACCCCTGGACCCCATAAACCAGAGCATTAATCTACCCCTGGGCCTTGTAAACCCGAGCATTAATCCACCCCTGGGTCTTGTAAACCCGAGCATTAACCCACCCCTGGGCCCTGTAAACCCAAACATTAATCCACCACTGTGCCCTGTAAACTCGAGCATTAATCCACCCCTGGGCCCTGTAAAACTGTGCATTAATCCACCACTGGGCCCCGAAAACCCGAACATTAATCCACCGCTGGGCCCCATAAACCCGAGCATTAATCCACCACTGGGCCCTGTAAACCCGAGCATTAATCCACCACTGGGCCCTGTAAACCCGAGCATTAATCCACCACTGGGCCCTGTAAACCTGAACATTAATCCACCCATGTGCCGATTTAAACATTAATGAACCCCTGCTGTATATATACAGAATTACAGGCCAGAAACAGGCCGTTCAGCCCCACTAGTCTGTGCTGCTGTTAATAATCCAGAAGAGCCTCCTCCCAATCTGATTATCTCGTCCCACTCTGTCCCCATATCCCTCTATTCCCTTCTCCTCATAAGCGTATTCAGCCTCCCCTTAAACACATCATTGCTATCAGCTTCAACCACTCCACATGGCAGTGAGTTCCATATTCTCACCACTCTCTGAGTAGAGAAATTCTTCCGAAGTTCTCTATTTGACCTGTTAATGTCTGTATTATATTGCTGCCCCCTTGTTCTGACTGACTGATAATTTTAAAGACCTCGATCAGTTCTCCTCCTAGTCTTCGCTGTTCCAGAGAAAGGATCCCCAGCCTGCTCAATCTTGCTTGATGTTAGCATCCTCTCTGGTGACATCTTTGTAAATCTATTCTGTACTTTCTTCAGTCTTCAATATCCTTTTTTAATCTGGAGACCAGAACTGCTCACAGGACTTCTAAGTGAGGTTCTCTATAAATTTAACATTCCCTCCCTGCTGTTACATTGTATTCCTCTCGAAAAGAACATCAGCTCTTTCTTTGCTCTCTTATTGACTTGTGTTGCTCCTTTTAGTTATTTAAGTGACTCTGTTCCCAGATCTCTTTGCTCCTCTGCTCCATTTAATTTCTTACATTCTAACCAATAACTGGCCTCCTTATTCCTCCTCCCAAAATGAACCAGCTCACATTTCACTATGTTGAATTTCGCTTCCCATTTATCTGTCTAGTCTGCCAGCCTGTTTATGTCTTCCTGGATTTCAGTGCATTCCTCCACATTATTCGTTCTACCACCCAATTTGGTGTCATCTGCACATCATTAAAACATTCCCCTAATTCCTGGGCCCAAATGTGGGTGAAGAACAAAATTCCCATTGTACTTCACACCATAGTTGATGGCCCGGGCACTTGGGATTCTGTATGATT
Organism: Heterodontus francisci; assembly: GCF_036365525.1. Classification (NCBI taxonomy): domain Eukaryota; kingdom Metazoa; phylum Chordata; class Chondrichthyes; order Heterodontiformes; family Heterodontidae; genus Heterodontus; species Heterodontus francisci. Next base: position 37,321,926 of record NC_090404.1, on the reverse strand, counting down.
AATTTAATAATTTTCTTCACTGCCTTGCCAGCCCTAATCCCCATGTGATGACACGAAATCATCCATTCAATGTTTGGAGCCCTGGACTCTCCTTGAGCCAGAACATCCCTTATCAATGACTACAGGAGCCCAGTGCACCAGCGCGGAATCAGACTGTGCCCTTCCTGTGTGCAGTGTAGGTGATGGAGATGGACTGAGATGGACCAGGTGGATCGGGGCACGAGAAGAGATTGTGGGTTCAGGGCAGGAATTTGAGCCATGGGTAGACTGGGAGGCTTCATAGACACCTGGGGGTTTGCCAGAGGCCCCATGTTTACCTCATGGTGACAGTCCCGGGGGAGAGGGAGGGGATGGGGTGGGGGGGGGTCACTGGCCGCCATCTTGGACAGGGCGGGGTCAGGGCACATGTACAGCCATCTTGGTGAGGGCACAGGGTGTGGACAGGACTTCACAGACTCTGTTCCCAACTGGATCCTAGTGCCCAGGCGATGGAACATCCTAGACAACAGGGTTTTAAGCAGCTTTACACACTGCGAGGCTGCATGTGATGTTTGCAACCCAGGGGAATGCATGGATGATGTATATAATAAGTGTGAGATGTCTCAATCCCTGTGTAGTTTCCTGAAGGGGTTGCTCCTCAACTTAGAATCATCGAAATTTGTGATTTGGAAGGAGGCCATTCAGCCCATCATGTTCATGCCAAGGAGCTATCCAACCTAATCCCACCTTCCAGCTCTTGATCCATTGTTTTGTAGACTTGGGCACTTGATGTGTGTATTCAAGTACTTTTTAAATGTTATGAGGGTTTCTGCTCTGCCACCCTCCCAGGCAGTAAGTTCCAGATTCCACCACCCTCTGGGTGAAAACATTTCCCCTCAAATCCTCTCTAAATCTCCTACCTTAAACCCTAAATCTATGCCCCCTGGTTATAGACGCCTCAACCAAGGAGAATGGTCCTTCCTATCCACTCTATGTGGACTCTGTATAAATGTAAACACTTCAATTCGGTCTCCCCTCAGCCTCCTCTGTTCCAAAGAAAACAACCTTCATCTATCCAATCTTTCCTCATAACTAAAATTCTCCAGTCCAGGCAGCATCCTCGTAAATCTCCTCTGCACCCTCTCTAATGCAATCATGTATTTCCTGTAGTGTGGTGACCAGTACTGCACACAATATTCCAGCTGTGGCTCAACCATTCCCAGCATAACCTCCTTACTTTTGTATTCTGTGCCTCATCAATGAAGACAAGTATCCCGTATGACTTCGCAAACAGTGGCTAGTCACTGTGGTGCATCCACAAGGCAGAGAACTGCATGGATAGCAGGTTTAGGTAGGTGGTCGCACCACAGGTTAGGAGCATGCAGGAGGATAAGGAATGGGTGACCGACAGGCAGTCTAAGAGAACCAGGCAGGTAGTGCAGGAGCATCCTGATACAATCTCACTTGCTAATCGGCTTTTCATTTTGGATACTGGTGAGGGTGATGGTTTCTCAGAGGAGTGCAGACAGAGCCACGTTTGTGGCACCACAGGTGGCTCAGCTGCACAGGAGGGAAGGAGGAAGAACGGAAGAGCAGTAATGATAGGGGATTCATTAATTAGGCGATCACACATGTGTTTCTGCGGCTCTAGATAGGGCTCGAGGATGGTGTGTTGCCTCCCTGGTGCCAGGATCAATGATGTCATGGAATGGCTACAGGTCATTTATCTGGGGGAAGGTGAACAGCCAGAGGTTGTGGTCCACGTTGGCACCAATAACATCGATTGAAAGGGGGAATGAGGTACTGAAAGCTAATTTTAGGGAGCTAGGAAGGAGATTAATAAGCAGGACCTCAAAAGCAATAATCTTAGGATTACTCCCAGTACCATGTGCAAGTGAGCATAGGAATAGGAGAATTGACCGATTGAACAGGTGACTGGATAACTGATGTAGAAGGGAGGGCATCAGATTTCTGAGGCACTGGGACTAGTTCTGGGGCAGGTGGGACCCATACAAGATGGATGGGTTGCATTTTAGCATGACTGGCACTTATATCCTCACAGGGAGATTACGAGTGCTGTTGGGGAGGGTTTAAAATTGATTGGCAAAGGATCGAAATCTGAGTGGGAGCTCAGATTGGAGGGAAGCAAAACTGGTACTTGTCAGCGGTATGGGAACGAGGGGAAAATATCAGACAGGAACACCAAGGTGTACAGAATACTGGGGGAGATAGGTAGCTCTAGAGTGGGAATAGAAAGTTATTAGGTAGAGTCAGAGTAAGGGTGAAAATAATAAAGTCTAAATCAGGTTTAATGTGCATGTATGTGAATGCACAGAGTGTGGTTAATAAGATTGGTGAGGTACATGTGCAGATTGCCATGTGGAAATATGATGTTGTGGCTCCAACAGAGACCTGGCTCAAAGCAGGGCAGGACAGGGTGTTAAATATTCCCGGATACAAGGTGTCCAGGAAAGATAGGAAAGGGGAAAAATGGGGGAAGAGTGGCGTTATTGATTCAGGAGAGCATTGCAGTGCTGGAGAAAAAGGATGTCCCATCGGGGTCGAGGACAGCATCAATTTGGCTAGAATGAAGGAACAAAAAAGGTGCATTTACATTGCTCTGTGTTGTCTTTAGGCCACCAGCTAGTGGGAAGAACGTGGAGGAAAAAATTGCAAGGAAATTACAGAGAGGTGCAAAAATTATAGGGTAGTTATAATGGGGGACTTTAATTTTTCAAACATATAGTGGGATAGTAGTAGTGTAAAGGGCAGTGAGGGGCAAGTGTTCCTAGAGTTGTTCAGGAAAGTTTTCCACAGCACTATGTTGCTCGTCCAATGAGAAAGGAGGCACTCCTAGACCTGGTTCTTGGGAATGAGGTGGGCCAAGTGGATCAAGGATCAGTAGGGGAGCATGTAGGGGAGATTGATCATTGTATCATAAGATTTAGACTGACTGTAGAAAAGGACAAAGAACAATCCAGAGTAAGAGTAATTAACTGGGGGAAAGACAACTTCAATGGGGTAAGAATGGAGCTGGCTGAATAAATGAGATTGAAAACTTGCCAGGAAACCTGATAGCTGAACAATGGGTTACCTTCAAAAAAGAGATAGTTCGGGCACAGTCAACATATGTTCCCTCGAAGGGGAAAGGTAGGGCAAATAAATCCAGAGCTCCTTGGATTATAAAAGAGGTAGAGATTACAATAAAGAAGAAAAATTGTGCTGATGACAGATGGCAGGTAGAAAATTCCTGGAAGCAGGCTGAATATAATGTCCAGAGGGGACATGAAAAAGCAAGAAAGAGAATGAAAGATAGAGCATAAAAAGAGACTGACAGCTCGTAATAAAGTGAATCCCCAAATTTTTGATCGACATATAAATAGTAAAAGGGTGGTAAAAGTATGTGTGGGGCTGATTAGGGACCATTAAGGGGACAGAGGGAATAGCTGAGGTGTTAAATTAATATAAGATAAAAGCAAAATACCGCAGATGCTGGAAATCTGAAATAAAAACAAGAATTGCTGGAACCACACAGCAGGTCTGGCAGCATCCGTGGAAAGAGAAGCAGAGTTAACGTTTCGGAACGTGACCCTTCTTCGGAACTGTATTAAATTAATACTTTGCTTCTGTCTTTACCAGGGAAGAAGATGCAACCCAGGCAATGTTAAAAGAGCAGGTAATTCAGACACGAGAAGGGTTTGACATTGATAAAGAGGATGTACTAGATAGGCTGTCTGCAGTTAAAGTGGATAAAGCACCAGGAAAATATAAGATGCATCCAAGGATACTGAGGGAAATGAGAGTGGAAATCGCAGAGTCACTGGCCATAATTTTTCAGTCTCCCTTCGATTTGGGGGGTGGTGCCAGAGGACTGGAGAATTGCAAATGTGACAACCTTGTTCAAAAAAAGGGTGTAAAGATCATCCCAGCAATTACAGGGCAGTCAGTTTAACTTCGGTGGTGGGGAAACTTCTAGAAAGAATAACTTCGGACAAAATTAACAGTCACATGGACAAATGGGAGTTAATTAAGGAAAACCAGCATAGATTTCTTCAAGGAAAATCATGGTTAACCAACTTGCTGGAGTTTTTGAGGAGTTAACTGTGAGGGTTGATGAGGGTAATGCTGTTGATGTGGTGTACATGGACTTTCAAAAGACAATGATACAGTGCCACACAACAAACTTGTGAGCAAACTTATAGCTCATGGAATAAAAGGATGGTAGCAACATGGATATGGAATTGGCTGAGTGACAGAAATAGAGTCATAGTTAACGGATGCTTTTCAGGCTAGAGGAAGGTTTGTGGTGGAGTTCCCCAGGGATCAGTGCTGAGACGGTTGCTTTTCCTGATATATATTAATGACCTAAACTTTGGTGTACAGGGCACAATTTCAAAGTCTGTTGGTGATATGAAACTTGGAAGCATTGTGAGCTGTGATGAGGATAGTGTAGAACTCCAAAAGGACATAGACAAGTTGGTGGTATAGTAGATAGGAGTCAAATGAAGTTCAATGCAGAGAAATCTGAAGTGATTCATTTTGATAGGAAGAACATGGAGAGACAATATAAAATAAAGGGTACACTGGGTGCTGCAGCAGAAGGAATTGGGTGTATAAGTGTATAAGTCTTTGAAGGTCGCAGGACAGGTTAACAGAGAGGTTAATAAAGCATACAGTTTCCTGGGCTTTATTAATAGGGACATAGAGTACAAGAGCAAGGAAGTTATGTTGAACTTGTATAAGACACTAGTTCGGCCTCAGCTGGAGAACTGCATCCAACTCTGCGCACTGCAATTTAGGAAAGATGTGAGGGAATTGGAGAAAGTACAGAAAAGATTCACAAGAATGGTTCCAGAGATGAGGAATTTCAGTTATGAAGACAGATTGGAGAAGTAAGGACCGGTTTCCTTGGAGAGAAGAGTAGGCTGAGAGGTGCTTTGATCGAAGTATTCAAAATCATGAGAGGTCTGGACAGAGAATCATACCTTACAGACAATTTCCCAGACATTGCCATCACCATCCCGAGGTGTACCACCAGCAGGACAGACCCAGCTGCCGTCAATCAACTGGACATTGTGAGTTGACAGGTCAGAGGTCAGGTACCGAGTGCACAGGCGCATTGTGGGCCAGTGTTTGGAGCGAGTGTGTGATGGTGGCGGAGAGACGCTTGTGAGCCGCTTCTGCGGCCGGGAAGCGGCGTGGGGAGGCTTCAGAAACACCCGGTGTAGGCCTCAACATCCCCAATAACAAACTCCCGGTCCCGCGTTTGCACCAAGTGGGGCGGCAGCTGCGGGAAACTGAGCTCAGTTATAAAGGGGCCTGGGGGAGGGGAGGGAGGGAGGAACCATTTGGGACACAGCACAGGGCAGGAGGTCCCCCCCCTCCCCCACTCCCTTGTCCCACAAAGACTCCCCTTGGACTGGGCCACACCTGGGCAGGGCTGGCTCAAGGTGCAGGAAGCTGCAAGCTGCTCGGCTGAGCTGTGGACTGGGAGGAGAGGGGGGTTTGACTGACAGGCCTGGGGAGGGGGATATCAGGGCAGGTACACACACTGCTCCCCCTTTTTCCTCCTGGGATCTTTTACTGGAGTCGTGTTGCTGTGTGTTTCTAAACTTTGTCTCCCTATCCCGGTAATGTCGGTGGATTGTAGGTTGCTGTGAGTGTTAGACTATATTGCCTCTCCTCATTCTTCTTCCCTCTCCCACTCCGAGTTCCAGGCTGCAGGCACCGGCGGCTTGATTTGCCTGAAACATTAAATATGTTTCTCTCTTCACAGAGACCTGCTGAGTATTTCCGGCATTTTCTCCTTTTATTTCAGATTTCCAGCATCTGCAGGACTTTGCTTTTGTTTTATTGCACGAGTTGCTCACAGAATCAAAGGCAGTGAAGGTGCAAGAGCTGGACAGAAGCAGTCGTGACAGATCCTCAGTGGGTGGGAAATCGCCGAGTGCAGGGGAGGAATGAAGCTGGCGGATGTGCGAGGAGGCTTCAGAAACATCTAGTGTAGGCCTCAGCACCCCCAATAAGAAGCTCCGTGTCCCGTGTTCCAAGGAGAACAATCCCAGCTTCTCCAACCTAACCTTGCAGGTAAATTCCCTCATCCCTGGAACCATTCTGGTAAATCTCCTCTGCACCCTCTCAAGGACCTTCCCATCCTTCCTAAAGTGTGGTGATCAGAACTGGATGTAATACTCTTGTTGTGGCTGAACAAGAGTGTTATAAAAGTTCCCCTTTACTTCCCTGCCTTTGCACTCAATACCTCTTTAGCAATACCAAGATCCTATATACTATGCTCAATGCACTGCCTGGGAGGGTGGTAGAGGCGGGTTGTCTCACATCCTTTAAAAAGTACCTGGATGAGCACCTGGCATGTCATAACATTCAAGGATATGGGCCAAATGCTGGCAAATGGGATTAGGCAGACAGGTCTGTTGTCTTTAATGCATCGGTGCAGACTCGATGGGCTGCAGGGCCTCTTCTGCACTGTATTATTCTGTGATTCTGTGAACTGTTTTCAATATGTCCTGCCAACTTCAATGATCTACGCATATGAACCTCCCAGGTCCCTCTGTCCCTGCCCACTCTTTAGATTTGTGCCATTAAGCATATATTGCCTCTTTGCATCCATTCTGACAACCTTACCATGAGGGTTGTATTCCCTGGATTTAGAAGATTAAGGGTTGAGTTGATCGAAATTTTCAGGATAATAGAACTGATTGTATGGATCAGTAGTGTCCAGCCTTTTTGCATGAGGGGCTACGTTCTAAATCTTGTCCTGCATAGGGGGCCGGAGGTGAGCAACTTTCGGAAAGTTAAAGGTATTAGAAATTTATTTTACTGTTCATCAAAACCAGAAAAATGCGCATTTTTGTGAATAATCTTTAAATGAAAACGAATGTATTAACTTACTTTCCCATCACTATGTTGAACACTGATTTAGTGAGTTACCTGGCATGGTTTTTGCTTGCAGTAGCAGACATTGTCTGCCTGCACACTTGATGTAGCGATGCAGAGAATTCCAGATAGATTCCACCTGTGAGGAGTGATCTTAATCTCTTTCACTGTCTCTCCCTCTGCCGCTGTCCCTCTGCTGCTCTCTCACTGTCTCTGTCTCTCTCCCTCGTGCTCTCTCTCTCCCTCTCTGCCTCAGTTTTTCTCTTTCTCTGTCTGTTTGTCTCACTTCGTTTCTGTGTTTCTGTCTACCTCTTTCTCTGTGTCTCTCTCACTGTGTGTCTTTGTCTCGTTGTGTCTCTGTGTGTCTCTATTTCTCTCTGTCTGTCTGTCTGTCTCTCTCTCTGCCTCCATTTCTCTCTCTCCGCCTCCGTTTCTCTCTCACTCCCTATCTGACTGTCTCTGTTTGTCTCTCTGTCTCTCTCACTCTGTCTGTCTGTCTCTCTGCTCTACTCCCGAGGCTCAATTGTCTAAGCACCCTGCTCCCAGGGTCCGGTTTCAACGGCACCCTGTTCCCAGCTCCCGGTTACCACAGCACCCTGCTCCCAGCTCCCGGTTACCACAGCACCCTGCTGCCAGGGCCCGGTTACCATAGCACTTTGCTCCCAGGGTCCGGTTACCACAGCACCCTGCTCCCAGGGCCCAGTTACCACAGCACCTTGCTCCTGGGCCTGCGGCTCCTCAGATGGCTCCTGCTCGGGGACGGTGATGAAGAGCCTGAGGCCCAGGCCTAGTCCATACGCAGGCAGAGCCAGTGCTTGGCCTGGGTCATGAGCTCATGGCATGGAAGGCTGCACTGGATATGGAGATTGGGCGGGAAGCGCCGCCAGAAAGGCAGCTCAGCTCGGTCACCACCATCTTACTAAAGGAGCCAAAATATCAGATCCTGAAGCTTGTCTGTCATCTTGGTAAATGAAGACATGTGCAGTGCAGCGTCTCTGCCATGTTGGTAAAGGAGCTGTAATTATTGTCAGTCACTGAATGTTTTGGCAGGTCAGATGGAAACCATTTGCAGGCTGGATTCTGGACCATGGGCTGGATGCTCTGGAGTGTCGAACTAGGAGGCGTAGAGTAAAAGTTAGAGCCAGGCCTTTCAGGAGTGAAGTTAGGAAACATTTCTACACACAAAGGGTGGCAGAAATTTGAAACTCTCTTCCACAAACAGCAGTTGATGCGAGATCAATGTTAATGTTAAATCTGACATTGATAGATCTTTGTTAACCAAAGGTATTAATGGAAATGGGACAAAGTCGGGTATATAGAGTTAGATCACAGATCAGCCATGATCTCAATGCCTGGTGGAACAGGCTCGAGGGGCTAAATGGGCAACTCCTCGAATCATAGAAACTTACAGCACAGAAGGAGGCCATTCAACCCTTTGTGCTTGTGCTGGCCCTTTGAAAGAACAACTGTGTTTAGTCCCGTGCACCCACTTGTTGTTTGTAAGCCTGTAAGTTCCTCATTCTCAAATACCTGTCAACTCCCTTTTAAAATGACTGATTGAATCAGGATCAGCCACCTTTTTCAGGTGGAGCATTCCAGATCCTGACAACTGTCTGTTGTTACAGAAACTGCTGAACTCAATGTTGAGTCCAGAAGGTTGTAAAGTCCTGTTCCTTGAGCTCCCATTGAGCTTCATTGGAACAGGACAGGAGGCCGAGGACAGAGAGGTCAGAGTGGGAGTGGGATGGAGAATTAAAATGGGAAGTGACTGGAAACTCAGGAACACGCTTGCAGACTGAATGGAGATGTGTCTCAAAGTGATCACCCTATCTGTGTTTGCTCTTCCCAATGTAGAACAGGTCTCATTGTGAGCAGTGAATACAATATACGAAATTGCAAAAAGGACAAGTAAGTCACTGTCTGTTTTCATCCCACAAAACCCTGGGAATAGCCCAAAGGGAGCTACTTTATTTGAAGAGTAAAAGTTACAAAGTAAAGCAAATCAGTTGCTGGAATATTAAACTCCACCCCAGCTATAAAGAATATTAACACAGCAGATATAAACCCCACTGTCAGAATGAATATGGTTCAGTCCTGGATGTGATTAACAGCAGCAATAATTACAGAATGCAACAGGTACAGTCACTTGTGAACTCACTGGTGTCTCAGCATTTTGGATATCGATTAAATTCCTTCCCACAGATGGAGCAGGTGAACGGCCTCTCGTTATATTATTATAATATAATACGATCTTTAATATCATCTAATAAGATATTCTTTCTTACAGTTCAGTGGGATGTAAACAGTAACTCCAGCAATTTCCGGAGAGATGGTGCGAAAGCCCCGGTGTGCAGAGTGAGCATAAAATCAATGTGTGTAAATCCTCTCCTAATCCCCTGTAAAAGGAGGTAATAAAAGTCATCACTGTCAGTACAGGATAGAAATTCAGAACAGACAATTCGAGATCCTATGGAACATTTTATTCCTCTCTTGTTTCCCCAAAGCTGTAAATCGCAGTCCCACACACTCTCCCTCCTCCCTGTGCTGAAATCCAAACCCATGACACCATCTGCACCATTTCTTTCCTCCTCTGCCAGTTTTCTCCCTCCCTCTACTGTGGCTGGGTTCAGTTCACCAGCCCCTGTGTGCAGCGTGAGAATAAAATTAATGAGTCAATGAGTTTCTTTCCTGGTCACTGGGACCCTGAAGCCCCGCCCACTCTCTGTTCTGGTCCCACAAATTGCCAGATTCATTCAGCTCAATTTCACAACTTGTCTTTGTGTTTTTGTGGGTTTTCTCTCACTCCCTTTTTCCTGTTGTAACTTCATGTTACAGGGTATTAGAAAGGGAGGATTTGCGGACGGGAAAGTCAAACAAAATATGATGTCAAGAGATGACAGTCACTCGTATCATCAGGATCTGAATATCATTGGCCTTTGATCATGCAAGCAAACAGTGTGGAGAAACCGTTCACGTGCTCTGTCTGTGGACGAGGCTTCAGACGATCATCTGGTCTGTCGACACACAAGTGTAGTCACACTGGGGAGAAGCTGTGGAAATGTGGGGACCTTGAGAAAGAATTAAATTACACGTCTGAGCTGGAAACTCCTCGACACAGTCAAACTGAGGAGAGGCCGTTCATCTGCTCTGAGTGTGGGAAGGGATTCACTCAGTCATCCTCCCTACTTACACACCAGCGAGTTCACACTGGGGAGAGACCATTCACCTGGAGTGAATGTGGGAAGAGTTTCATTCATTCATCCTCCCTACTCACACACCAGCGAGTTCACACTGGGGAGAGGCAATTCACCTGCTCTGAGTGTGGGAATGGATTCACTCAGTTATCAAACCTGCTGGCACATCAACGAATTCACACTGGGGAGAGTCCATTCACTTGCTCTTATTTTGGGGAGGGTTTCACTTATTCATCCACCCTGCTGATACACCAGCGAGTTCACACTGGGGAGAGGCCGTTCACCTGCTCTGAGTGTGGGAAGGGATTTGCTAATTCATCCGCTCGGCTGAGGCAGCATTCGAGTTCACACGGGGGAGCGGCCGTTCACCTGCTCCGTATGTGGGAAGAGATCTACTCAGTCATCCCACCTGGTGACACACCAGTTCATTCACACTGGGGAGAGGTCATTTATCTGCTCCGTGTGTAGGAAGGGATTCACTCAGCCATCCTATCTGCTGACACACCAGTGAGTTCACAGTTAACTACAGGGGTTGGATTCTGCTGTTGCTGCTGTTAATCATATCCAGACACAACCATGTTCATTCTGGCAGTTGAGGTTTATTTCTGATGTCAGTTGCTCCTCTAGGACTGAGCGTCTGCCCCACAGCATCTCTCATTCATGTGTGAATAGACCATCGTGTCTTCAAACATTATTTTTAATTGAAATCCACTCAGTAAATGTACTGAAGAAAAGATGAACAATAAACAGATCACAGGCAAATCCTGTAACTCTATCTTGACAGGAGAAAGTCTGTTCTTTAGCTCAAGAATGAGGCTGTTTAAGATCTGTGTGTTTCTAAGCACTCGTAGACTGTTGGATAGACAGGCTGTTCACAACTGTTAACATGTCAGATAGTGAAGGAATTAGTCTCAAAGTAAACGCACCAATTTATAAGCTCAGACTCCAGTCCCTGCTGTAATTAATACTCAGCATCTATGAGTGTTGATTTACAGTCAATCACTGAATCGCCTGTTTAATCTTTGTTACTTGTTTTGTGAAATATTCTCCCTAGAAGTGCTGAACTGCTGGATAACTCTAATTACATTTAAATGTGTTTCTACATGTTTATAAAGTGTCTGTGTGTCCAGATTTAACTAAGTTGTGATTTGTAACCAATAAATGATGTTTCGGGTATGACTTGTCATCTGGTATCTTGGTGATTTGACGAGAAAGATTTAATTAACTCACTCAGCAGCTCGAGAGGAACCAGACTGAGGTTTAATGAACATAAGAAATAAGAGCTGGAGGAGGCCATTTGGCCCTTGGAATCTGCTCTGCCATTCACCCAGATCATGGCTGATCTTCTCAACTCCACCTTCCCGCACTATCCCCATATCCCTTAATTCCCTTTGTACCCAAAAATCTGTCAATCTCTGTCTTAAATATACTCAATGACTGAGCATCCACTGCTCCCTGGGGAAGAGAATTCCAAAGATTCACAACCCTTTCAGTGAAGAGATTTCTCCTCATTTCTGTTCTAAATGTCTGATCCCTTATCCTGAGACTGTGACCCGGTGTTCTAGATTCCCCCAGACAGGGGAAACATTTTCTCAGCATCGACCCTGCCAAGTCCCTGAAGGATTTATGTTTCAGTCAGATCACATCTTCTTCTTCTAAACCCCAGGGAATATAGGCTGAATCTACTCAATCTCTCCTCAAAGGAGTAGATGGAGCGTAGCGGGGGTTGCTGTGCATTAGTGGTTCTGTTACTGAAATAGTAATCCAGAGGCCTGGACTAATGATGCTGAGACATGAATTCAAATCCCACCACTGCAATTAAAAAACGAGGATCAATATTGGTGACCATGAAACTACGGATTGTCCTAAAAACCCACCTGGTTCACTAATTTCCTTCAGGGAAGGAAATCTGCTGTCCTTACCCGATCTGGTCTGACTCCAGACCCACAGAAATGTGATTGACTCTTAACTGCACTATGAAATGGCCTAGCTGGTCACTCAGTTATATTCAAGGAAGTAGCTCAAAACCACCTTCTCAGGGTTAATTAGGGATGGCAATAAATGCTTGTCAGTTCATTAACACCCACAGTCCATGAATAAATAGAACAATCCCAGGAACCAGACGAGTGAACCTTCATTGCATTCCCTCAATGGTGGTTTGTCCTTCCTTTGGGAAAGAGAACAAATCTGCATCCACTGCTCCAGATGGGGCCTCACCAATGTCCTGTATAATTGTAGTAAGACTTCTTTACTCTTCTACCCCAATCCCTTTGTAACAAAAGCTAACATACTATTTGCTTTCCTAATTGCTCACTGTACCTCTATGTTAGCTTCCTGTGATTCATGTACAAGGACACTGTTACATGTGCTTTGCTTTTAACAATGGAAAAAACTTGGAGTTCTGTGTTTTGCAAGACTGAGATAATTGAATGCTGAACTGGGTGGGGAACAGTCTCCAAGGCAACTTGTTTCCAAGCAACAACAGCAAGGAAAATGATAGGTCACATGACATTGTTAAGAGTTCAATTTCACTTTACTTTGTGAAAGATCAGCACTGGGCAGGCAGGAGGCAGAACAAATTGGCTGGGACTTGTGTTCTTTGGCAGACTCGAAAAAGGCCTTTCCATTGAAAGAAGGCATCTGGAGAGCGAAATTCCACATTTGAGTTATGTCTGTGTTCTGCCTGGAGAGGAAAAGACCCAGACAAAGAGGAGTTGCTGCTGCCTGTGGAGAAAGGCTCCTTTGCTGAGAGGAAGCCTTGCATTGTTAAAGGTAGCAAATTCCTATTGCCTCCAGTCTCTGAAAAATCTCTGCCTCAAGAGTGATTCCTGTTACTCATGTGCTTTTTGGGAGATCCTGAAATCTCAAGAAAGCTACTATTGCTGGACTGCTACTTTAAAATTTAAGTAGACCTGTTGCTACACCTTTTGCTGAAAGATCTGTGTGACGCCTGCTATTGACGAATTGCCACGACCGTCTACTCATCACAGACTGCTCAACAAACTTGCCTGGAGAGACTTTGAGTGGCTTCTGACATTTCAACTCTGGGCCACCTCACCGATTCGGAAATATCCTACCAGACCACCAACGATTTTATTATTCTGAAGAAACAGTTGAACACCAAAAACTCTTTCTCCGCAGAGAACTGGTTTTTGAATGTATGTGTGTGTGCATGAGGCTTAGGAAGAATAAGAAGTTATTTTTTTATATAAATGCATTGATACATCCCATTAGTGTTTAAGATTTAGTTTATTAATAAATAGTTAATTTTGCTGTTGTTTGAAAAAATCTTGTTTTTTGTGCTTTATTCTTGGGGAAAAAATAAAGTGTTTAATTTGTCTAATTTCCAGTAGGTGGGAAACTTTACTAAAATGTTGTGACCGGAGACACAGTGGGACTGAATTAACAGTGCATTACTCCCACCTTGATCGTAACAACACTCAGGTCCCTCTGAATGCAAACATTTCTCAGTTTCTCAACATTCAATTAAAAAATTTTTTTACAAAATTTTTTCTTATCAAAGTGGATAACGTCTCACTTCACCATATTGTATTCCATCTGCCATGTTCTTCCCCACTCACCCACCCAACCTGTCTGTATCCCTCTGAAGCCTCTTTCTGTCTTCCACATTTCTTGCTTTCCCACCTAACTTTGTATCATCAGCAAACATGCATACATTACACTTACACTCAATCCCTTCATCTGAGCCATTTCTATAGATTGTAATTAGCTGAAGCCCAAGCACTGATCCTTCCTATATCCTACTAGTTACAGCTTGCCAACTTGAAAATAACCCATTTATTCCTACTGTCGGCTTTCTGTCTATTAACCAATCTCAATCCATGCTAATATATTAAATCAATCACCATAAGTCCTAACTGGGTAATAACCTCTGCACCTTATCAAATGCTTCTTGCTTCTTATAAATCCAAATAAAAAACTGCTTCCCCCTTATTCACCTTACCAGTTACATTCTCAAGAAACTACAAGATTTGTTAAACGTGATTTCTCTTTCACAAGTCCATGTTGCTTCTGATTAATCATATTATGATTTTCAAAGTGTCCTGTTACCATTTCCCCGAACAATACATTCTAGCAATTTGCCGACAACTGATGTGAGGCTAATTGTCCGATAGTTCCCCATTTTCTCTCTTTCTACTTTCTTGAATAGTAAGGTTCTGTTTGCTACCTTTCAATCCTTGGGAACCGCTCTAGAATCTATGGAATTCTGGAAGATCAAAACCAATGCATCCACTATTTCTGCAGCGACCTCTTTTAAAACCTGAGGATGAAGGTTGTCAGGTCCAGGGGATTTGTTGCCACTTAGTCTCTTTAATTTTTCCATTCCTATTTCTTTACTTATACTGATTTCTTTCACTTCCTCATTCTCACTAGACACCTGGTTTACTATTTCTGGAATGTTTTTGTGTCTTCTACCATGAAGACAGATACAAATCATTTGTTTAATGTCTCTGTCATTTCCCTCTGCCCCATTTCAATTTCCACTGTCTCTCTCTCTCTCTAATGGGCCCACATTTCCTTTCTCTCACTCTTCCTATTTCTTTAGGTATAGAAACATTTACAATCTGTTTTTATGTCTCTTGTTAATCTGCACTCAGATTTTTTTCCTTATTAATTTCTTGATCCTCCTTTGCTGAATTCTAAAATCCATCCAATCCTCAGGCATACCACTTTTTTGGGGATCATTATAAGTCTCTTCCTTCAATCTAATACTACCTCTAACTCGTCTTGTTCGCCATGGTTGGTCCACTTTTTCTATGGGATTTTTGTGACTTAAAGGAATGCACATTTGTTACAAATTATGTATTAATTCTTAAAATGCAAGCCGTTGCTTATCAACCATCATATCTTTTGACATAGTGTCCCAATCTACTTTAGCCAACTCGCCCCTCATCCTGCAAAGTTTGCTTTGTTTGGATGTAAGACCGCAGTATTGTCCCGAACTAAATTACTTTAAAACTCAATATAAAATACGACCATATTATGATTACACTTCCCTTGAGGCTCTTTAATACAAGGTTATTAATGAACCCTTTCTCAGCTCATTATTTCATGAAAGTGATGCATTTGAGTCTTAATTCAGCCTTATGTCATCTCGCAGTGGACTTATACTGTCCTGTTAGTGCTGGGTCAGGCCTTGTCCAGCTCAAACAGCCCAGATAACAAGAGCCAACGAGCCTTATTTCACTCCTGAGGGTAGTTTGTTTCTTGAGGTTCAGATTATCATTAAAATAACAACACACACTGAGTCCACCCATCATTCTCCCAGAAGCACTGTCACCTCACAGTCAGGATCATGTATCTATGAAGGGGAGATTGTTGTCCTCTCTAGACCACCCTGAAAACCCTTGCTCCATAATGGTCAGGAGTAGACGGTCTCGGTATTATGAGAGGAGCCTCAGGGGATCAGTCTCAGTGATCCTGTAAAACAGAGGAACGTATGAGTGGGAGGAGGCAATTCAGCCCCTCAAGCCTGTTCGTCTATTCATTTATGTCATGACTGATCCAGATCACAACTACCTTTACCAGTGTTGATTACATATCCCAATAACTTTACCCAATAAAAATATGTCACTCTCAAGTTTTGACATTTTCCTTTTATCCCCATCCATAGCAGCTTTTTTGGGGGGACAGTGTTCCAGATTTCACTATCACATGTGTGAAGAAGTGCTCCCTGACAGCACTCCTGAATGGCCCAGCTCTAATTTTAATGTTGTTCCATCTTATTCCGCAATCCACCAACAGAGGAAATCATTTTTCTTTATCGACCCTCTTAAAACCTTTAATCTTCTTTGTTACATGAATTATATCACCCCTTAATCTTCATACTCAATGAAATACAAGCCCAGTCTATATGACCTGTCTTCACAATTTAACCCTTTTAGTCCTGATATCATTCAGGTGAATGTGCAGTGTACCTCCTGCACAGCTGATATATCCTTCCTGAGGTGTGCTGCCCAGAACTGAACACCTCACACGTTTTGTCTTTCATCACACCATTAACATACAGTTTGTCTTTGTGCCATGATCTACTGGTTAGATATTCTCTGTGATCTTGTCCAGAAAAACATATCTTTTGTTATCTCTTGCCCCATCCCCGGTTTATTATTTATTTATTTATTTAGAGATACAGCACTGAAACAGGCCCTTCGGCCCACCGAGTCTGTGCCGACCATCAACCACCAATTTATACTAATCCTACAGTAATCCCATATTCCTACTACATCCCCAACTTACCTCAATTCCCCTACCACCTACCAATACTAGGGGCAATTTGTAATGGCCAATTTACCTCTCAACATGCAAGTCTTTTGCTGAGGGAGGAAACCGGAGCACCCGGAGAAAACACACGCAGACAGAGGGAGAACTTGCAAACTCCAGCATACTAGCTTAAAACCTTATACATTTCTAACATTTGTCAGTTCTGATGAAAGGTCAGTGACCTGAAACATTAACTCTGCTTCTCTCTCCACAGATGCTTCCAGACATGCTGAGTATTTCCGGCATTTCTTGTTTTTATTTCAGATTTCCAGCATCTGCAGTATTTTGCTTTTATTTACCTCACTTCAGATGATGTGTAACCAGAGTTGCATATAACTGCAGCATTACTTTCACCCTTCAGATAAAGGCAAATATTCCATTGGACATTTTAATTCCCTTTTCTCCCAGTCCTGTAGTTTTTAGTGATTTTTCTGCATGAAACCCTAAATCTCTCTGTCCCTTCACAGTTCCTAACTTTTAATCATTTAGAAAATATTCTGATTCATCTTCCTTAGATCTAAGTTACCAGAATGGTTCCAGTGATGGGAGATTTTAGTTACAAGGTGAGGTTGTAAAAGCTGGGGTTGTTCTCCTTAGCACAAAGGAGATTGAGGGGAGATTTAATCGAAGTGTAAAAGATTATGACAGGCATGGAAAAGTTAGACAAGGAAAACCGTTCCCATTAACTAATGGTACAAGAATTAGGGGCACAGATTGAAAGTTTTGGGCAAGAGATGCAGAGGGAATATAAGGAAGCACTTTTTTATGCAGTGGGTAGTAAATGATCTGGAACTCGCTGCCCATGAGGGTGGTGGAAGCAGAGACAATCACTGAATTCAAGAGGAAATTGGATGGACACTTGAAGGAAATAAACTTACAGGGCGACGACAGTCAAGCAGGGGAGTAGGACTGACTGGATTACTGTGAGGAGAACTGTCATGGACGTGATGGGCTGAATGGTCTCCTCTGTTCCATACATGACTCTAATGTTAATGACCTCACAATTCCCCACATTGACCTCCTGCTGTCACTGTTTTCTCTGCTCGCTAAATCTGTCAATGTCTCTTTGTAATGTTTTGCTCCCTTCCAGAATACTCAATGTGCCACCTAACTCAGTATTTAGGTTGATTAAGGAAAGCCAGCAAAAGATTTGTTAAGGGAAAATCATGTTCACCTGACTTGCTGGAGTTTCTAAAGATGGAACAGAGAGGTTTGATGAGGACAATAATAATAATAATAATAATTCCGAAAAAGTGTCACTGACCCGAAACGTTAACTCGGCTTGTCTTTCCACAGATGCTGCCAGACCTGCTGAGTATTTCCAGCATTTCTTGTTTATATTTCAGATTTCCAGCATCCGCAGTGTTTTGCTTTTATTATATTGATGAGGGCAATGCTGTTGATGTGGGGTACATGGACTTTCAAAATGCATTTGATACAGTGCCGCACACTTTATATGTATTTATATATGAGTATTTTCAGCACTTTCTCTTTTTATTTCACCTTCCAGAAGATCTGATTTGCAAAAAGGCAAATCCTGTGACAGTGAGTTTAAAAGGTCTCCCGAAGAAATCATCAGCTTCTTCGCACTGTGACATTGAATGTACAGAACACGAATCCTGGGCTGAGTGGGTATGGGGACAGTGAACAGAAAAGGGATGGGGAATCACCAATGTTTGTGTTTTTACAATGAGGCATAAACAGATGGTGAGACACAGAGAGAAATAGAGGGAGAGAAAGAGATTGCAATGACAGGTTAAACACAGAGGGAGAGACACAGTCTCTGGGGCTCTCCAGTGATTGCCCAGCTCCCAGCCTGGATAGAAAACCACCCTCCCCACTCCCTTCTCACACCCTTCCCATAGGTCTGATGTGTAAAGATAAATCCTGGGACAATGATAAGGAATTAGCACCATAATGGCAGTTTTAAAGAGAGTGTTGCAGCTTCTGGACAGACTGGGGCCTGGTCATGTCACTGTTCCCCTGTTGATTAGCTGAAAGATGCAGTAAATGTTCTCAACAATGACCTTGTCGGAATAAGTTCATGGATCATCAAAAGCAGCTCCCTGGAATGTCTCTGTTCAAAGCAGCCCCGGTACCTGCATAAACATGACAATGGACAAGATCGCAGCACCTAATAGTCCCTCTCACATTTTAAATCTGTTCCCACTTTACAGTCTCTGGGTTTACGGTGGGCGATGTGTAAATGATGCAGAGGTCGTCAATGTTAGTGAGTGACAGAGAAAAGGAGCCCTGGGCTATTGATGTGTCTTTTATTTTAAAAAGTCTTTACATTGTTCTCAACAATATTTCATTTCTGACTCCAGGAGACGTCAGCAGCTGTAACATGTCAATGCAGAGTGTGTGTGTGTTTGGACACGAGGTATCCTTGGACAAGTGCTTCATCCAGAGCGGAATAACAATAAATAAATACGTTTCTCTGTGTCACTCATTCTTACCTAAAGAAAAAAGTCTTGTGTTTTAGGGGGTTTGAGATATTTTTACAACAAGGTGGAGAGGGAGGGGGCCTCAGAAACACAAAGGTTGAGAACCGCTGTTCCAGAGCACACGATGTAACCTCTATATTTCACCCTCTCTATCTCTTCCAGCAACTTTATCACTGCACCTTCCTGGCTCGCAACCTCTCCACATCTTTCAAGGCTGAAAACAAAGATAAAACCACGTCACGTCCTGCTAAGAGAACTCCTCTATGTTGATGATGCTATACTAGTCGCTCACACAGAAACTCAACTGCAAAGCCTCATGGACTGTCTTTCCCATGCCTGTAACTTGTTCTCCTTGACAAAAAGCATCAAGAAAACCAGGGTCATGAGACAAGGTTTTGAAACTCCAGCCTTGATCACACAAATAACACCTAATTGAAAGTGATTAGCAAATTCTCCTCCCTTGGTTCCACGGTGAGAAATAAATTGTCTCGTGATTGCAGAGCTCGACACACACAGAGGGAAAGAAGCTACCACTTTTGTCCAACTGTGGAAGGTGTATGGAATAACATCATGCTGACCATTAGGACCAAGCCAATGGTTTTCATGTCTGTGTTCTCAACACCTTGCTCTACGGCTCTGAAACATGGGTGATTGACAACTGCCAGAAAAAGTAGCTCAATAATCTCCAACTTTGCTGTCTGTGGCCCGTTATGGGTATATCCTGGCAGCACAAAATCATAAATGTGGCAGTCCTCTCAAAGGCAGAGCTCCCAAGTGTGTTGGCACTAATCAAACAGAGGTGGCTTTGGTGGATCAGACAAGTCCACAAGATAGAGGATGGCTGCAAACCCAAGGACCAAGGTAGCCGGGACCAGACGACCAGTGGGCGCCCAAAGCTCCGCTTCAAGGATGCTTGCAAGCTTGACCTGAAGGCCCTAAATGTCGACTATCGCACTTGGGAGTCACTAACTGACGGAAGAGGGAAATGGCAACACATCCTGTGGACTGGTGTGCATTACCACGATGACCAGTTGCTGCAGCAGCTTGGCAACAGACGCCAATGTCAAACACAACAACTCACAGCATCACGTGGCAGCTTCATGTGCAGCACTTGTGGCAGAGCCTGCCTCTCAACGATTGGCTTTTATGGCCATTAGCAAAGGTGAACCAAGAGAAGATACCCCCCTTCCCCCACCCCCCGAAATGGCTTGTTTGCTGCATGTCGATCATCTTTCATAGATGAAAGGATGACAACGCACTGTTTCCCTCGCTCTCTCCTTTTTCACTCTCCCATTTTTCTCATTCAGAGAGAAAGATAGGGAGGAAGAGAGACACACATAGAGAGAAATCCACAATCAGAAACTCAACGAATGACCTTCTATGTTGTAAATGACTCTATGGCTCGAAAATGAGTTAAAATGGCTGTTTCACATTGCATTTGAACATCAAAATGCATCTCACTGCCTAAAACACAAGCATTATTCAGGAATTATAACAAACATTGTGAAAGCAGTCCTCATGCTGTGAAATTAATCAATTAGTTAATGTGTAAAGTGTGGCCATTGTTGAAAAGTCCAAAACGCTGAAGGCATTGTGTGAACAGCAAGATGCCACAAGTAGAAATGTGATGGAAGTCAGATAAATGGGAGCCACTCCTTCCCCATTCTTTCCCACTTACAATAACAACAAATCACATCGCTGTCTGTAGCATTTTTATTATTTATCAAATGCTTAAACAGAAAAAAGGAGAGAAGGCTGTGGAGAAATAGAGAGAGGAGGCTGGAGAGAGACAGAAATAGGTCTGTACACCATTGCAATGCAGAAAACACTGCAAAATTAGTGCAAAGC
This sequence comes from Heterodontus francisci, assembly GCF_036365525.1. Lineage (NCBI taxonomy): Eukaryota > Metazoa > Chordata > Chondrichthyes > Heterodontiformes > Heterodontidae > Heterodontus > Heterodontus francisci. The sequence goes on along the minus strand of NC_090404.1, from coordinate 37,301,282 downwards.
ATGATCCCACAAACAGCAATTCGATCATAGCCAGATAAATCTGTTGTAGGTGGGAGTTGATTAATAAACAAGGCAGGAACATTGTTAGACCGGAGTCCAGGGTTCCCTCTCTCAGTTTCACAGACATCCAAATCACGATCATAAATCAGATGCTTAAAAGATTGATACATTCACTCCTTCCGACCTTTTGTGTCCTCTCTGTCTCTTTATCTCTGTGTCTCTTACCTTTCTCTGTTCCTGTATTTCCATAATCTGTTCTCCTAAATTACTATCCAGGTTACATCCCTGTCTCTCCTTTTCGTGCTCTATCACTCTCTCTCTTTCCATAGCTCTGCCTCTTTCTCTCTATCCTGAATGAAATCGTAATTGAAATGTGCTACAAAATATTTCTGCCTTAGCATATAGAGTCATCGAGTCAGAGTGATACAGCACAAAAACAGCCCCTTCGGCCCACTGTGCCTGTGCCAGTCATCAAGGACCTAGCTATTCTAATCCCATTTTTCAGTACTTGGCCCGTAGCCTTGTATGCTATGGCGTTTCAAGTGCTCATGTAAATACTTCTGAAATATTGTGAGCGTTCTGACCTCTACCAATCCTTCAGGCAGTGTGTTCCAGATTCCAGCCACCCTCTGGATGATTTTTTCCTCCTCAATGCCCCTCTAAACCTCCTGCCCCTTACCTTAAATCTATGTCCCCTGGTTATTGACACCTCTGCTATGGGAAAAAGTTTCTTCCTATCTACCAGATCAATGCTCCTCATAATTTTATATACCTCAATCATGTCCCCCCTCAGTCTTCTTTGCTCTAAGGAAAACAAAGCGAGCCTGTCCAGGCAACATCCTGGTGAATCTCCTCTGCACCCCCTCCAATGCAATCATATCCTTCCGATACTGTGGCGACGAAAACTGTACACAGTACTCCAGCTGTGTCCTAACTAGCGTTTTATACAGCTCCATCATAACCTCCGTGCTCATATATTCTATATGTCATCTAATAAAGGCAAGTATCCCATCTGCCTTCCTAACCATCTTATCTGCCTGTGCTGCTGCCTTCAGTGATCTATGGACAAGTACACCAAGGTCTCTCTGACCCTCTGTAGTTCCAAGGGTCCTACCATCCATTGTATATTCCCTTGCCATGTTCGTCCTCCCAAAATGCATCACCTCACAATTCTCAGGATTAAATTCCATTTGCCACTGCTGTGCTCATTTTACCAGCCCATCTCTATCATCCTGCAATCTAAAGCTTTCCTCCTCACTATGTACGACATCACCAATTTTTGTGTCATCTGCGAACGTACTGATCATACCTCCTTTATTCACCTCTAAGTTATTAATGTATACTGCAAACAGCAAGGGTCCCAACAACGATACCTGTGGTACACCACTGCACACAGGATCCAATTGCAAAAGCAACCACCGACCATCACCCTCTGCCTTCGGCCACGAACCCAATTTTGGATCCAATTTACCGAATTGCTTTGGATCCCATGGGCTCTTACTTACTTGACCAATCTCCCGTGCAGGACCTCATCAAAAACCTTACTGAAGACCTCGGAGACTACATCAACTGCGTTACCCTTATCTACACACCTAGTCACCTCCTCGAAAAATTCAATCAGCTTTGTTAGACATGATCTCCCCTTGACAAAGCCATGCTGACTTTTCTTGATTAATCCATGTCTCTCCAAGTGGAGATTAATCCTATCACTCAGAATTTTTTCCAATCGTTTCCCTACCACTGATGTTAGACTCACTGGCCTGTAATTACCTGGTTTATCTCTGCTACCCTTCTTGAATAAGGGCAATTTGGTAAATTGGATCCACAATTGGCTTAGTGGCAGGAGGCAGAGGATGAGGTTTGACAGTTTTTGCGATTGGAAGGCTGTGACCAGTGCTGTACTGCAAGGATCTGTTGGGACCCTTGCTGTTTGCAGTATACATTAATAACTTAGAGGTGAATAAAGGAGGTATGATCAGTACGTTCGCAGATGACACAAAAATTGGTGATGTCGTACATAGTGAGGAGGAAAGCTTTAGATTGCAGGATGATAGAGATGGGCTGGTAAAATGAGCACAGCAGTGGCAAATGGAATTTAATCCTGAGAATTGTGAGGTGATGCATTTATTAAATAGATTTAAGGTAAGGTGCTGAAGGTTTAGAGGGGATTTGAGGAAAATAATTCTCACCCAGAGGGTGGTTGGAATCTGGAACACACTGCCTGAATGGATGGCAGAGGCAGGAACCCTCACAACATTTCAGAAGTATTTAGATGAACACTTGAAACGCCATAGCATACAAGGTTACGGATCAAGTGCTGGAAAATGGGAATAGAATAGCTAGGTCCTTGATGGCAAGATGTGCCAAAGGGCCTGTGTCTGTGCTGTATAACTCTATGACTCTAAGAAAAAAGCAGGGATGTATTGCTGGAACTGTATAAAATGCTGTTTAGTCCACTGTTGGCGTGTTGCATACATTTCTGCTCACCACATTTCAGAAAGGACATTTTTGTTCCGGAGTGAGTACAGAGGAGATTTACAAGAATGCTGCCAGGGCTCGAAAGTTGCAGCAATGAGGAAATATTGAATAGGCTATTCATCCACAAACCCTGGATTACCAATTCAACAACGCAACCACTCGGCCTGCAGTTTGAATGAATTGTGCTTGGAAATTCATCTCACTTCCATCTTCCAAAGCGAAGACCTCGATTCATCGGATAATCCTGATAATTCAGGTTGTTTTTCTTCAGGTTTGCACTTGCTGCTGTTCAATATTCAGTATATTCACACCTAATCTGTACTAATGCTTTGTCTTTCAACACACCATTAACATATTGTTTGCCTTTGCTCCGTGACCTTTTGGTCAGCTATGTGGCCTGGTCCAATCTGCACCTTCTCCTTTGTTATCTCTTGCCCAACCCCCACCTCACTTGTTTATAATCTGTGACTTTTCTAATATTTGTCAGTTCCGAAGAAGGGTCACTGACCCGGAACGTTAACTCTGCTTCTCTTTCCACAGATGCTGCCAGACCTGCTGAGTGAATCCAGCATTTCTTGTTTTTGTTTCAGATTTCCAGCATCCGCAGTATTTTGCTTTTATTGATCCAGAAACCCTGGATTACCAATTCAACAAGGCAACCACTCAGCCTGCAGTTTGAATGAATTGTGCTTGGAAATTCGTCTCACATCCATCTTCCAAAGCAAAGACCTCGATTCAGAGGATAATCCTCAAGAAAAGCACCTTTTAATCAGCCATCAATTATAGAACAGCCAAAGCCACTGTCAAGTGATCGTGTGGCCGAGCAGTCTAAGGTGCTGGATTTAAGGTTCCAGTCTTTGTGGAGGTGTGGGTTTGGATCCCACTGTTGCCAATGTCTGTGTTCAGGCTTTGTTTGGGTAGTGTTGTGATGGTTCTTAGTGAATGAGTCGAAATCATCCATGTGTCCAGTTTCATTATCTTTGTTCCTGTGCCAATGTTTCAAAGCATGACGAGTGCTCAGAAACTCTGTGGGCCTGCAAGTGCAGTTTTATATTTACACTTGTCTTTTAATAAAGCTTCAATGTTAAGACCTTCTACGAGGACATTTTAAAAAGCCTCAATAGCTGTCAATGCTATTAGCAGCTCTGCAATTCTTTCAGAAAACTCAAGTTTAGAAAAGTCTGAATCCCCGCCATTGTCCCCACAGTGACTGACAAATTAGTAGATTGTCTCTCTACACTGCTGTCAATGTGACATAAATTCCAACCGATGTCTCTTGAAATTGATTTTCACATGGATTTCTTCTTCTAGCGTACTATATATTTTCTTAGGCTCTTTCTGATCATCTTCTGATAAGCCAAGTATGTAGCCTATGAACACCTTCGATTCCAATAGCTATCTGAATTTGAACTGCTAGTTTATCTGGTTCTGGTGCAGCCAAATCAAGGAACCATAGCTTTATCATATGTTTGAAAAGTTTAAATTTGGGAAGGGGATTGTGGCTTTCCAATACATACGTGGGAATTTAACTGACATCTTGCTGACATTGCTGGGATTTTCCATGATTTCCTCGGTAGGAAGAAACTTTCCAGTTGTCATTCACTGGAAGGTTTCAATGTGCTGCAGATCTGGCTGCCTGCAGTACTTTTACTTGCCATCACCTGTTTCTGAACTCACTGGCACTGCGCGTCTGTGGCTCTGTTGCTCCCCTTCACACAGTTTTTCAGGCACTGTCCACAAAGTGGTGTTTTGGCGTGAACAGCACCATGATGTCTCAAATAGCAGTAATGGCTGTGATGGTTTTTTTCAGCATTTTATTTTAAGCCTGCCTTTGAATCGAACAGCACTGGACTTTTCCAGTCTTTTACAAGCCTGCTTTTGAATTAACTTACACTGGCCTAAACGCAGTCAACTGATCACACCCCCTTTGGCACTGAACCGGTGTCCCCTCAGCACAGTTACTCACTGTTCCCAATGGAGTACTGCCTGCTGGTAGTGTTTCACCTCTCAGAGCTCTGTCGACAGCTTCTGCTCCCCTTGCAGAATGCTGCTGTAGTCCCAAACTCAATCTGATACTCTCCCAATGTGCCTTCAAAACTCAAAATCTACGACAAATCATTCACTGCAACCATATTGTGTTTCCTCTATCCTTCAATCGCAACCACACCAATCAGACAGGTAGGACTGTTAAACTATATTGTGAGTTCTTCATTTAAAGATTGCAGCAGTATACAAATATTGCTGGAGAGCTCTTACTAGTGTGTCTTGCTTGGTCAATAAAACACATTCCAACAAATTGTGTCACGTGACAGACAACATCCTACCCTCCCTGATGATGTATACAAATTATGGACAAACCCACTCAAAGACACACGACAACAACAGCCACCATCAGCGATCTGTAGACATGCACTCCAAGGTCCCTCTGTTTCTCTATATGTCTTCCATTTATTTGTATTCCCTTGCCTTGTTAGCCTTCCCCCAAATGCATCACCTCACACCTATCCGGTTTGAATTCCAATTGTCACTACTCTGCCCATGTCACTCGTCCATTGATATCTTTTTGCAGTCTAACTGCTTTCTCTTCCTCATCACCCATAAAGCCAAGCCTCCTTCGACAGCACCTTCCAAACCCGTGACCTCTCCTCCCTTGAAGGACAAGGGCAACAGATGTATGGGAACACCACCATCTACAAGTTCCCCTCCAAACTACACCCCATCCTGACGTGGAACTATATCACCGTTCTTTCACTGTCACTATATCACAATCCTAGAACTCCCTCCCTAACAACACTGTGGGTGTACCTACACCACATGGACTGCAGCAGTTCAAGAAGGTGACACACCACCAACTTCTCAAGAGCAATTATTGATGGGCCAGCGATGCTAACATCCATGAACCAACAGAAAAGGGAACATCTAAGAACGTCAATTCTCCTGGGTGGCAATCCGTTATTTGGTCCTTTGAGCAAAGGTAGGGCAGCAAAAACATGCAAAGCAATTTGCAAATGAAGCCAGCATTTATTGTCCATCCCTAATTGCCCTTGAAAAGTCAGTGGCTTGCTTGGTCATTTCAGAGGCCAGTTAAATTGAATCACCTTGCTGTGGGTCTGGAGTCACATAGAGGCCAGAGCGGCAGATTTCCTTCTTGAAATAGTATCAGTGAACCAGAGAGGTTGCTTCGGCAATGTATGACAGTTTCGAGCCACCTTCACTGAGCAGAGTTGAAAAGGGCCAGATTTGCATGAGTTAATGATAACTGAAACCACTGCTGCTGTGGTTGGATTTGAGCTCAGAGGCCATGGGTGCGAGCTCTCGGCTGTGGATTATCAGTGCCATAACAACACCATGAACCCAAAGGATGCACATAAACCACTGCTGGTGGAAGGATTGGTCTGTATAGGGATTGAATCCATGACCTTCATAGTATTAGCAGCACACTCTAGCCACGTGAGCTAACAGCCCCCTATGCAAGGCCTGTATGTTAATATTAATGTCTCTGGTCTGTCACCTTTCATCAGAACTCTGTTTCTCTCTCAACAGGTGCTGAGTATTTCCAGCAGTTACTGTTTTGATTTCAGATTTCCAACATGCACAGAATTTTACTCTTATTTCTATTTTCAAATGTCTTTGGCAAAGTCGATTTATCCAGAAACCCTGGATTACCAATTCAACAATGCAACCACTCAACATGCAGTTTGAACGAATTGTGCTTGGAAATTCGTCTCATTTCCATCTTCCAAAACAAAGACCTCGATTCACAGGATAATCCTGCAGAAAATAAATGTCAAATAAATCAGCTTTTGTTAAAACACACTGCTGTAGATTTGTTGTCTTTCCCGCCTGAGTGTTTAACATCACCTGGCTGGAGATCAGAAAGGACAATCTGGGGGAGGATCGTACAGCAGGAACAGAACTTCAGCTTGAACACAGTCCTTCAGGATCATGGCACTTTGGTCTTTCTCATCTCTCTTCACTGACAGCAAAGTCCCCATGTGGATCAATCCTGAGGCCTGTAAGAAATGTGTCCCAGCCGCTCTCTTCCATGTTCAGAGCTCCGAGGCACGGAACAGAAGGCTCCTTTACAACTTTGTTTCGAGTCAGGAAGAACAACTGTGAATGTGGGAAACGTGCTGTCAAATCAGAGAATGCTGTAAAACTGTGACCTGTTCCTGACTGAAAGTGAAACGGCAGGTTTAAGTTTCCAGTCTGAAAATTAATATTGTATTGCTCTGTGGAGATTGAATGTGCTTGACTGACAGTCCTGAGTCTACAATTTTAACACAGGTGTTAACTCATTTAAATAACACCTTTTGAAATGAATTAAATTCAAGTCAGCATTAAAATAGCAAAAGGAGGCATTCACTTCTTGTACAATTATACAACAGATATTTAATCTCAAGATAAAGAAGGACCTGCAGCGTGTTTCCAGGAATTCCATGTTTTATTGATGTGTAGTGTGAGACACCAGCATAACTAAAAATACACAGAACATCCACAGGAGTGCTATCACGTCAGTTATTCTGGGATCACTCCCAATGTGAAATCCACCACTGACCTGCTGAACGTTGTCGGCTGAGGGAGTGGAGCCTCCAGGAGTGGACTGTGGTGTGAGAAAGCTGGGTTTCAGTATCCTGACAGATACATGGTGAGGAACCAGAGGAATCCTTACTAAGGAACAGTCTGGGGGTTTACATGCCAATGTTGGTCTATGGGTGAATGATGCCTGACTCCCTCAACCTTCTTAAATTTAACCCAGTTTGGAACAAGTTGAATTCAGTTTCCAGGAGAATAGGGACAAATATCACCCGCAGTGATATCATGGCACAGTGGCGTAGCGGTTAGCACCGCAGCCTCACCGCTCCAAGGACCTGGGCCCGATTCTGGGTACTGCCTGTGCGGCTTTTGCAAGGTCTCTCTGTGACGGTGTGCATTTTCCGGGTGGTCCGGTTTCCTCCCATGGCCAAAGACTTGCAGGTAATAGGTAAATTAACTGTTGTAAACTGCCCCTACTGTAAGTAGGTGGTAGGGAATATGGGATTACTGTCGGGTTAGTATAAATGGGTGGCCGTTGGTCAGCACAGACACGGTGGGCCAAAGGGCCTGTTTCAGTGCTGTATCTCTAAATAAATAAAATAAAATTGAGGGAGATAGAAACAGCCATGAGAGAAGCTGAGAGGTATTTGGAAAAGAATATGGTGCACAATGATGGTAATAGTGGCAAAATCTTTTCCAGCTGCATCAGGAGTGAGAAGATGGATACAGATGGTTTCGAGCCACTGAGAGACAGTTCAGGACAGATTGAAACAGATTACCAGGCTATGACAGAACTGTTAAATGACTATTTCACATCGGTCTGCACTCCTGTGGATGATGCTCAGATTCCAGCTGTGGGATGTGCTGCCAACAATAACATCATAAATATTAAATTAGAAAGGGATTGTCATCATGGATAAAATAGGAAATCTCAAACCTGATGGTGTTCCAGGTCCAGATGATATCTACCCAAGGGTGTTTAAAGAGATAGGATGGGTGATCTGTGAGCCCCTTGTCTGTATCTTCAACAGCTCAGTAGAGTCAGGGATTGTTCCCTGAGATTGGAAGGTAGCTCACATAGTTCCCATTTTCCAAATCAGAGACAAATCAGTGCCAAGAAACTACAGACCCATCAGCGTGAGCTCGATCACAGGGAAGATGTTTGCAGGGACCCTAAGAGATGCTGTTTCTGATCACTGGGGAACAGAAGGAATCATTAGAGATATTCAACACGGCTTCAGAAAAGATGATCATGTCTTATAAAGTTGTTTGTGTTTTGTGAAGAAGTTGTTGTGTTGGTGGGTGAGGGGAATCCGTTTACATTGTCTATCTCAGGGTGTAATCCAACAACATCGAGGTTGTGGGGCTGAAGGAGGTGAGCTATGGTCTCGTGTTTTGTTCCAACATAACCACTCTCCCATTTTCCATTAACTTCAATGTAATGAAAACTGAGAGTTTGAACCTGTCAGCATTTGAACGATATTTTCAAATGACTCGAGGGTTTCTTACAGTTGGGATTATTCTTTATTCTGTCCCCTCGAGGTGTTAGGGAACAGACATTCTCCTGCATATCGCAATCTAGCGTGCTGGGGCAATGGTGACATAGAGGTAATGTCATTGGATGCTTTCCCGGTGGTATGGGTTCAAACCACACCATAGCAGCTGGTGGAATTTAATTTCAATGAAGTTTTCAAAATTCTGCAATTGAAAGCCAATCTTAGGAGTGATGTTATAAAACTATCAGTGATTGTTGTAAAAATCCATCTGGTTCACCAACGTTCCTTATGGAATGAAATAATGCTGTCCTTATTTGGAACATAGAACACAGAACAGTCCAGCACGGTACAGGCCCTTCGGCCCACGATGTTGTGCCGACCCTTTAACCTACTTTAAGATCAAACTACCTACATACCCTTCATTCTACTATCATCCATGTACCTATCCAAGAGTCGCTTAAATGTCCCTAATGTATCTGCTTCTACTCCCACCGCTGGGAGTGCCTTCCACGCACCCACCACTCTCTGTGTAAAGAACCTACCTCTGACATCTCCCCTGAACCTTCCTCCAATCACCTTAAAATTATGCCGCCTGGTGATAGCCCTTTCCGCCCTGGGAAAATGTCTCTGGCTATCCACGCTATCTATGCCTCTTATCATCTTGTGCACCTCTATCAAGTCACCTCTCATCCTTCTTCGCTCCAATGAGAAAAGCCCTAGCTCTCTCAACCTTTCTTCATAAGTCATGCACTCCAGTCCAGGCGGCATCCTGGTAAATCTCCTCTGCACCCTCTCTAAAGCTTCCACATCCTTCCTAAAATGAGGCGACCAGAACTGAATACAATATTCCAAATGTGGTCTAACCAGGGCTTTATAGAGCTGCAGCATAACCTCGTGGCTTTTCAACTCAATCTCCCAGTTAATGAAAGCCAACACACCATACGCCTTCTTAACAACCCTATCAACTTCGGTGGCAACTTTGAGGGATCTATGGACGTGGACCCCAAGATCCCTCTGTTAATCCACACTGCCAAGAATCCTGTCTTTAAGCCTGTATTCTGCATTCAAATTCGACCTTCCAAAATTTAATGTGGTGTATATGTGATTCCAGACCCACAGCAATATTTCAACAGAGTTCGCTGTTTGGTGCAGTGTCTTGCAAAGTTTAAGCTTAATTAGTCGTGATTATAAGTGATAATGCTTTCAAATATTGTTATAGTAACTATAATATGTGTAAGCTCAGTTAAACATGGTCTGAGGCTGAGAAGCAAAGCTTGATGCTGAACCAAGGTCATGTTCAAAAAAAACTGGCAGAGCAGCGAAAAAGAAACCTTGAGTTAAATGTGTAAAGAATGTCCTGGTATGTTTGAAACTAACTAGTGAAAGACAGAATATTAATTAAGTTACAATAAAAACAGAAGATTTAAAGCTTCGAAGATCTGTTATCACTCGAGTAAAATTGCTGTACCTCATGTAACAACTGTATGAATTTCGAGATAAGAAATAACAAAGGTGCAAGAAAATGGAACAAAGAGATACCAGAAAACTAAGCACAAATTTCATTTTAAAGTTTTTTAAAAATGATGATTAAACAGAATGAGTGAGGTCGTCCAGGTGCATGGCAGCTGCCACGAGACTCAAAGGCAAAAAAGGGTATAAAAGAACAGCTATTTAACTTGAGAAGCAGAACGAAAAACCCAGAGGAAGAAAGAAAAGAATCTTCACAGACCAGAACCCAGCAAGAGAAAGAGAGACCAGGCCACAGTCGCTCAGACGGCTACTGCCGAGGTTCTGAGTATCAGCCTGTGATTATTGTCTTTGTTAAGTATTACTTCTTTGCACTGAATGTAAACTGCTTAATAAATCTGCAACACTTATTACCAATATATACCTGTACCCATAGTGATTTGCTGTAGTCACGAACAAGTTGCTCTTGTTGGATTAAATTGAATCCTAATTCCAGGAAAGCGACAATTGGCACCCCAGATATGGAACTCTGACTAACAACTGAAACCAGTTTTTGTTGACTATAAGGCAGCAGGCACCCGGGTTGTCAAGGTCATTTTTTAAACAGCTGATAGTGTCTCACTAAGTACACCAAGGTGCGTAAAGGGGATTTTTGAACAAAGAAGGTGAATGCACCGCTTTTGAAATTTATGGATGAGAACCTCAGATTCTTGGTGCACATGAAAAGTCAATGAGCTACAATGACTCAATTAAACAGATGAGGGGGACCTCCCGGTTTGGATAAGAAATAGTAAAAGAGATAATGTAACCACAACATACATAATAGGTTATGGTATTCTCCCAGGAAGAGTTTCCATGTGGGAAATAAAAGAGGGATATGGAATGGGTTTTCGGTGCATGGTAAAGGAGGCCCGAGCGTGTGGAAATTTCTGGGAAAGAATAAACACACTTGGGAGCAGATAAAAGAATCAAACCAAGACCTAGTGGTTTCAGAGAGTGAATGAAACATACTATGTGTTGGCCATGATGGTGGAAGATACACGAAGGGCAGTGCTCTTGTATTGGGTCTAATGTAAGGTCCAATAACGGAAATTGGGACAACGAACCCCTTTTAGGAACTTTTAAGCAATGGGGAGAATATAACTACCCTAACATTGGAGGTGTGGTGGAAAAGGTAGATACAAAGATACAATAACCAGATGCACAAAGACCGATGGGTAGCTCAACAGTGTAATGCTCACACTGTATGAGAAGGAGGATAGTTCAGATGTTTGGGGTCAGGGCCAAGAGGGGAAATGTCCTCAATAAAAGCAGGACCTGGAAATGGCCTTGTAATTATCCCCACCAGAAAGCAGTATATCACTAGGTAATACCAGAAGTGGTCCCTGTCATTTTAAACATAACTGATTTAGTGTTGCCCAAATGGTGTTCCAATAAAACAATACAGTTAACTCAAGGGATGATACAGCAGGTTTTTGACCGGTATTGGGAAAAGACCACCTTATCCCAAGTGTAGAGGATGTGCAGAATGCATTCTCCCTGAGAACAATACTAGAAATGAAATGAATCAAACAAGAAGTAGGTGAAAGACAGGCTTGATAAATGCTGGATTTACTAGTTTAATACAGTCACCTCAATGATTAACTCTACGGATTTGGCAGTTTCACAGATATAGTTATGGACGGTACAGGAGAAATTGATAAATATACTCAGTACAGAGAATAGCATAGAACATGAAGAGCTGGGAGAGGATCAGACAATGGGCATGCACTTACGAGACATTATACACTAGACAGAAAATCATGTGAAAAAGATTAATAACCTTACCCAAGAGGGCAGAAAGGCCGCTGACCAAGCAACTCATAATGATGTATGTGTCATATATGGGAATTGGTTGGTAGAGCGGTTCAGAGACAACCGAGAAGTTATCAATGAAGGACGTCTTCCCACTTGGGTAACAAATAGACATTTATCAGGATGATCCTGTTATCAGGGATATGCAGAATTCTGTAAAATTAGGAGTCTGATTGAGGTTCACCTGGTCAAGCACAAGTGCCACAAGTTGAGGAACCAGAAACTATTGGGACTTGTAGTACACATCCCCAGTCTTTTTGAATCAAACCATGCCTAATCCTCTGTTTAGAACAGAAAACATAGGGGTTATGAGGGAAAGTGTCATTAATCGATTCCAGACATCACTCCAATAGTTGATCCGGTTCGAAGAACTAACTTGGATAGAATGAAACCAACAGGGATACAGAACAAGCATGGATATCCTCATTTGCCCATATGATTTATATGATCTTTAAAGAGACACATGTGGTGTCAATTGGAATGGGAAGGGGCTGAACTGTACTGTGGAAGTTACAGGTTCATCAGATGTGAGAACTAGAACGGCCTATGTACGAGAAGGGAAGTCCTGTTTTATCACCTTAGAAGACAATTACCATCACGGGAACTTAAATGTTCAAACCTGGGACCGACTGTATTACACCGACCAAAACCACAGTCCGAGTGGGAAAACCCTGCTCGCCATTGCTTTGCCTGACCAACAGATCTTACAAGTAAAAGATGGTTTGAACATAAGCCGAGAGATTTATGTCACTAAATTTGGGTACAGCATCCCTGAACTACCTATAACCTTAACAACATTAATAAGTCAAGTGAACACCTCCCAACGCCGTTATTACACACTACAGCAAGGAAATAAAGCTATAGCTAAGGAATTTCCAGGGGTAGGGTATTCATCACATTGGTGGGAAACAGGGTTAAACATGGAAATTCCCCTCTGGATTAGAATAATTTCACATGTATTGATTATCACCCAGTTATTGGCACTAATATACTTACTGATCCACACTTGCTACTTGAGGCACCTGGTGCGCCAGACAAGATCACAATTAAACATGATCACAGAACAAAGTGTCTTTGGAATGAGTAAATATGTTATATAACAATGTTATTCAAGCAAACTAGTTCAGTAATGGTAATTTTGTACAATTTTGCATATGTAATGAATAAAATTGCACTGTACTCAGAATACAATTTCATGGGACATAGCTGACAGCTGATAATTGGTTTTACAGAGCTCCATGTTCTCAATGTCCTGCTTCTGCCTATTTATAGCTTGCTCAAGTCAAAGGTGTTCTGTGAAGATGTGTCAACTTTACTGGAAAGCAATATATATAAACATACCAGATGGCACGTTCTGGTACCTTGGTAAGTGATGTGGACAAATCAGTAGGTATATAAAATAATAAAAAGCAAACATTTGTGAGACATTGACAATCCAGAAACTTGAACATCGGTGGGGTCATTTTCTTATTTTGTGCTGTGACATAATCACCTGAACGATGCAGAAAGTAAAGCCAGGTATGGAAGATTGTATACCAGTTATATAGCCTGTCCAATTTGCTGTCCATTAACCTAAATGGACAGGAATATCACATACATTCTGTTAGGAGCATGTGATACCCCGGATCCAATTTTCTTTTCGATAATTATTTACCTCCAAGCAATAAAAGAGGAAAATAACCTTATTAACTTCAGCAAATGTGATGTCTCTATAGATAGAATTGCTTGTTTTTAAATATCATGACTCATGGTAGATTTTATCATTTAAAATAATTAGTCGCATTATAAAGATTCTGAACTACAATAATCTTGTTTGCAGTGCAGATCTTATGATAATCTTAATGAAAACGAATTAAAAATGTGGTTTTCCTCTTCAAAGGGTCCAAATATTATGCAACGTAAAGATTTTCCCAGATCTTGCCAGTGACAATGTGAAAGTAATGAGACTAGTGTTGTATCTCTAGGAAGCAAATCCTGCACTCCGGGTCTCACTACATGGTGGGACGTCCTGCCCCATGTGCCTAAAGATCTGCAGGTCGAGAATCAACCTGTTCAGTGACCTGAAGAGCCACGGCAGAAACTCACGATCTTGAGTACACGTCATCCTCGAATCGAGGGACAGCCGATGACAACTTCTATAGTAACAAGTTTGAGGTTCTGTTGCATCATCCCCAAATCAGGCTCAAAAGTTTGGTAATGGCCCTGATACAATGCAGCAGGTCCAATGTTGGGTGTCTTGCAAAGCATTAAGGTAGATAAGTCTCCAGGCCCTGATGGGATCTCCCCCAGAAGTCTGTGGGAGGCAATGGAAGAAATTGCTGGGGCCTGGACAGAAATCTTGGTATCCTCATTGGCTACAGGTGAGGTCCCAGAGGACTGGAGAATAGCCAATGTTGTTCCTTTGTTTAAGAAGGGTAGCAAGAATAATCCAGGAAATTATAGGCCGGTGAGCCTTACGTCAGTGGTAGGGAAATTATTAGAGAGGATTCTTCGGGACAGGATTTACTCCCATTTGGAAACAAATGAACTTATTAGCGAGAGTCAGCATGGTTTTGTGAAGGGGAAGTCGTGTCTCACTAACTTGATTGAGTTTTTTGAGGAAGTGACGAAGATGATTGATGAAGGAAGGGCAGTGGATCTTGTCTATATGGACTTCAGTAAAGCCTTTGACAAGGTCCCTCATGGCAGATTGGTACAAAAGGTGAAGTCACACAGAGTCAGAGGTGAGCTGGCAAGATCGATACAGAACTGGCTCGGTCATAGAAGACAGAGGGGAGCAGTGGAAGGGTGCTTTTCTGAATGGAGGGCTGTGAATAGTGGTGTTCTGCAGGGATCAGTGCTGGGACATTTGCTGTTTGTAGTATATACATATGATTTGGAGGAAAATGTAGCTGGTCTGATAAGTAAGTTTGCGGACGACACAAAGGTTGGTGGAGTTGCGGATAGTGATGAGGATTGTCAGAGGATACAGCAGGATACAGATCGGTTGGAGACTTGGGCGGAGAAATGGCAGATGGCATTTAATCCGGACAAATGTGAGGTAATGCATTTTGGAAGATCCAATACAGGTGGGAAGTATACAGTAAATGGCAGAACCCTTTGGAGTATTGACAGGCAGAGAGATCTGGGCGTACAGGTCCACAGGTCACTGAAAGTGGCAACGCAGGTGGATAAGGTAGTCAAGAAGGCATATGGCATGCTTGCCTTCATCGGTCGGGGCATACAGTATAAAAATTGGCAAGTCATGTTGCAGCTGTCCAGATGTTTAGTTAGGCCACACTTAGAATATTGCGTGCAATTCTGGTCGCCACACGACCAGAAGGACGTGGAGGCTTTGGAGAGGGTACAGAAGAGGTTTACCAGGATGTTGCCTGGTCTGGAGGGCATTAACTGTGAGGAGAGGTTGGAAAAACTCGGATTGTTTTCACTGGAATGACGGAGGTGGAGGGGGGACATGATACAGGTATACAAAGTTATGAGTGGCATGGACAGAGTGGATAGTCAGAAGCTTTTTCCCAGGGTGGAAGTGTCAGTTACTGGGCGACATAGGTTTAAGGCGCGAGGGGAAACATTTAGAGGGGATGTGCGAGGCAAGTTCTTTACACAGAGGGTGGTGAGTGCCTGGAACTTGCTGCCAAGGGAGGTGGTGGAAGCAGGTACGATAGCGACTTTTAAGAGGCATCTTGACAAATACATGAATTGGATGGGAATAGAGGGATACAGTCCCCGGAAGTGCGGAAGGTTTTAGTTTTGATAGGCATCAAGATCGGCGCAGGCACGGAAGGCCGAATGGCCTGTTCCTGTGTTGTACTGTTCTTTGTTCAATGGACAGCTGTCTATTCTAACAGTGATGAACACTTCTGGCTCCTGTTCTCCTGCACCAATTGGTCCAGTGACAGCTGCATTCAACAGCAAGGTGAGCTGAAAATCGTAACTATTTTGTTGGTTTGGAGAAAGGGAGCATTCTGCATATACTGAAGGTTTACTACATTGGACTCTGGGATGAGGGGTTTGTCCTATGATGAGGGGCTGAGTAAATTGGGCCTAGACTCTCTGGAGTTTAGAAGAATGAGAGACGATCCAATTGAGACACAGTAGATTCTGAAAGGGTTTGATAAGGTAGAAGTTGAGCGATTGTTTCCAATGGTCGGGGAATCTAGAACTCGGGGGCACAATCTCAGGATAAGGGGCCATATTCAGGACTGAGATGAGGAGAAATTACTACACTCAAAGCATCGTGAATCTTTGGAATTTTCTGTCCAAGACGGTTGTGGATGCTGCATTGTTGAATATATTGAAGGCTGGGATAAATAGATTTTTGGTGCCGCAGGGAATCTAGTGATATTGGCAGCGGGCAGGAAAGTGGAATTGAAACCCAAGATCAGCCATGATCATATTGAATGGTGGAGCAGGCTCGATGGGCCATATGGTCTACTTCTGCTCCTATTTCTTGTGTTCTTGTATATACATGTTCGTACATGTACAGAGTATTGTACCATCAGCCTGAGAAACCCAGTGACCATTTATAGTGACTGCAGGAAGCTCACAGGATAGTTGCACAGTAACCAATGCACAGCACTTGTGGTGCAGGACAGTCTTTTCCAGATAATCTTAAGCAATGCCAAACAACACATTGAAAAAAGATGGCCAGAGTTCTCCTCATTGTCTTCCATCACGACGGTGAAAAAGACAGCTTCACACTGACTCCAGGTTTACAGTGTGACAGGGTCAGCAGACAGTGAAAGTGGAGATGAACAATGAATGGAATTCAGCCATACACCTGAGCAAACCGATAAGTGGAAATTCCAGATCACTTCAGTTGCTGCAAAGCACAGGACATATTAAGTTTATACAGTTCATGCTCACTGCAGGATATTCACATTCAGTAACCAGTTTGTGCAGGGTTTTCAGAAATTACTACAGACACACACTGCTGTGTTAATGGAAGCAAGTTTCAAATTCCTATTGACAGACCAATGTTTTTGCTGCAGACCAGCGACTTGCCAGCTTCTGATCCTGCACTATTAATTTTAAGCCATGTCAAATGAGCTGTGTCAGTTCTCAGGTGGTCTTTGCTAATATATCCCATCAAGGCAAAAACAAACATTGGGAATTGGTCTGTGTTTCCACACACCTCCTTTTTGGCCATTTACAGAAGACTGACATACTGAAGTTGTGAAGGAAGATGCCGTTCCACCCACTTGCTTTCCTGGTTGAAGTTCATTTCTACTGAGTTGGAAGATTTTACAAAATAAAGATGACTTAAAAAAGGTAAAAAGATCGCCGAGCAGCTTTGTGGTTGGCCGACTTTTAAAAAGTCATAACTGACAGTTGCAATTTCTTTCAAAGCCGATCTTTTCATTCTGGTCCGAAGGGGAGAAGCCAGTGGTGGATTTCCGAAACCCCAATGTCAGAAATCCACTGTTTGGTGGAAATTTCTCATTCCTGAGTTACTTGTGAACTTGCTGGTGTCTCCACCATTGGGCTGAGTGAGTGAATCCCTTTCCATACACTGAGCAAGTGAATGGCCTCTCCCCAGTGTGAACTCGCTGGTGTTTCAGCACGGTGGTGAATGAGTGAATCCCTTCCCACACTCGAAGATGGTGAATGGCCTTTCCATGGCGTGACTGTGTGAATGAGTTTCTAGCTCTATTGGATAATTGAATCCCTTTCTACAGTCCCCATATTTACATGGTTTCTTCCCACTGCGACTGTGCTTGTGTTTTCACAGGCCAAATGATCAGCTGAAACTTCGTCCAGGCACAGAACATGTGTTCAGTTTCTCCCCACTGTGATCACTGCTTTTACCTTTCACATTCAAAATCCAGTGATATTTGGGTTGCGAAAAATTGGGAGAATCCTTCAGATCCTGATCTGACTTTTGCTTTGCATTTCACGAATGCAATTCCTCCCCTTCTAAAACCCTGTGAAATTGATTGAAAACAGAAAATAAGAGTGTGTGACAGAACCCACAAAAACACAAAGGCAGGTTGTGAAATGAAGCTGAATGAATCTGGTAATTTATGGGGACGGCACGAGGAAAAAGTGGCCATGAAAGCTGCTGGATTGATGTACAACCCCAATTGGTGCAATAATGTCCTTCAGGGAAGGGAACCTGCCACCCTGTCTGGATCTACACAAGTGTCTGCCTTCTATGGGAGGAAAGAGAGAGAGAGAGGGAGAGGTGGGAGGAGCAGGGAAAGAAGAGGGATTTTATATATCGACAACTCGACCAGAACTTTGACAGAACCTCCCAAACCCTCAACTTCCATCATCTAGAAGGTCCAGGGTGGCAAGTGTATATGAACTCCATCACCTCCAAGTTCCCCTCCAAGTCACACGCCATCCTGACTGTCTGACATCCAGACCCCGATGAACAGAAATTTCATCCAAGAAAATATTGCGAAGTCTGAATACATTGTCTTCTGTCCCCGCTACAAACTCCACTCCCTAGCCACCAACTGTATCCCTCTCCCTGTCAACAGTCTAAGGCTAAACCAGACCATTCATAACCTGGATGTCATATTTGACCCCGAGATGAGCTTCTGACTGCATATCAGCACCATCACTCAGACTGCCTATTTCCACCTCAGTATCACCAGACTTTGCTACTGCTCAGCTCATCTGCCTCTGAAACTCACATCCATGTATTTGTTACCTCTCAACTTGACTATTCTAACACACTCCTGGCCGGCCTCCTACATTCCACCATCCGTAAACTTGAGATCATCCAAAACTCTGCTGCATGTGACCTTGCTCGAACCAAGTCCTGTTCACTCATCACCACTGTGCTCACTGGCCTCCACAGGCTCCTAGTTAAGCATGATCTTAATTTTATAATCCTCATCCTTGCCTTGAAATCCCTCCATGCCCTCACCCCTCACTACCTCTATAATCTCCTCCAGCCCCACAATCCTCCGAGAGATCAGGGCTCATCTAATTCCAGCATCTTGAACATCCCCAATTTTCATTGCTCTACCACTGGTGGCTGTGCCTTCAGCTGTCAAATCCATAAGCTTTGGAAATCCCTCCCTAATCCTCTCCACCTCACCTTCCGTGCTTCAAACACTTCTTAAAACCCACCTTTTAACTCAAGCTTTTGGTCATCTGCTCTAATATCTCCTGATGTGACTCAGTGTCAAATATTGCTTTATACCACTCCTGTGAAACTCCTTTGAACATTTTATTACATTAAAGGCGCTATATAAATACAAATTGATGTTTACTTGGACATTTATCACCATTCCTTCATCATCACTGGGTGAAAATCCTGCAACTCCTTCCCGAACACCATTGTGGGAGCACCTTCACCACACAGACTGCAGTGGTTCAAAAAGAAGGCCCACCATCACCTTCTCAATGGGCAACTGTGGACTGATAATATACGCTGGTCTGGACAGTGACACCCATATCCCAGGAATGAATAACAACATGTGTATATGGAAACTGGATTAAAAGCCTCTACAGAAATACTTGTTACTGAAACAATACTTTTTTACATTACGTGGTTGGTGTCTGTTTAACAACCTCATCTCCCCTGGAATCTATCAACATTGACAGTCTCCATTTGAAATTGCTGAGCCTGACTGGGCTCAAAAGTACTCAGGATTTAAGTCAGCAGTTGCTCCTCCATCTCCACTCCAGTTCAAACTAATGGAACAAAAAAGACCAATACAGGACATCAGGGACTGACTTCCACATCCAACACCCACCCTGATACAAACTGGCTCTTAATTGGTCCGTCTGTGTTTCTCGACTCAGTTCTGTGAGGAATGACTGCAATAAAACCAAAGCAAAAGACTGTGGATGCTGGAAATCTGAAATAAAAGGAGAAAATGCTGGAAATACTCAGCAGTTCAGGCAACATCTATGGAGAGAGAAACAGAGTTAACGTTTCAGGCACATCGGGCCGCCGGTGCCTGCAGCCTGGAACTCGGAGAGGGAGAAGGAGGAAGAATGGGTGGTATAGTGTGCAATGGTTAGCACCACAGCCTCACAGCTCCAGTGACCCGGGTTCGGCTCTGGGTACTGCCTGTGCGGAGTTTGCAAGTTCTCCCTGTGATCGCGTGAGTTTCTGCCAGGTGCTCCGATTTCCTCCCACAGCCAAAGACTTGCAGGTTGATAGGTAAATTGGCCATTGTAAATTGCCCCTAGTGGAGGTAGGTGGTAGGAGAATGGTGGGGATGTGGTAGGGAATATGGGATTAATGTAGGATTAGTATAAATGGGTCATTGTTGGTCGGCACAGACTCGGTGGGCCAAAGGTCCTGTGGGCCTGCTGCACTGCTGTATCTCTCTATAGAATGAGGAGAGACAGAGGCAGAAACCCTCAACTTATTCAAAAGGAGTCTGGATATGAACCAAATTCTGGAAGGTGGGATTAGAATACGTGGATAATTTTATCACTGGCACGATGGGCCAAGTGGCCTCTATCTGTGCCTTAAATATTCTATGATTCTATGACCATGAGCTCCTACTTTGTGTAATAACCTTTTATGCCGCACCTTGTCAAATACCTTCTGGAAATGCAAGCACAGTACGTCAACGGGCTCCCCTTCATCCACAGCGCATGTCATCCTTCAAAGAACTCCAATATATTGGTTAAACATGATTTCCCTTTCACAAAACCATGCTAACTATTCCCGATGTGCCCAGCCATCGCCTCCTTAATGATCGATTCTAACACCTTCCTCATGACAGACGTCAAGCTAACTGGCCTATAGTTACCTGTTTTCTGCCTCTCCCCCTTCTTGAATAGAGGGTTTATATTTGCTACTTTCCAGTCTGATGGAACCTTTCCAGAATCTAGGGAATTATCAAAAATTAATACCAATGCATCTTCTACCTCATTAGCCAACTCTTTTAGAACCATAGAATAATAGAACAATTATGGCACAGAAGGAGGCCATTCAAACCATTGTGGCCATGCCAGCCGAAAAAACTAGCTGCCCAATCTAATCCTACCTTCCAGCACCTGATCGGTAGCCTTGCAGGTTACAGCACTTCAGGTATATGTTCTTTCAAAAGAATTGAGGGTTTCTGCCTCCGCCACTGTTCCTGGCAGTCAATTCCAGACACCCACTACCCTCTGGGTGAAAACGTTTTTTCTCATGTCCCCTCTAATCCTTCTAGCAATCACCCTTAAATCTGTGCCCCCTGGTAATTGACCTCTCCGCTAGGGGAAACAGGTCCTTCCTGTCTACTCCATCCAGGCCCTTCATAATTTTGTACACTTCAATTAAGTCACCTCTGAGCCTCCTCTGTACTAAGGAAAACAACCCTTACCTATCCAATCTTTCCTCATAGCTGCAACTTTCAAGCCCTGGCTACATTCTTGTAAATCTCCTCTATCTCTTTCCAGAGCAATTATGTCCCTTCTGTAATGTGGTGACCAGAACTGAACACAATACTCCAGACCTTGATGGGGTCTAACCAGGGCTTTGTGTATCTCAGCACTTTTCCAGTCACACTGATACTGTGGGTGTACCTACCCAACATGGACTGCAGCGGTTCAAGAAGGCAGCTCACCACCACCTTTTCATGGGCTACTAGAGATGGGCAATAAATGCTGGCCTAGCCAGCAATGCACACATCCCATGAAAACGATTTTTTTTTAAACTGAAATCTTTTCCCACAGACAGAACAGCCAAACCTTTTTCCTTCCACATTCAAAGGCTGATGATATTCAGGTCCTGATGTATTGAGTGACTGTCAGATCTACGTGTGATGTTTGGCTTGAGATTCCCCATCTGCATATCCCCTGCTTCTAAGCCCCTGTAAAAGGAGTTTACAAAAACCATCACTGTCAGTCCAGGATAGAAATTCACAACATTCTCTCCTACTGCTTCCTGGCCTAGGATGACGGTGCATGCACCCTGCTGTAAATTGTCCTGAAGGAGGCCACACACCAGCCTGGATTCACGTCTGCGGCTGCAGAAATGCCTGTGTATTCCCCTAACTATTGAATCTCCTATCACTATCGTTCTTCCAGGCAGCTGAGCCGAACGTGGTGCCGTGGACTTGGGTCTGGCTGCACTCCCCAGACGATCCATCACATTCATCATTACTCAGAGCTGAATCCTGGTTGGAGTGTGGGATGCATTCAGGGATCTCCTGCACTACACTCACTCGCCGCATTCAGGTCCCTGGTATCTTCCTCGATCGCCGCTTCAGTCACCCGCTCAATTGCCGGACCTGCTCCCGCGCCATCGACTCGCCCTTCCCAACTACGAATCGCTCCGCCTGCTGCTCCGATTGAGACGGTCAATGGCCCGGATGGAGCTTTCTCGGTGCTGGAAACTGGTGCGCCTGCGCTATGACGAGCGGATCTGGAGCATGCGCATTGCGTGTCGAAGGTGCAGGAAGCTGCAAGCTGCTCGGCTGAGCTGTGGACTGGGAACGGTGAGGAGGGGGATATCAGAGCAGGTACACACACTGCTCCCCTTTCCTCCAGGGATGTTTTACTGGAGTCGTGTTGGTGAGTGTTTCTAAACTCTGTCTCTCTATCCCGGTAATGTAGGTGGATTGTAGGTTGTTGTGAATGTTGGACGACATTGTCTCTCCTCATTCTTCTCCTTCTCCCACTCTCGAGTTCCAGGTTGCAGCCTCTGGTAACGTGATGCACATGAAATTAATTCTGTTTCGCTCTTGACTGCCGCTGCTGCTTTCCTGATTATTTCCAAAATTTTCTCCTTGTATTTCAGATTTCCAGCATCCACAGTATTTTGCTTTAGATTCGTTGCAGGGATTGTTCACAGAACTAAATTGAGCAACACAGATGGACCAATTAAGAGCTGGTTTGTAAGCGGGTGCTGGATGTGGAAGGTTGTCCCGAAACTCCTTTGTTGGTCTTTTTGTTGCATCAGTTTGATCTGGAGTGGAGTTGGAAGAGCAGCTGCTGGGTTTAATCCCAAGGACCTTTGAGCCCAGTTGGGCCTGTGTGGAGAAGGTGCTCCCACAATGGTGTTAGGTAAGAAGTTACAGGATTTTCACCAAGTGACGATGAAGGAACTGTGATATATATCCAAGTTTACATCAACTTGTATTTCTGTAGTGCCTTTAACGGAATAAAATGTTCCAAGGCGTTTCACAGGAATGTTATAAAGCAACGTTTGACACTGACCCATTTCTTTTTCTTTGTCCTCCTTGTCTCGAGAGACAATGGGTAAGCGCCTGGAGGTGGTCAGTGGTTTGTGGAGCAGCGCCTGGAGTGGCTATAAAGGCCAATTCTAGATTGACAGACTCTTCCACAGGTGCTGCAGATAAAACTGGTTGTCGGGTCTGTTACGCAGTTTGCTCTCCTCTTGCACTTCTGTCTTTTTTCCTGCCAACTGCTAAGTCTCTTCGACTCGCCACACTTAAGCCCCGCCTTTATGGCTGCCCGCCAGCTCTGGCGATCACTGGCAACTGACTCCCACGACTTGTGATCAATGTCACAGGACTTCATGTCGCGTTTGCAGACGTCTTTAAAGCGGAGACATGGACGGCCGGTGGGTCTGATACCAGTGACAAGCTCGCTGTACAATGTGTACTAGGGGATCCTGCCATCTTCCATGCAGCTCACATGGCAAAGCCATCTCAAGCGCTGCTGGCTTAGTAGGGTGTATATGCTGGGGATGTTGGCCACCTCAAGGACTTCTGTGTTGGAGATAAGGACTTGCTACCTGATGCCAAGGATTCTCCGGAGGCAGTGAAGATGGAATGAATTGAAATGTCGCTCTTGGCTGACAAGGTACTGAGGGCACAGGCTGATACTCTCGGACTTTTGTGTTCCGTGTCAGTGCGCCATTTTCCCACACTCTTTTGGCCAGTCTGGACATAGCAGTGAAAGCCTTTCCCATGCGCTTGTTGATATGTGCATCGAGAGACAGCTTACTGGTGATAGTTGAGCCTGGGTAGGTGAACTCATGAACCACTTCCAGAGCATGGTTGCCGATGTTGATGGATGGAGCATTTCTGACGTCCTGTCCCATGATGTTCATTTTCTTGAGGCTGATGGTTAGGCCAAATTCGTTGCAGGCAACCGCACTCCAGTCGATGAGTCTCTGCAGACACTCTTCAGTGTGAGATATTAATACAGAATCGTCAGCAAAGAGGAGTTCCCTTATGAGGACTTTCCATACTTTGCTCTTCGCTCTTAGAAGGGAAAGGTTGAACAACCTGCCACCTGATCTTGTGTGGAGGAAAATTCCTTCTACTGAAGACTTGAACACATGAGAGAGCAGCAGGGAGAAGAAGATCCCAAACAGTGTACGTGTGAGAACACAGCCCTGTTTCACGCCTGGCAGGATAGAAAAGGGGTCTGATGAGGCACTGCTATGCTGAATTGTGCCTTTCATATTGTCATGGAATGAGGTGATGATACTTAGTCGCTTTGGTGGACATCCAATCTTTGCGAGTCGTCTGAAGAGTCCTCGTCTGCTGACGAGGTCAAAGGCTTTGGTGAGATCAATGAAAGCAACGTAGAGGGGCATCTGTTGTTCGCGGCATTTTTCCTGTAGCTGGCGAAGGGAGAACAGCATGTCAATGGTGGATCTCTTTGCTCGAAAGCCACACTGTACCTCAGGGTAGACACGCTCAGCCAGCTAATGCAGCCTATTTAAAATGACTCGAGCGAAGACTTTCCCCACTATGCTGAGCGGGGAGATTCCACGGTCGTTGTTCCAGTCACCTCGGTCACCCTTGTTCTTAATGAGGGTGATGGTATTGCCATCACGCATGTCCTTTGGTACTGCTCCCTCGTCCCAGCACAGGCAAAGCAGTTCGTAGAGTGCTGAAAGTATAGCAGGCTTGGCACTCTTGATTATTTCAGGGGTAATGCCTTCCTTCCCAGGGGTTTTTCCGCTGCCTAGAGAATCAGTGGCATCAGTGAGTTCCGATTTTGTTGGCTGTATGTCCAGCTCATCCATGACTGGCAGAGACTGGGCTGCATTTGAGGGCGGTCTCAGTGACAACATTTTCCCTGGAGTACAGTTCTAGGTAGTGCTCCACCCAGCGGTCCATTTGCTTGCGTTGGTCAGTGATTGTGTCCCCTGATTTAGATCTGAGGGGTGCAGTCTTCCTTATGGTTGGCCCAAAAGCTCTCTTCATGCCAACATACATTCCTCTGATGGTTCCAGTGTCCCACATAAGGCATTGACCCATATAAGGAGATATTAGGGCAAATGACCAAAAGCTTGATCAAAGTGTTTTGAGGAGTGTCTCCTCAGGGCAATGTGCAGCAGGGCACATGCATGGTCGTCCTCGGTCAGGAAGAAGGAGAAGAGGATAATTTGAATATCTATCTTGAACTGGCAATGATGGCTTTTGTAAACTCCTCTTACAGGGGTTTAGACACAGAGGATTTGCAGATGGGGAAGGATGGAGTGCAGCATAGATTTACCTGAATGCTACCTGGACTCCAAGGGTTAAATTATGAGGGAGACATTACAGAAATGAGTCATAGTCATTACGGCACAGAAGGAGGATAGTCAGCATTTTGGTTCCCTGCCAGTTCTCTGTAGAGCAATCAAGTCAGTCCCATTCCCCGCTCTGTCCTCACAGGCAGTAAGTGTCAGGACATCACCACTCACTGCAGAAAAAAAGTTCTTCCTCTTGTATCTCTTGTCCAAAACGTTAATCTGTCTCCTAGTCGTTGTACCATGAGCTAATGTGAAGTGCTTTTCTTTGCCTACCTTATATAAACCTGTCATAATCTTGTGCAGCTTTCATAGAATCGTTACAGCACAGAAGGCCATTTGGCCCATTGTGTCCATGCTGACCCTCCTAAGGAGCAATTCATGTGCTGCTACTCCCCTGCCCTCTCCCCATATCCCTTCACATTCCTTCTCTTCAGAGATTTAGAATATTTAGAAAATGCAGAAATATATCTGGCAGTGAAGGAGGCCACTCTGCCCATCCCGTCTGTGCTACTGAAAACAAACTACCCAGCCTAATCCTGCAGTTTCAGATTCAGAAATAGTATTAATACAGACACCTGGGTGCAGCTTGCAATCTGAGTGCAGATTGTAAGGTGAGTGGGGAGTTTCAAGTGTCAGTACTTTCTAAAAATCTGGTCTGCAGTTAGCATTTAACTGTAAATTACTTTCTAAATAAAGTAAGTTAAAAAAGTAAAGTAACTTTCTTCCAGTCTTAGGCAGGGATTAACAAGCTCAACTGCAGAGCAGCTGATTAGTTAAGTGGCTAATGTTACAGCACAGAAGAAGGCCATTTGACCCATCGTGTCCCTGCTACCTCCTATGAAGCAATTCATGTTTTGCTACTCCCCTGGCCTCTCCACAGAGAGTAATGTATCTAAGTTTGCTGATGATCCAAAGTTCGGTGGAAAGGTGAGCTGCGGGGAGGCTGTGGAGAGCTGCAAACAGATATAGACAGGTTAAGCGAGTGGACAACAAGATGGAAAATGGAGTAGAAAGTAGGGACGTGTAAAGTTGTTCATTTTGGTTGTAAAAATAGAAAAGCAGAATATTTTTTAAAGGTGTGAAACTGCTAAGTGTTGATGTTCGGAGAGCCTTGGGGGTACTCCTACAAGGAACGCACAAAGTTAACATGTAGGTGCAGCAGGCTATTAGGAGGGCAAATGACATGTTGGCCTTTATTGCAACGAGATTGGAATACAGGAATAAGGAAGTCTCATTAGAATGGTACAGGGCTTTATTGAGACCACACCTGGAATACCATGTGCAGTTGTGGTCTCCACATTGAAGAAAGGATATACTTGTACTGGAGGCAGTGCAGCGAAGATTTATTAAATTGGTCCCTGGGATGAAGGGGTTGTCCTTTGATGACAGGCTGAGTAAATTGGACCTATATTCTCTGGAATTTAGAAGGATGAGGGGTGATCTAATTAAGATATACAAGCTTCTGAAAGGACTTGATCGTGTAGAAGCTGAGAGATTGTTCCCACTGGTTGGGGAATCTAGAACACGGGGACACAGTCTCAGGATAAGGGGTCAGTCATTCAGGATTGAGATGAGGAGAAATTACTTCACTCAAAGGGTTGTGAATCTTTGGAATTCTCTACCCCAGAGGGTTGTGGATGCTCTATCATTGAATACATTTAAGGCTGGGATAGAGAGATTTTTTCTCTCACAGGGAATCAAGGGATATGGGCAGCAGGCAGGAAAGTGGAATTGAAACCCAAGATCAGCCATGATCGTATTGAATGGTGGAGCAGGCTCGATGGGCCATATGGTCTACTCCTGCTCCTATTTCTTATATTCTTGTATAAATCCATGTTGACTCTGCCCAATCACATTATTTTCTAAACATCCAGTTCTCACAATCTTCATATTAGATTCTAACATTTCCCTACTACTGACATCAAACTAACAGGTCTGCAGTTCTCCATTCTCCCTCTCCCTGTCTTCTTAAATAGTGGGATTACAGTTGCTACTTTCTAGGCTGTAATTAATAGCAGCAATAACAGCAGAATCCAACCCCTACAGTCATTTGTGAACTCGCTGATGTGTCAACAGTTACAATGACTGAGCGAATCTGAGCAAGTGAACAGCCTCCCCCCAGTGTGAACACGGTGTAGCAGCACGAGTCATTACTGAGTGAATCCCTTCCCACATTCTGAGCAGGTGAATGGCCTCTCCCCAGTGTGAACTCCCTGGTGTGTCAGCAGATCCTTTTTGCTTTTAAAGCTCATCTCACATTCAGAACATACAAAACATCTCTCAGAGTGAACCATTTGGTGTCTCAGCAGGTTGGATCACTAAGTGAATCCAGTCCCACACGCAAGCAGGTGAACAGCCTCTCCCCATTGTGACTGCATTGATGAGTTTCCAGTCAGGATGGGTATTTGCATCCCTTCCCACAGTCCCCACATTTCCATGGTTTCTCCATGATGCGGGTGTCCTTGTGCCTCTCCAGGTTGGATGATCAGTTGAAGCCTCATCCATACATAGAACACGTGTATGGTTTCTTCCCGCTGTGAATGGTGCGGTGTTTTTCAGGCTATGTAATTGGAAAAACTGTTCCCACAGTCAGTCACTGGAACACTCTCATTCAGATGTGTTTGTCTCAGTGCTTTTCGAGTCACACTGATGTCTGAAATCATTTCCCACAGACAGAACAGACAAACATTTCTCCTTCCACATTCAAAGGCTGATGATATTCAGGTTCTGATGAATCGAGTAAGTAAATCCTCCCCTTCTAATACCCTGTAAAAGGAATTTACAAAAGTCATCACTGTCAGTCCAGGATAGAAATTCAGAACAGACAATTCTAGTTTCTATGGAACATTGTTTCCTCTCATTTCCCCCAAACATATGATCCATTCAAACTAAAAGAAGCGAAAAAACGCAATTAAAATCAGAACTAAAGAGAGGGGAAGCTTCCAAACTAAACCAAAATGTTGTTCCTAGAGTCTATAAGACACTCTGTATGCTGAGGTGCCCACTGGTCACAGAAAGGATCAAGTGTGCTCCCTCTCCAGGACTACCCAGGCACGGACAAGACCACAGAAGAGAGGCTGGCAGCCAGAGTGACACCCTTCCCCCAACATAGTCCCTGCACATCCTGGACCTACACATTGCTGTTTTAACAGGTCCAAGAGCAGGTCCAGGAGAAGATCCTCTGACTTACCCACCCCCCTCCACACTGAGCAACCAAAGATTAGGAGAGTGGGACTAAAGTGCAACCAAGGCCCACGATATGGCCCACAGGTCAGAATGGTCAAGAAAGGCGAGGCAAAGCGGCAAGTTGGATCTAAAATTGGCTCAGAGGCAGGAAGCAAAAGATGAATGGGTGTTTGTGTGACTGGAAGGATGTTTTCTGTGGGGTTCCAGAGGGCTCAGCATTCGGTCCTTTTTTGTGGTATAGATCACTGATTTGAACTTGAATGTAGAAGGTAGGATTAAGATGTTTGCAGATGACACAAACATTGACTGTGTGGGTGATAATTAAGACTGCAGAAAGATAGCAATGGACTAGTCAGGTGGGCAGAATAATGGCAAATGGAATTCAGTCCACAGAAATGTGACTTTGGGACAGCTAACAAGACAAAGGAATACACAATAAATTGTAGGATACTGAGAAGTATAGAGGAACAGAGAGACCATGCAATTCATGTCCACAGATCCCTGAAGGTAACAACAAAATACTGCAGATCCTGGAAATCTGAAAGAAAGTGCTGGAAATACTCAACAGGTCAGGCAGCATTTGTGGACAGAGAAGCAGAGTTAATGTTTCAGGTCTGTGACCTTTCATGAAAACTGACGAAGGTTAGAAAAGAATTAGGTTTTAAGCAAGTGAAGGAGGTTGGGGAGGGGATGGTGAGGAAGGGAACAAAAGGAAAGGTGTGTGATAGGGCAGAGGGCAGGAGAGATTAAATAACAAAGCTGTCGTGGGACAAAGGCAAAGACTGTGGTCAAAGACAATGCATTCGTCCAGAGAGACTGTTAATAGTGGAATAATGAGCGGCTCTGTCTACATGAATAACAAGCACATACTGAAAAAATTAAATATAAAAACAGGTCAGGAATGCTCTGAAGTTATTGAACTCAATATTCAGTCCACAAGGCTGTAGAGTGCTGAATCGAAAGATCAGGCACTGCTCCTCCAGCTTGCGTTGATGTTCACTGGGACAAGCCAAAGACAGAAATGTTGGTATGAGAGCAGGGGAGGAGAGAATGGATGCTGTTGAAATGGTAAGCGACTGGAAGCTCAGGGTCATGTTGGTACCGTGTACTCTCGCTGTTTAATTCGGCTCCTGGCTCCACACTCGGTGGTCTGCAGCCTGCAAGCCCCAGGCTTTATTAAACGAAAAACAGAAAGTGCTGGAATTACTCAGCAGGTCAGGCAGCATCTGTGGAGAGAGAAACAGAGATAACGTTTCAGGTTTGTGACCTTTCATCAGAACCGGGCTTTATTAACCTGCCTCCCTCTCACCTGCTGGAAACGCGCTCTCTGTCTCAGCCCTTGCCGGCCGCGCATGCTCAGTCACATCACCCGCCCACTCGTCTGATTGGCAGCAGGTCTGGACCAATAGGAAGTGAGGGGACGGAGCTTGAGGACTGAGCTGTTGGTAAATCCTCCAACCAATCGGAGCGAGTGAGGAGCGGGGATCGCGGCACGCAACAACGTTGTCCTCCAATATAATATATAATAAAAGTAAAATACTGCGAATGCTGGAAATCTGAAATAAAAACAAAAAATGCTGGAAATACTCAGCTGGTCTGGCAGCATCTGTGGAGAGAGAAGCAGAGTTAACGTTTCGGGTCAGTGACCCTCCTTCAGAACTGACCTTGTCCTCGAGTCCCGCCCCATCTTGCTATTGGTCTGGAGCTGCCGCCAATCACCTGGACATTGTGAGCTGTCAGGTCAGATCTCTTGGTGAGAACGTCTGGTACCGAGGCCGCAGGCGCAGTGCGGAGCATTGTTGTGAGCATGCGTATTACCAGTGATGGCGGTGGAGCAGAAGTGCTTGTAAGTCGCATCTGTAACCGGCGGCGGGAGCGATGGAGTGGGCGGGGAAGCTTCAGAAACACCCAGTGTAGACCTCAACACGCTTCTCGGTGTAGGCCTTAACACGAGTGCCACTCCCCCACTTACTCATTGTGAGCCTGCATGTTCTTTTCAGATAACTATCTAATTCTGCTTTGAATGCCTCAATTGAACCCTCCTCCACCACACTCAGTGTATTCCAGATCCTAACCACTCGCTGCATGAAAAAAACTTTTCCTCATGTCGTCATTGCTGCTTATGCCAATTGCCTGAAATCAGTGCCCTCTTTCTCTATCCTTCCACCAACAACAGTTTTTCTCTCTCTGTTCTGTCCAGATCCCTCATGATCTATCAAATCTCTTCTCAACCTTCTCTTCAAGGAAAACAAACCTAACCTCTCCAATCTATCTTCATTACTCAAGTTCCATTTTTGTGAATCTTTTCTGCACTCTCTCCAATGTCCTCACATCTTTTTTAAAGTGTGGAACCCCGAACTGGATGCAGTAATCCAGTTGAGGCTGAACCAGTGTTCTATACAAGATTAACATCACTTCCTTGTGTTTGTACTCTATGCTTCTATTTATAAATACTGGGATGCTACATGCTTTTTTTTAGCTGTGCTCTGAACCTGTCCTGCCACAACAGAAAGACAGTTCGCTCCTGGAGTTTGTGAGAAATCAATGCAAAGTTTCAAGGCAATGAAGGCGATCCGGGCTCAGCCTCACCCACTTGGTCATTTACTTCAATTGTGTGGAGGACCAACCTCCTGCTTGGTCCTCCAGCCCCACCTCCTGCTCTTTGTATTAGTTGGAGATCCTGTCAATCACCAGACAATGTCTACAAGTGAAGGAGAAATAACTCTGTATTTTTGGGAGGTTGGTTTGTATGAACAAATATATCCCTGATTTTACTGAGACTCTTTTCCGTTTCCCAGCACCTGTAAATATTGGCTGTGAAGGGACCGGACTCTCGGGAGGTTCCACACATCCGGCTGCTGATGTGGAAGTGATCTCCTATCAGATTAATGTGCTTCTGCTGTGTGTGTGTTTAATAAAGTGCCTGAAAGCCTCACTGTAACACTCACTATTCCAGATGCAGTGTAATGTCCGTGCTGTGTGCTTCCTGTCCAATATCCCCCTGATAAAGCTCAATGAGCAATCCAATCTCCAAAGGGGAACATCTCCTTAAAGCTGATGGTGTCGGCAGTTCTGCAGCTCATTTCACACTGTGAACATGTCAGAATGAAAACCTTTAACAACAGCCCATGTTTCACAAAGGGAGACCTCACCAGACCAAAGGACATTGGTGGAGTTTAATTGTCTGTCTGTGTCACTGGGCTGCAGTAAGTTATTAACAGAAGGAAAGCGAGTCACAGCAGAGAGACAGTTTACCAGATTGTCCATGGTGCACTGTAACACCCACCCTCTCTCTCTCTCTCTCAGGAAACTTCTGCAGTAATGACTGCACTGGCCTTTCCCTTATCTTTAACCTTGAATACACGGCTCTACACAATCTCCCTCCCCCTACATCCTCACTGTGCTGGAATCTAGACCAGCCTCCTTGTTCTCTCCCTGGATCTTAAAACTACTGAAATCACTCTTCCCTCCAGAAGCCACAGGCTTTAAAACTGAAGACTGGTGTCCTTCTCTCCTATGCCTTGATTTATCTCCTGTTTTATCCTCCTCTTTTCCCTCTCCCTTGGTTTTGTTCCGTACTCTGGACTTGGTCGTTCCCCTGGGATTCTCAGTCTTTATGCGGTGGGATGTGTTTTGAGACAGGATGTCCCAGCTCTCCACCCTGGGATTTCCCTGGGATTCCCAGTATGAACAGGGTGGGATGTATTTTGAGACAGGATGTCCCAGCTCTCCGCCCTGGGATTCTCATTACGAACAGGGTGGGGTGTGTTTTGAGACAGGATGTCCCAGCTCTCTGCCGTGGGATTCTCAGTATGAACAGGGTGGGATGTGTTTTGAGACAGGCTGTCCCAGCTCTCCACCCTGGGATTCTCGGTATGAACAGGCAGGGATGTGTTTTGAGACAGGATGTCCCAGCTCTCCACCCTGGGATTTCCCTGGGATTCCCAGTATGAACAGGGTGGGATGTATTTTGAGACAGGATGTCCCAGCTCTCCGCCCTGGGATTCTCAGTATGAACAGGGTGGGATGTGTTTTGAGACAGGCTGTCCCAGCTCTCCACCCTGGGATTCTCGGTATGAACAGGCAGGGATGTGTTTTGAGACAGGATGTCCCAGCTCTCCACCTTTAAAGGACACGGTGAGGACCAGCTGGGCTGAGAGGTTTTTCTTTATGATATCACTGCAGTGCCTTGTTACCAAACTCACTGAGCTCATTATGGGATGGGTGTGATTTATGGGACAGTGTAGATGGAGCTTTATTCTGTATGTAACCCATGCTATACCTGTCTTGGAGTTTTTACAGTGACAGTGCAGAGAGAGCTTTACTCTGCATTCCAGCCAGAATCTGCACCTTCAGGAGAGGAACATAAGAACATAAATAGAGCAAGAGTAGGTGACATGCCCCTTCGAATCTGCTCTGCCACTCAATAACATCATGGTTGCTCTTCTACCTCAACACCAATATCCCCATATTCCTTGACATCCTTAATGTTGAAGAATCTGTCAATCTCTGATTATACTCAATAACATCACATCACAGCCCGCTAGGGGGGAGAATTTTAATCCTTTTAGCAACTTTCTTCATATCAGCTCAGAATCTTCTCAAGGGTAATTCAGGATGGGCAACTAATTATGGCCTTGCCAGAGACGCCACATATCTCATGAAAAAATAGAATAAATCCTAAAGACTGAACTCTCGTTGTGAGACTGTGACTGCTAGTTCCAGACTCACCAGCCAGGAGAAACAACTTTACAGCACAGAGTCATAGAGTTTTACAGCACAGAAACAGGCCCTTTGGCCCAATGCACCTGCACCGACCCACTAATCCCAACTAATCCTAACTAATCCCATTTCCCCACACTTGACCCGTCGTCTTGTATGTTATGGCATTTCAAGTGTTCGTCTAAATACCTCTTGAATGTCGTGAGTGTTCCTACCTCGACCATCCCTTCAGGCAGTGTGTTCCAGGTTCCAACCACCCTCTGGGTGAAAGAATTATTCCTCAACTCCCCTCTAAACCTCCTGCCCCTCACCTTAAATCTATGCCCCCTAGTTATTGGCACCTCTGCTAAGGGAAATAGTTTCTTCCTATCTATCCTATCAATGCCCCTCATAATTTTCTATACCTCAATCAGGTCCCCCTCAGCCTTCTCCACTCCAAGGAAAACAACCCGAGCCTATCCAGTCTGTCTTCATAGCTGAAATGCTCCAGCCCAGGCAACATCCTGGTGAATCTCCTCTGCACCCTCTCCGTTCCAATCACATCCTTCCTATAGTGTGGCGACCAGAACTGTGCACATTAGTCCAGCTGTGGCCTAACCAGCATTTTATACAGCTCCATCATAACCTCCCTGCTCTTATATTCTGTGCCTCGGCTAATAAAGGCAAGTATCGTGTATGCCTTCCTAACCACCTTATCTACCTGTGCTGATGCCTTCAGTGATCTACGGAGAAGCACCCCAAGGTCCCTCTGACTCTCTGTACTCCCTAGAGTCCGAACATCCATTGCATATTCCATTGCCTTGTTAGACCTCCCAAAGTGTATCACCTCACACTTCTCAGGATGAAACTCCATTTGCCACTGCTCCGCCCATCTTAACAGCCCACCGATATCATCCTGTAGTCCAAGGCTTTCCTCCTCACTATTGACAACATCACCAATTTTTGTGTCGTCTACGAACTTACTGATCGTACCTCCGATATTCACGTCCAAATCATTAATGTACACTGCAAACAGTAAGGGTCCCAGCATCGATCCCTGCGGTACACCACTGTTAACAGTCTTCCAATCGCAAAAACAACCCTCTACCATCACCCTCTGCCTCCTGCCACTAAGCCAATTTTAGATCCAATTTGCCAAATTACCCTGGATCCCTTGGGATTTTACTTTCTTTACCAATCTTCCATGCGGGAGCTTATCAAAAGCCTTACTGAAGTCCATGTAGATTACATCAACTGCTTTACCCTCATCTACACACCTAGACACCTCCTCGAAAAATTCAATCAAATTTGTTCGACACGATTTCCCCCTGACAAAGCGATGCTGACTATCTCTGATTAATCCCTGCCTCTCCAAGTGGAGATTAATCCAGTCTCGCAGAACTTTTTCCAATAATTTCCCTACCACTGATGTTGGACTCACCGGCCTGTAATTACCTGGTTTATCTCTGCTACCCTTCTTGAATAATGGTACCACATTCGCTGTCCTCCAATCCTCTGGTACCTCTCCTGTGGCCAGAGACAATCTGAAAATTTGTGTCAGAGCCCCTTCTATCTCCTCCCTTGCCTCACATAGCGGCCTGGGATACATCACATCTGGGCCTGGAGTTTATGCACCTTTAAGCCCGCTATTACAGCTAATACCTCCTCCTTTTCAATGCTAATTTGATCAAGTATATCACAGTCCCCTTCCCTGATCACTACACATACATCGTCCCTCTCCATAGTGAACACAGATGAAAAGTGATCATTCAAAACCTCACCTATGTCCTCTGGCTCCACACACAGATTGCCACTTTGATCCCTAATGGGCCCCACTATTTCCCTGGTTATCCTCTGGCCCCAAACATACTTATAAAACGTCTTGGGATTTTCCTTTATCTTGTCTGCCAGTGATTTTTCATGCCCCTCTTCGCTCTCCTAATTACTTTTTTAAGTACTCCCCTATACTTTCTGTACTCCTCCAGGGCCTCCGCTGTTTTCAGCACTCTGAATATGCCATATGCCTCCTTTTTTTTCCTTATCCAATCCTCTATATCCCTTGACATCCAGGGTTCCCTGGACCTGTTGGTCCTACACATTCACCTTTACAGGAACATGCTGCACCTGAACCCTCACAATTTCACTTCTAAATGACTCCCACGGGTCTGATGTAGACTTTCCTATAAGAAGCTGCTCCCAGTTCACTTTGGCCAGATCCTGTTTTATCATATTGAAATCTGCCTTCCTCCAGTTCAGTATTCTTATTTTCGGCCCCTCTATGTCCTTTTCCATAACAACCTTAAAGTTATGGTCACTATCCCCGAAATGCTCTCCCACTGCCACATCTACCATTTGTCTGGCTTCATTCCTTAAGATTAAGTCCAGTACCGTTCCTCCTCTTGTAGGACTCTCTGCTCTGTCAAGACAGATTGCATCTGTTTCAATAGATCAACTCAAATTCATCAAACACAAAGGAAAAAATGCTTCTTCCATTTAATCTATCCTCATAGGACGATCTTAGAATCAAGCTCGAGAGCTTTTCTTGCATTCCCTCTCAGCAAAGTATATCCAATGTGATATTCATCAAATCCAGATCTCAATCTTCGCAGAGTTCATTCATTTGTGTTTCTGGATGAATCATTTAATAATTTCATCACAGTCCCATCACAGAGTTCATTGTTCATTGTTCATCACTAATTGGGGTTGCCAAGGGCAGGTCTATAACCCAGCATTCCTCGAGGTTGTGTCTCTGCCCGAGTCAGGAGCCCACCGCACAGGCGCAGTGGGGTCTGTATCTGGAGCATGCGCAGTGGTCAGTGTGATCAGAGATGTACGAGTACTGGAGATGCTTTTGCAGTGGGTGAGAGTCAGCGGGGCCTTGTTTGAAACTAATAATAAAAGGAGGGACTAAGTTCCCCGATTGAAGAGAGACCAGGAATATCCAGGAACAAAAACACTGATGGACTGAGGCGGGAGGAGATTGTGGGCGCAGGGGATGAATTGGAGCCGTGAGTGGGCTGGGAATCTTCATAAACTCCGCATAAGAGGCCACAGGCCCCATGTTTACTCCACGGTGACATGAGCGGGGACACTGGCCGCCATTTTGAACAGGGCGGTGTCAGGGGGGCATGTGCGGCCATCTTGGTGAGTGCACAGGGAGTGGGCGGGACGTCAGGGCTGGGGAGACCAAACGCTGACTGGGTGCCCGCTTTACGGAAAACCTCCCCTCAGTCCGAAAGGGCTGCGTTTGCTGACAATGCCAGCTCTAGGTGGCGCTGCAATAGAAGATGTGCAAATGCAGCGTGTGGCACCAGAAGGTCACAGTCAGCGACGTCAGGCAGCTGCCAGGATTAAAGATGGCGCTGCTCAAATAATCACACGATGGAAACCGAAATACATGACAGCAAACAATGGCTGCAGGGGAGGGAGTGAGCAGGCCGAGGGGTGAGCGAGCGGGGGAGGTGGGTCGGGAGCGGGAGGCGGGGGGAAGGAGAGCACATCCACCACCAGCAAGGTCTTCAGCCGCGCTGTCCCCGCACCCGCTCTCTACCCACTCCCCAGACCCATTCTCCCCGCACCCGCTCTCTACCCAATCCCCAGATCCACTCTCCCCGCACCCGCTCGCTACACACTCCCCAGACCCACTCTCCCTGCACCCACTCTCTACCCACTCCCCAGACCCACTCTCCCCGCACCCGCTCTCAACCCACTCCCCAGTCCCACTCTCCCCGCACCCGCTCTCTACCCAATCCCCAGACCCACCTCTCCCCGCACCCGCTCTCTACCCACTCCCCAGACCCACCGTTCCTGCTCTGTACCCACTCCGCAGACCCACTCTCCCCGCACCTGCCCTCTACCCACTCCCCAGACCCACTCTCCCCGCACCTGCCCTCTGCCCGCTCCCCAGACCCACTCTTCGCGCCCAACCCTGCTCTCTCCCTGCTCCCCGAACCCCCTCTCCCCCCACCCCTACTCTTTGCCTGCTCCCCAGACCCCCTCTACCCCCAACCCTGCTCTCTCCCCGCTCCCCAGACCCACTCTCCCCCCCAACCCTGCTCTCTGCCCGCTCCCCAGACCCCCTCTCCCCCACGCCTAATCTCTCCGGCCTGGATCCCCCCTACATCTGCCTGCATTACGTGATGATGTCATCTGTGCATGCGCCAACCAGTCCTGGCACTGCGGAACGCAGCGCATGCGCACAAGGTAGGAACCAATCTGCGCAGATCGAAGCAGTTGGATGACGTAAGCTGCCGGTTGCATTGTTGGTAATCACTTTGTAGAATATAAGAGCAGGAAGGTTATGATGCAGCTGTATAAAACACTAGTTAGGCCACAGCTGGTGTAATGTGTACAGTTCTGGTCACTACACTATAAGAAGGATATGATTGCACTGGAGACGGTGCAGAGGAGGTTCACCAGGATGTTGCCTGGGCTGGAGCATTTCAGGTATGAAGAGAGACTGGATAGGCTAGGGTTGTTTTACTTGGAGCAGAGAAGGCTGAGGGAGGACCTGATTGAGGTATGGAAAATTATGAGGGGCATTGATAGGACAGATAGGAGGAAACAGAAGATACAGAGAGACAGACACTGATAGAAACACAGATAGACACTGACAGAAACAGAGACAGACACTAACAGAAACATATAGAGACACTGACAGAAACACAGACAGACACTGAAGAGGTGTCAATAACCTGGGGGCATAGATTTAAGGTAAGGGGCAGGAAGCTTAGAACGGATTTGAGGAAATTTTGAGGTGGTTGGAATCAGGAACACACTGCCTGAAGAGGTGGTAGAGGCAGGAACCCTCACAATATTTAAGAAGTATTTCGCTGAGCACTTGAAACGCTATGGCATACAAGGCTACTGGCCAAGTGCTGGAAAATGGGATTAGAATAGATAGGTGCTTGATGGCCAGCATGAACATGATGGGCCGAAGGGCCTGTTTCTG
Organism: Heterodontus francisci; assembly: GCF_036365525.1. NCBI lineage: Eukaryota > Metazoa > Chordata > Chondrichthyes > Heterodontiformes > Heterodontidae > Heterodontus > Heterodontus francisci. Next base: position 37,263,214 of record NC_090404.1, on the reverse strand, counting down.
TGCTGTATAACTCTATGTCTCTTGAAATTTACTCTGTCTCTCACTCTCTCTCTCGCTGTGACTGTCTCCCAATTTATGAACAAATGAATTAGGAGCAGGATTAGGCCACTTGGCCTCTTGAGCCTGCTCCGCCATTGAACAAGATCATGGCTGATCTAATTTTAACCTCAACTCCACATTCTCGTCTCCCCTCGCTAAACTTTCACCCCCTTGCTTATCAAAAATCTATCTACCTCTGCCTTAAACATATTCAAAGACTTTCCTTCCACTGCCTTTGGAGGAAGAGAATTCCCAAAACACACGACCCTCAGAGAAAAAAATCTCATCTCTGTCTGAAATCGGCGACCCCTTATTTTAAACAGTGACGTCTAGTTCTAGATTCTCCCACAAGATGAAATATCCTTTC